>NC_089875.1:359375-711250 GCF_040182565.1 Anser cygnoides | reverse complement strand
AAACCTTCTTTAATTATGCTGATTTTATTTCTCTTTTTGGTAGCAGTAACTCTCAAGCAGTGGCACAACAAAGACCGCTTTGAATGAGTAGCAGTTCCGAGGGGTGCCATCCCGCTCCCTTCCCCCAGCCCCATCTCCCAATTCTTGACGAAGAAAACAAGTTGCTGCCTCTTCAAGATTTTTCTCGGCCTTTCTGCTGGTGACAGGAGTAAGTGTTAGTAACATCTGCTGGCCCAGGCTTGCTTCCTCCAGCAGCACTGGTCTCTGGCAGGGCTGCGTGGAGGAGCCAGGAGCTGCTGACGCCCCGTGCCAAGCACCCGGTGCGGCTTCGCCAACCAAAGCTCTCAGCAGAGCTGTAGCTGCAATAGCAGTGGCAGCACGGGCTTGACACGACTGTTAGGGTTCTCCTTATCTCTTAGTACTGTCTTAGGCCCTAGCTCTCGCTAGCAGCAGGTTTTTTTTTTGTTAGTTCATATTTTTTTTCTGTTTTTGAATAATGAATGTTATTTTAAACAAAACAGCCAGGGGGGATAAACAGATCAACATGCGGATCTGAAAACATTTTCTATTAGCTTTAGCTTAGAAAGTTACTGTAAATGACAGATGTTACAGAGAGCACTTCTCTTTCACAATCCGTTCTCTTAACTCCTTTCTGCATTTCGACAACACTTTGAGCCACAAGATTTTTTTTTTCCTTTGCTCTGACAGGTTTCCTTGACGGTGGCAGTAACTGGGAGAGAAAGCATATCTGTATATATTTTAATAGGGACATGGCATCTGTAAAATCACACAAAAATAAATAAATAGTATGTACAGGCTTATGCAAACCCTGCTTTATTTTGCACTTGTTTGCTCCAGAATTGGTAGGCTTCCCTTTGGATGGAAGAGACAAAAAGCATTTTGTTTTGCTTTATTGAAGTAAGGCATAGGTTTCTCAGCTGTCTCCTAGGGCTGGTTTGCTGTTTACTTTTTTCATCAAATAAAAGAAAAAATGGAGATGCAGAGACTTTGTCATGTCACACATGTGAATTCGACAGAAAAGCTGATGTGCACCTCAGTAAAAATTCACTTAAGTAAAATTGTAGGAGTGATCTTGCTGCTTGCTCTCAGGTTGTACAGTGCCTATGATGTACTGAGGAAAAATAAGCAGTAATGCAATACTCTGCTGCAGATTCAGGTTTTTTTTGGAAGGGGTAGGAGGAGTTCCTGGTTATTTTACGTGCGATTTCCTGACATGAGAAAATGTAAAGACTCTTGTGGCAATTTATCTGGAGTTTTTCTTCTATTAACATCAAGAGATGGCCTGAAATTGTACTACCCTGTACTTCACTCAAACCAGCCTTATACAATAATCCAGTTGTTTCTTCCTTCTAAATACACAGTGTGTGCAGGGATGGTTCTGGAGTCTGCAGGCAGCCACAACAGAAAAGGACTTTCGTGGTTTGCTTTTGCTTTCTCTTCCTGTCCCCTCCATTTTTCATATAAGGTTTTTAGCAGGCTGAGTTTCTGATGGACTGCTCATTGCAAGATCAGTGGAAAGTGAAACTAGAGTGTTTTGGGACTTCTGTAAATTCTTTTGGTTTTCATATAGCGCTCTTATTGCAGGCACTGTTCTTAAAAACAACTCAGTGGACTGAGAAATTAAAAATGTCAATTGATAAAATGAAAATCTGAACTTTATCCACAGGAAATATTAATGAAAGAGAAGCTGAGTGTGTCCCTCCCTGCCCCCAGCAGAATGCCAAACGCAGTTGCTTTGTGTCATTTTTAGGAGTAACTCTGAATACCTCTAGGTAGCTGCAAGTGAAAAGTTCAGAAATCAAGTTGCTAATACAGTTTCTCCTCAAATACTTCTTCTGAATGTTTAATACCACGTCCCTGAGGAAGTCCCATTATTAAAGCTGTGTGACTATGAAATCATTTCGGCTCTGAAGAGTAGATATTTGAGAGTTCTGGGGATTTTCCTCATCTGACTGTTACAGCTTTCTCTCTGTGGTCTCCATTGCAATGATTACAAAGTTCTTGCAGACGACGTCCCTCGGAGTTGATGCCATCTCCAGTCAGGGCCAATTTACAGTGATGGCAGGAGCTACACTTACCGTATACGCTCTGTAGGCATGCAAACCCAATCATGTTACTAGCTGATACCAAAGGTTCCTGTAAACCTTTTTGGAAAAGGGTTTTAGAGCTTGCTCACAAATAAATGCTGAAGTGTCCTACCACATTGTGAACTGCATTCATAACGCTAACAAAAACTAACTCAGCAGGTCATACTCCTAAGGGTTAATCACAAAAGATCCTAATGCACTTTGCAAACAATATGCACTTGCATGCAGGAACTGTTCCTCTCTCTTGGTACGCAGCCCGGCACTGGGTGGAACGCAGCAACTGCTTGACAGCAGGATAGTGGGACAGGAAGGGGGAGAATCTATGGGATACAGTGGCAAACCGAAGAATTTAGGGTAACCAAAATGGAAGCTGATCAGGGTTTTAACAGGTGGCTGATTGAGACGTTTTATTTCTCTGCAAAGAGCTTGCTTTCTTTCCTGGGGTACGAAAACCTGCTCGTTCCTTAAAACCTACTCGTTCCTTGGTTCAACCTTACTGGCTCCAGGCTTGCTTAGAGGGCAGCAAGCCGAAGTGTGGGCTGTGCAAGGCAACGTGTCTGAGGTGCTCTGCCTTAACCTCTCCTCGATGGATAGCGCGGTATCTGGTTTGAAAGGGGCCTTATCTGTGTTGCGTAAGGGCATCTCTCCTTCGATATCTACGCAGGGAGCTGTTAGGCTGCGAGATACGGGGCCGCACATCGGCAGCTGGGTGACCATATAGCAGCGTCCCTGCGGGTAGGCAAGCCCTGAGAGAGAAGAGCAGCGCTGCCACATCACTACCAGTTCTGGTATCTGCAGCACTTGGATTTTTCCTCGGGGGCCTCTCCTTTGCCTGTTGACCCAACCTGACCCTGCTTGGCTCGCAGGAGCTGCCGAGATCACAGCTAAAGGTGGTATGGCTAGAGGCATGAAAGGGCAAGGTCTGACACTGATCCTATCAATGAGCAGGAAAGCTTGCACTGCTCTGTGCGCTTAATGAGTGCTGAAGCCAAAACACTCATGCATTTCTCTTTTCATCTATTATCAGTGAAGCATATTTAACAGATGTCTGGAAAACTAACCATGATAAGAAAAAAAAAAAAAAGAAGGCCAACCACCCCCCCTGTAATTAAACAGTTTCCAAAGCAGTCTCCTTATTCAGGATGGGCATAATCATGGGCAGAATACCCTCATGGTTTTCTGACAGTGTCATTCAACCTTAAATTGAAGTGACCTCATTCTGGCGGGATGCAAGGGGCTCAGTCTCTGAATTTGTTCTTGCCATGGTGATTTTTATGCTGCTAGCAAAACTCCTGGTGAATGATGCACCAAAAAGCTTGCAGGGACAAAATTATCCACAAACTCACCAAAGAGAAACTGGGAGCGTGCATTGGCTCTGAGGGGTAGAGAATTTCTTTGGATTTTGGTTATTTCAGTTTGGGCTTTGGTGTAAGTTCAGTCTGGTCCCTTGACCTGCTACTCTGACAGTGAGTTAACATTGCAGCTTTTTTCAGTTTATTTGACTTTGCATAACAGCTCATTTTTTTCCTTAGTTATCATCAGACAATGCTGTTTTTTGGGTGTAATTCAAGGTATAATGTGGTCCTTTGTGTGCAGGCATACATGAGCACAGAAATATTTTGTGACATTTGTTCCCACTTGAAGTGCATGTTCTTCTTACAGCATTGGTTTTGTGTCATTGTATATTAAAAAAAAAAAAGTACTCGAGAACACAGTCTGTTCCAGAAACTGGACAAGATCTTTTTGACTTCAGGTTTCCTTTTTCATAAATTTTCCTTAACATTTCCTGGGGCAAACTGAGTAAAGTCTGGCAGTAATTTAGACAAGCCTGGAATAGAAGTTGGGTATAAATGCCACTAAATTCAGTATCCATGCAAGGTTTCAAAACTAAACAAAACAAAACTGGAGAAGCTTTGTTTTCAGATCTGGAGATATATCAAATTGATGCAAAGCAAACATAATAATAATAATAAAAGTCGTATTTTCAATGCTATTAAAGTGAGCGCTGCTCTTGAAGCTGCTGGCCATTAAAACATGCTTATTACCCCAGTGAGATGATGGTGGTTTGGGAAGTGAACCGAACAGTTGGCGTGAACCTCGGGCCCTGGAAAGTCAGCTCTGGCTGGCTGTAATGGGGTCAGTGTCACCTGCAGACCCTTTTTTAAAGGGTTTGGACTCTGTGTGAAGGGGACAGAAGGTGCTTTCCTTCGCATAGCTGGAGATACAGGTGTGTGACTGTACGAGTTGCCACTGCCCAGGGGCAGAGACTTGGGGTAATTAAGCAGGAGCACAGACACCTAAAGAGAGAATTACCAATAACTAGACACACAAAATTAAAACAAACTGGTGATTCTAGTTTCGGGTAGTGACTCTACTGGTTTCGCATGGCAGAGGGTGTACGCAGGGAGTGCTATGTTACAGTGCCAGCAATAGCTTTCCAAGCACCACTCAGACAGCCACAATTGATTGATTTTGCTCCTCTAATTTTGACTCCTTTTGATCAGTGGGAAAAAGAGATTCCTCTAGGCCAAGGGACCAAACCCCACTATCTCACAGTCACGGCTAAAGCCTGCTTCTCCCCAAACTGCATTGCGCGCTGTTGTATCATGTGTGACTCATGGCCTAATTAAACAGTCTTAAAGAACACGATCCCGATGGTAGCTGTGTTCTTACGCAGCGTATCCTAGTGTTTTCTCTCTCTTGGAAAGTCAGAGGAGTGGTGTTAAATCATCAACCTTCCTGACATCAGATTGCCAAAAGCTAAGCGATATCCACCACAAGCGTGCACAAGTGGGCTGTCCTGCGAGCGCACTGGCCAGCTGCCGAGCACGGCCGCCTCGCAAGCGGAGACTTCTCGGCCTTATCAACAAGTACCCACAGCTAAGCGTTAACTGGGCCCTTGCTGCTTAGATGTGCATATGTGTGAGAGTCTACGAGGAAAAACATGCACGGAAAGTAAAGCTTTCAATTCTCAGCACGAGTATAGCGGAGGAAGGAAGCAGCAAAATGTATTTAGTGCAGGAGAATAAAGCACGGAGGCTCAACCCTGCCTTCTCTGTGAACAATTACTTAGTAGTAAAATGAAGGAATGAAAAATGTTCGTTTTTCAAGAGTACTGCGCATGTGAAATGCAACATTTTGGCACACGGAGCAGGGTGCTCCAAGGGATGTGTAGTCTCCATGCTTTTTCTGGTGAAAAGCCAGACCTACTAGTTAAACCCTCTGCCTGTGATTCTCTTGCTTCTAACCTGGTTGAGCTCTTAGATCTGCTAACTTGCAGCTTTGGGTTTCTGTGGTGCAGAGCCGTTTGTGTGTCTTGCATTCCTGCTTGCTCATCAAAAAGCAGTCGGTGCCAACAGAAATATCTTTCCAGGCTGAGGCGCTCTTAAATGAAACACCTAATTTTTTATTGCTTTGGTACCTGATGTTTTACTGCTACGGACTGTTGTGAGGCTATCGATGACTTCAGAGACTTCCATCCCTTTGAATTATCCTCTTTGCAGATGTCTTCACTTTAACTCTCTCCATGTTGTGCATACTTGTAGCTTTTCTCTGCCGTCCCAAATTTGTCATTAATATGCTATGCTAATACATTTTTTGGCTTTCAGAGCTGGCTTGTGTTTTTTTTTTATTTGGGTTTCATGGTTTCTTTGGAGAGGGATTTTTTTGGTTAATGCTCGAACTTATCCAGGAGTGTAGGTGCTTTGCAGAATAATTTTCCAAAAAATCCTCCAGAACAGGTGTCTGCCTGGGGGAACTCCTAATCCCTGGGCTGGAAAAAGGGGGAGGAGAGCAGGGGATGTGCAGGATGGGGCGGCAGGACTCAGGAGGGCTGAGCTCTGAGCCCAGCCCTTAAATGTTCCCTTTGCTCTAGGGTATTTGTGATCCCCATTGCTCTGTTGAGTTCCTGATGCTAATATTTCCTTTTCCCATCCCTCCAACATAACTCTTTAGCTTCTGTGGTCTGCGGCACAGAATTGTGCGTCCAGACATGGATGTATGCGCAGCGGGACCCAGCAAATCTCCCAGCTCGGGGAGAGGACAGCAGTGACGGCGTAACCATCCTGCAGCTGCTGTGATCTTATTTCCATCTTGGGAGCTCCTGTGCTCGAGGTTGCTCGTCACTAGGTAACTCCTCAGCGTAGGAACAAGCAAACCACACTCCTGCCAGTTGCGGCAGCGCATACATCCAGGGCCATCCTAACACGGCCATCGGAGTTACCCGGGAGCCCCAAACTCCATTAACCAGACCCACAGGGGTGACTCTGCTGTTGCCCCTTTTCTGGGGAGGTTGTAGGAATTTGCTGCTCTGTCTGCAGGTGTGAAAACATTTTGCTACTTCACTTCTGTCTTGACAGATTTCCCCCTGAAAGCAATGTAGTGCTGCAGCTGCATCTGGCTAAGGGTGGTGTTGCCTAATCTGCTTGCTGCTGTGAAGCCTCCTGGTTTTATCCTGTTCTGGGAAAACTGCCTCCCTAACAACAGTCCGACTTACAGATGCAGGATGGATGCTGCTGCTTTCTTCCTGCTGCATCCTCCTTACCTTTCTTAAGCAAACAGCCAGTAGGTGCTTTTTGCAGTTGGTGTTTCCCTCCCCTGTTCCCTCGCTATCAAGCGCACATCGCATGATAGCAGGCCTCACCCAGGCCCGAGCGGCTGCCTATCACAGTTGTCGTCAGCTGGCACCGCTCCCAATTCTCCAGAGCTGGCAACTGTCCCCTTTTCTTTGAGCTCCGATAACGGGAACAGATTAACGTTGGGAGCAGCCCGAGCACTGCTTTATGGGGCTTCACTCCTGTATACCTCCGGTTTTCCACAAATCTTGCCAAGTGAGTTTCCTGATCGTGGGCTATGTCATTTGCTATTCTCCCCTTCCCTGCCCCCACCCATTTCCTGACATCACTTTTATTTTAAATCCTTCTCTAGCAGTGGTCCAGTTCTCCTGGAGCACTCCACCCAGTACTTCCGAACGCAGTAAATCTTGCTGATTGGGGGATTTATATGGTGTACGGAGTTAGGAAAGCTACAAAGCTTTGCCATACTTAGAAGAGAAATCCTAATACAATGATGAAGAATATCAAACTTTTTTTTTCCCTTCCCATACTGTGCAAACTTAATTTGGTGAGGCTGCTCCTCACTAAATAGAAACAAAAATCTTAGTTTATCTTCCACAATCTCCTGCAGTGACTTTTTTTATGGATAATCTGGTATAAAGGAGTAGATAAACAACATTCTTGTTGCTTTAGGTGGTCCACTCACTGTTAGACAACCATCATCATCTTCAGCTGCCACGGACAGTGTTCAGTTTGATGCCATCTGACCTCAGATGTAGGAGCTGGTTATTGTGGGGCTGAAACTGCCCAAGACTGGGTTTGTGGTGCTGGTGATTACGATAATCTCTTGGCAATCTTGTTGGCATATACCGTGCCCTCTGCTGAGCTTTCTTACTCCTAAAGAAAAGGCTGGGGTCCCCACTGGTGTTAGGAGCAGCTACTTTGCTGCGGGAGGTCCCCACGAGCCAGTGACCTTTGGATCTCCTTACTTTTCTGGCACTTGAGCTTGTACCATATGCCTAATGGTTTAAGTCACAGGGGTAGGCACAAGCTGGGTTTTGGGTTTTTGCTTTGCTGTTAAGCACGGACACTGGGAATAAGGGAAAATGACAAATTTTGAGCACTGTTTTTCCCAGCATAAAGGCAAAGTCTTTCCAGCTGCGTAACTGGAGGAGGGATCGGATGAATTTTAGTCAAATGTGTTTATAACCAGCCCCAGCATGCTCCTCCTCTTAAGAAAACTAATTTATTTAAACAGTGGGCAACTGATGGAATTTATAGCCCAGTACCATGTGGGACAGGTTTAATGAACATTGCCCCGTAGGACACCTACAATTTGCTGCCCTGAAACCCTGCTTGGGATCAAAGAGCCCTTCTGCCATATTGCCCACAAGCTATGGATGGTGACCAGGCACTGTTGCAGCCCAGGGCATGTTTGCTGCTCCTTCACAGGGGAAAGGAGGCTGAGGGGGGGCACTTGTACGTGAAATGCCTTCAGGGCCTTCCAGCTCAGTTGTCTGAGGGAAACGTAGGCAAAACACTGGCTACCTCTGCCTCCTTGCCTTCAGCCACAGCGTAACTTTGCTCGCCTTGTACCTGTCTGGGAATACCTGCCATCACAGTGCAGCTTCAAATTTCAGGAGGGAAAGGGTCTGATGGAAAAGGTGTCTCGTGGGGTTAGCTGGCTTTGCTGCTCGCTGCTGAAGGAGCGATGCTTGCTGGAAAGAAGGTGAAAGCTTTGAGGATGTGGGATCCTGTGGAAGGGAAGCAGGAGATACCACCATGGGTTCTTCTGGGTGCTCCACCACTGTGATCAGGCAAATGCTCCTTTTGCGTTTGTGTCTTGCTGAGGCTTTTGCACTTTTTTTTATCAGATGTGGTTATCTCCCTCACAGCACTTGATCTGAATTATTTTTATTATGTGCCGTGGTGGAGCGCCCCGGTCCATCGTGAGCAGAGCCTGTTTGTACGATACCCTCCCCACTCTCACCCGCCACGCTGCCTTTTAGCTGTCGGTTACTTCCAGGGGGAATTCCAGGCACTGGCTGCCGTGGGGCAGTGTCACGAGTACACCGGCACCGCTCTGTCCACAGCAGTCAGTTCCTGCGTGTCCTCCCCAGAAGGGACACTGGGGATTTTTCTGCTACACGTGCTAATTGCACTTGCAAATTATACAGATGTGGGAGGGGTTTTGAGCTTTCTGGAGAACGGAGTTAAGGTTTAAGATGCTCTTGACAAATTGGAAGAGGTACCTGGAAAAAAATAAGTGGTCCAGGAAAGGATGAGAACAAAGTTATCCACTTAAGTGAGAAGAATGGGCAGCCAAGGTACAAAACAGTAGCTGGCCAGCTGAGCAGCAGCCCTGCAGAAAGGGAACGGGGCTGGTGGTGGATTCAAGGCTGAACATGAGTCACCGGGCTCGTACAGTTGTGAAGAAGGCAAGCAGGGGTTTGTGAGCAGGAGGGTGCAGCGTGGTGAGGTCTCAGCTGGAGCCCTGAACCAGTTTTCTGCTCACAGCCTTCAAGACCAGCAAAACTTGCACAAGCCAGTTGAGGAAAAAAAGCCTAGGGCAAAATAGCAATCGGTGATTTGGCAGACATGACCTGTGAGGAGAAAATGAAGGTACTGGCGTTGTTTAGTCCCAAGAAGAGAAAACTGAGGAGATGGATGGACATGATCACACCTGCAAACGATAGGATGGAGTATGTTTAGCGTGTTCCTCAGGAACAGGACTCCACATTTATTGCCCCCTGAGAGCTGAGTGTGGGGCAGTCCCGGTGGCAAACTTCCACCAGAAATCCCCAGGAGCCCCTACCTTTTTAGCTGGTGTATTTCCTTCTGTGGTCACGTCCCTTCTTTCTCCCCCATTTCGCAGCAGCCCGCCCAAGAAGCGTGCAGCACAAGGGGACCCCGCCAAGGAGAGGCGGCCGCAGAGCTGCCCCGGGCCTTTGGTCAACGTGTCTGGTAGCAAAGCATGCCCGTGCTGAGAAGGCGGGGGATTAGTATCCAGGCGTGGCTCCGCAAATGCTTGGTCAGAGGTATGCTCTGACATCAGGTGAGCAGATTTTTGGCTCCCGATTCGGGGAAGTTTAGCGTTCAGGCTCGGCTTGCGCAAGAAGGCCAGTCGGTTTTCTGCGGGAGGCGACCGGGCTGAAAGCAGGAATGCTGCTTTAGGCTCAGTGGCAAGAGCACACAGATACAAGCTGTCGGGATATGACAGATGTGTCCTGACAGCCGGCCCTGCAGCACCGGCAGTCAAAAGGTGGTGGTCGCGTTGCTGCAGGGGGTTGTCCCCACGTCCTAGGGAGACTTTTGTCTTGGGGACAGGCTCCTTCTCCTTGTCATGTGGCAGCTACTGCAGCAAAGCAATATTAGGAAGTAACATTTTAGCTGTCTTCCACGTGATTAGTCCTGCTTGAGGGAGGGGGAAGGGCCTTGCACTCTCTATTAATCATTTCTTCTTCCCTCCTCCCATCTGCTCGCTGATTCTCTTTCTCTTGCATACACCGCTAATATTTGATCACCTTATTTTTCCCTCTTCCTCTCTCCCCCTCCTTGTTGGTTCTTTGAGTCTTGGCCCTCTGCACTCCCGGCTTCTTGCAGAGATGCTGCTCAATGTCCTGATTTGCTCCCCTAACTCCCTTTAATCAAAAAAAAAGGGGGAGGATGGGTGGAACAACAACCCTAAAACCATCCCGTGCCTTATTCCCTCTCCTGGTACATTATGCTTTTTCTTAGTGGTCAGCACCTTCAGCCAAAGTTGTGGAGCACACGTGGGCAGTGCCTGTTTCCCTCTCCTCCTCTTCGTGCCCTCCCCAGAGACAGCGAGCCTGACTCCTCCTCCACCTCCTTCTCTTCCAGCTGCTTTCACTAGCCTCCTAGCTCTTTTTGGCAATGAGGAGCCCGGACATCTGTAGAAGCAGCTGGAAGCAAGATGGAGAGCCAATATCCTGCAGCTCACCAGATCTCAACAAACCTCAGCTCAGGAACCAGCAGCCTAATACAGAGTAATGCTTAATTCAGTGTGTTTTTACACTGCTTAGTTTGCACTGCACACTGCTTGTTTCTTAACATCCTGAAAAAGGGATGCCTTTGTTGATACATGTCACCTCAGGGCGACAGCACATTGGTTTAGAGATCTTGTAGCTGGTCTGTAAAATAAAATAAAATGAGTGCTCTTATGCTCTAGTGGAAGAAGGCAAAGTTAAGCTTTGTTTCCACCTGTATCTTCAACGTTACCTGTCAATATCGCTGGATGGCTCAAAGGACAGGATTAAATCCTGCCTTAACTAAAAATGGGCCTCTCTCAAGCAATCAGCGGCACCACAAACTCGTATCCCTCAGAATGGGGCAGAAGTCTTTCTGCTGATTCCTTGTCTTGCATCAAAACCTTTGTGGGTAAACGAGTTGGGTGATGCTCTGAAAGGTGGTAGTTACCTTTCTCGGCGTTACGCCGAGCTCGGCAGGGCAGACCCCCTTACCCGAGGAGCACAGGAGGTGCGGGATCCCTGCTGCTGCTCGCACAGAGGTGGGGAAATGCATGGGTGTCAGGAGGCACAGCGTGCTGCAGCGGGGCTTTGGGGAATGGGCCCCCGAAGGGAAGCTTGCGAGTCGTGCTGCCGTGAAAAGCCTCGCAGCGTGTTATATGATGCAAGCTACTTGGCAAATGCTGTAATTGTGTCACTGAAATGGCTGAGACATCTCTGGGCGAGGAGGTTCTGCCTTGCGAGCATGCGAACATGCCGCAGCCCTCGCTGGTGTGCGAGGGCAGCCTGGGACCACTGGTTACGCTGCCGACTGCCACGAGTGTTGTGCTTGTATGCAGTTTGGGATTCAAAGTTTGCTTGTTGTGTGGCAGAGAGCATGTAACAAGATAAATAGCAAGGGGGATGCTTGAAAAATATTTTTCAAGGGACTTGGAAGATATGCATGATGATTAGGGACCATGTTTTTATGAAGGCTTCAGTCCAGCATCCTGTCTTACTCTTGCAATGAACTGCAGTTCTGCAGAAAGCAGCTATTGGCGTTTCTAATGTCTCATTCCTTCTGCAGCTAGTGGAAGCTGTTTCCTTTTCAATGTCACTATTTGCACCTGCAGCAGCTGGAGCTGCGAGGTACAAAATCAAGGGAATGGCTTTAAAATCCAGGCTTCGGGCCCGATTCAGGTTCAGGCTTCCAACTCCCAGCTCTGACAAGTCTGAGCAGTGCTGTGTAGCACAGGAGTGGGAATGTGTGCGTACACAGAGCCTGCATGTGCTGTTCCTGTCAGGTGTTAAAGTCCAGCGTAAAGCAAATACCATTTGCAAGTAGCCCAGAGCTGTCTTTTTTGTGTGTGTGTGTGTCTAAACCTTTGCTGCGAAACAGCTCTCATATTTTCCATTCCTAATTCAAGAGCTGGAGGGATCGCTAAAGCCAGGTATCAAGTTACAAGAGAAAGAGTGAAGACATTTGGTTGCGGCTTCATCTGCTCGCACACTGCACCCATGCAACCCTTCTCACCAGCCCCCAAGTCAGTGTTAAAATGATGTAAGGAAATCGTTCATCTTTTCTCCAGTGCCGTCCTCGGGAAGCACGGCATCTGCAAGGAAAGCTCTCACCAATAGAGGTGTGTGAGGGCTGGGAAGAGGAGGAAGGAAAAACCCTGTAATGTTCTAAAAAGCATCTCATCCATAGAGCAGGAAATGTTGTTTCTACTCATCTGAGCTCCTAAAAAAAAAAAAAAGCTTCAACAATAACAATTTTCAAATGAAATCCTTTGAATGGGTAATGTGTGTAGCCTAAAATGAAGATGTGACTCAGCCAGGAATTGTTACTATTACTGGTACTGTTTTAGCTTTCAGACGGAGTCAACTTCAGATATTTGGTGTGTCCTTGGTTCTGAAAGAAGGCTGGCTGGAGGTGGTGGCAGAATATCCTTTGCTGGGTCGCTAATTCAAACTGGGATATTTCTGCTGAAATTGAGATTTGACTCTTTGTGAGGTTAGACGTGAACGTGAGTGAGGATTTTAATGTGTAAAAGCAGGCCAAAACCCTGTGTCCTATCCCTGTAGTCTGTTTTGTCCCTTCTCATTACTCCCCCACCCCTCCCATTATTCATTTTTTGTTGGTATTTTCCAGGCCATGGTTCTTCCTTAGACAAAGCCTGTTCTCTTCTGTATTTAGACTCTTTCTTCAACCATTTTGCTGTCTTTTTGGTTCTTAACCTGGAATATGCATCTGGCTGTTTCCTTCATAGCCTGTCCCACCAAAACATGGAGCCTTCCCAAGGAGCTTCATCCTGTAGGCTTAGATCACCCCTCTTCTCTTGTCTTCTGCGTTCTCTCTGTCTTTCCCCTGCTCGCTGTTGTTTCTTCCCCTGCTCTCCATGCGTTGCTCGTTCCTGAGCTGCGCTTGCCTGGGTGGAAGAGGTCTGCGGCCAGCTTCTCTGCCACTTCCCCCCATGCCTTTCCTACCCTAGAGCTGATGGGAAATGCCGTATTTCCCTCTTCTCTCCTCCCACCGCCCCCTTCCTCTCCTGCTCCCTCTTGTATAGCTCCGTGCAAAATACCCAATGGAGAGGACTTTGAGAGAGGAGAGCAGGCTCCGGTTATTTCCCTGTGTGCATTTCCTACCAGTCGCCTGTTGCTACAAGCAGGCGCTCTGCCTCTGGAGCTGGGTGTTCTTGGGACTCAGTAGGGAGATCCGTTTGGAAAGGGCAGTAGTGGACTGACATTTGATTTCCTTATTTAAGTGTGACTGTTACCCAGATGGTGGGGACCACGTGTGACTTACGACTCCCTCTCTCTCTGCGCTTCCTCACTTTTTCTGCCCTTCAGTTCACATTTGGGCACTCACTATCTTCATCACGGAAAGAGGTAGAAATCATTCCCTTTCGCACTGGAAACTTGGGTTAAAAGTAAAACACTTAGAGCTGCAGAAGCTCTGGGGCTCATCTCCTACAGCCCCAAAGGCCTCCTTCTACCCAACTCAGGGGCTTTTCAGAGAGCCGAAAAGGGGAATTTTAGTGTAGTACATGAGCTTTTGGCTTCCTGCAGCTCATATGGCAGTCGTGAGGGTGTCCCTAAACAGTAGTAGTCATCAGTGCATGATTGCTATATTGAGATACCGTGAACTGCATGAACCCTAAATGTGAACCAAATATATAAAAGCACACAGGGAGGAGTGGGGGAAACATAAACGAATCTGCATATTTTTTGGCTTATCGGTTTATATTTCTCCCAGTGTAGCAGACAGTGATTTGTTGTGTGTGCTGGTTGTGCACTACGTAACACGAACAAAGAGCATCCATGCAATATTAAAGACACAAATTAAAACTGTTGAGATCTTCCCCTCCTCCTGTCTCTTTTCTAGGCCAGTTTTTTTTTTTCCTGTGTGGGCTGTGTTGCTTGCGTGCTTCCAGGGCTCAACGAAACATGCAGCACTTCTGGATAACAGACAAAACAGAATTAGGTGCTTTGTTGTTACCCATATGCCCAAGACTAGGGATAAGAAAAGCCTTGTTATCTCTTCCCTCCCTCCTCTCCGCAGACCTTCAGTGCAAGGAGTCAGTTTGAAGAAGCCGAGTGAAAACCTCAAAGGGAGTTCAGGTTCTTCCTCTGTCTGTGCAATTCTTGGTGGGAGTGACACGATGTAACGCTGAGCAGAGGCACCGTGCTTGGGTAACTTTGGGCCTGGGCAAAAGGAAGAAAGGCTGTGAGACAGCTTCTTGTCGGGAGCTTTTCCCTGCAGCCCGCCGGGCTGGCTGTATTCCTGAAAGACAGGTCATATCCTGCCAGACACGAGGCACCGAGTGAGGTTGTGCAGCCTGTGCTCCGCAGGACCACAGACCACATAGGTCCTTTTTGAGCCTTTGCCTGTGAATACAGGAAGGACAGGCTGCAAAAGGTCCTTCATACAGGTGCCTTCAGGTAGGTGGAGAAGAGAGAAGCTTGAGTAACCTCCCTATTCTTCCATCTTGCCCTACAAATGCCTCCCACAGTTGTTGGCTCTTTCCTGGGAAGCACAAGGCCCTTCACTTCAAGGGGCTGTGGATTGGAGGAGGGAGTGCTCACGCTAGGGCAGCCCAAAGAGCCAGCTTGCCTTTGAGGACAAGAGGAGGAGATATGGACAACACCAGTGCACCCTGTTGTGCACCCTGGTGCTTATGGAAGGGTATTTCTGGAGCTCTAGCAAAGTTCAGATGAGCAACTACAGAGGTCAAACAAGCTGTCCAGCTCTCTGAGTCACCCCTTACCCCAGGAGGTGTCAAAAGCAACGTGCATCTGCACCTTCTGCAGTTGAAAACATAGCTCCAAACTCTGAGCTGCTGGTTCAGCTGCTGTGCCAGATGCACGGTGTGAGACACAAGCATGTCTTCTGTCAGTGTGGAAAGCTCCTGTTGCGAGGTAGAAAGGACGCTTGGGGGGAGACATCCGAAAAGGCCTCAGAGAAGAGCTCATCTACCTACTTTACTGCATTGAGGCTAGCAAAGCTGTGCGTGAATTTCCGTCTAGCTGCTGCCGCTCACGCCAACCCTATGTGCACGAGGTTTGCCTCGTAACAGCCAAAAGGGAATAGCACCATCGGATTTCCTCCGTGCTACCTCTCAATTTCTGCACCAGCAGTTCTTGGCTTACGAGCTGAAAGCCTGATCCGAACTTCTCGAGTGTCAGCCGCCGTGCGCAGCCGCCAGCCGCCGAAGCAGAGCCGCGTCTTTCCCTCACCCGCAGCCTGGCTCCTGGCCCTCGGCAGCCCCAGCGGGGCAGGCTCTGCAGCCAGCTCTTGCTCTCCCTCTGCCCCAGTGCCTCGGGAAAGGGAAAAACGGCGCTGAGGAGACCGATGAGCAGTGCTGGAGATGGCGTGAGGGTAGGTAGGGCACAGCCCTGGCAGGCTGAACGCCCCTGGTCCCACAAAGATCACTGGTGGCAGTGTGGCCATCGGGCAGCATGCACGGAGCAGCCACCTCGTAGTTTAAAACACAAGGGAGGGATGGGCAGGAGCAGTCAAGAACAAAACTGCATTTTAAGCCTCCTGAACATTATGTGCATTGTTGGGATGTTTGCAGAGTGGTTTGCACTTCCAGACCCCGACCGAACTGCCGCGGTGGGGTCCTGATCATTTATTTTCCTGCACATGTTGACAGCTGGTCAGAAGGGCCTACCAAACACGGGGACTGCTTGAGGGCAGTGATCTGAGCAAGTTGTTGGGGTTGTCTGATGCTTCACTTTTTTCTGCCTTTCAGTGCGCGCATGTGTGCAGAGTATTTAAAACTTCTAGACAATAGTTTGCTGGGTAGCAGGGAACGAAACCCCTAATGAATAGCCCATTGTTTACATCCATTTCAGCCTGTTTCGTTGCTGAATTAGTGCCCTGAAACATAGCTTGCAACTCTGTTGTTTTTAGCTCCCCTCTCCTTACCCATCCCCCTTGCCATTCCTTATGGTTGCTAAATCCTGCTGTTATCTTCTCCATGCAAGCTTCCCAATTTCCTTCTCTCCCCTTGATTTCCCTCTGTAGAAACCTCTTGTCCAAACTGGATCATCTCTTGCCTCTGGTTTAGCCAACATCCCCAGCCTTGACTTAGTGGACTCCAACCTCAGTCCTTGATATTTTTATTCAGACGAATGGGCAGGGGGGAGTCCAAACCCAGTTTCCTGCTGCCACAGCCAGCTCTAAATCCCCTTTTTCCCTTTACCTTTTCATCCCTACATCCTTGTTTCTTTGGAGCTCTTCCTGCACCAGTGTGCATTGTGCGTGTATATTTGTATTTCACCTCCTATTTGCCTGCCAGCCCCCTGCCCACTCTCCAGCCCTTGTTTCCCTCTCCGCTCTGGCCTGTTTGTCTTGGGTAGTGTCTGCTGGGGGGTGGGAGCCTTCCCCCCCCGCCTCCCCGTGTAAACAAATGAGCGTGGCTGCTTGGCAGAGCTGCAACCTTTCCTCTGTGCTCGGTTTGTAGATGGCCCTTTGCTTTGTGAATCGGGGCTGTGTAGCTGTTTACCTGCAGGACGTGCTTGAGCAACTGCTCGGACTGATGCATACCATACTCCGGGACTGTTTCTTCTCTCTCCAGCCCTGATTTATAGATAGCTGGAGAAGGGAATTCTTGGCTGCCCTGTTTTGAAAACTATTACGCTGTGCTAAACCTGGTGAAACAAACACAACACTTGATACAAAACCAGCTCCATTCAGTTTTCCCCAACAAGGGGAAGAAAGAAAAGCTTCCCTTACTTATTTAAACAATAATTCCCCTCAACTCATACTGCAATGGACACAGGTATGGAGGCTTGCTCCCTTTTCCAGGAGTTCCTGGAAATTCAGACTGGGATTTCCACAATTAACAGAGGGAATGGGATATTTTGGAGAGGGTTATTTTTTTAAATATTTCTTTCTGGATAGGCAGCGTGTACATGTCGTATAGCACAAACGAGCTGCAGCTCTGCAGGGCTTCTGTGTACAGACTGGAGCGCCAGAACAGCGTGTCCTCGGGGATCTGCAGAGATGTCCCTATGGCTGGAGAGATCAGTAGGTTGGGAGCAACTGAAGACCCCAAAGATTTCAAGGAAGCACATGAAATCAGCTGAGAGTTGCCTTTAATTAAAGGAGTGCTATGTCTCGTGCATATCAACGACTTCTGCTTCCCTTTCCTTTACACCTCTGCGGAATGCCCCCTGGATTTTGACTTGAGGGCGATGGTGTAAATTTTGAAATAACATTTGTATGTGTTAGGACAGTGCTGGCCTCCTTTCGGGATGGAGGAGTTACTCTAAAATATGGCAAAATCATCAAATGACAAGAAACCCAAGGATGTGTCAGCCCATGCCAAAGAAAATCCTGCAAGAGGGAGAGTCAGCTGTGAAAATTTACCCTGTTGCTACGGAGCTCGTTTTGTTGCGTGTATCATGTGCAAGAGGAATAATTAAAGAAATACTCCACCTGGCAAATGAACAGACAGTCTATTTGCCCCAGTTACAGGACAGTTACACGTGCACTAAACCTGAGACACCTGGCAGCAGTGCTTAGCAGGTACAGGCTGTTAATGGCCAGGTGGGGAAGCAGATTTTTTGTTAGAGGAATGAATGGGTTCTTGGAAGGCAGGGGAGGAGGGGAAATTCCTATTTGTCTTTAAAGTATTTCTCCTGTGCTGTTAAGGAAACCAGATTTGGAGAGCGTTCCCTCTGTAAGCAGCAAAGCTTTCCATTTCCCACTGCGGGGATGCTTTCTCTTTATTTCCACTACAGGTCGGTGGCAAGGTCCCGAAGGCTGTGCCAGGAGCCTGGCTGAGCTCACGCCTCCTCCTCCCTGCGCGCAGGGGTGATGCGTTGTGGCAGGGGAAGAGCTAGCGGGACATCACCATCCCAAATTGGCTTCAGACTGATTCGAGGGTGCAGTAGTGAGGTGGCTGTGTACCCCAATGTGGTGCATTTTCACGCCTGTATTTCTAAGTGGGGAGGTTTCTTCTGTTATTTGGGCTTTGTCATATTTAATCCCATGACGAGCTTAGGCTATGCATCTTGAATTTGTACTCCTTTCTTTGCGACTTACACAGCTGATCTTTGGCCCTCTGTTGCATTTGGGTCTCCTTTTTCCTCATCCAGCTTTGCAAATTCCCTATTTACATTCTTCTACCTGCTCAAGGCACCCTAGGACCCCAAAGCAGAGCCACCGTGCTGTTGTTTTGGCCTCTTACTGCCCTCTGAAAACACGGAGCCAGTAATTCGGATTAATTCCTGACTTTCTTATAATGATTCACTCCTCTTCCCTCTATCACTAGATAGCACATTCCTCACAAACCAAACCCGTGTAGCCCAGAAATAGGTCTCACACCACCACCTGCACCCACTCCCTGGACTACAGGCATTGCCTGTGGCATCTGTTGGTGTGATTTCTGGTGAAACCTGCAGTGTGCTGTGCGAGCGTTCGGGTAGAGCCAGTACGCCCCTCGTCATACCTGCCTTATAGAGGACAGGGACAACTCTTCATAAAGGGAAAAAAAAAAAAAGGGTGGGGAGGAAAAAAATAAAGTTATAAGCTATCTCCATCAGCGTGCAGGTTTTTCTGCTGGCTGGTTTGGGTGATTTATAATGGTGTGCGGAGCTTTGTCACCTTAATGCTGACTCGTTCCGATGCTGCCCAGAGGTCGGCCTGCTGGCCTGTAAAAAATGAGTTGTTGATCTAGGTTGCTTTTCCTAGCAGCCACGCTACCAGCGCTGCCCTCACTGCTCTCAGTGTTGTTTCAGGGCTCACCCGTGGGCTGAAGAGGCCCACCTGGGACATTCCCTCAGCCTCTCTGCCCTGCTTATTTCATTTTAGAGATCCTCATAACGTGACCCTACGCAGGCCATAAATACATCTCTTTCACTTAGCAGGTAGAAGAGCAGCAACACCAGCAGCCAGACTTGTAGCCTTTGCGTGAGGATGGGATTCCTCATCTACGCGGTTGCTTTGGGAAGCTTGCAGGAGAGGAGCATGCTTCCATTATTATTATTATTATTTTTAACGGGGTTAGCATGGAGCATGGAAAAGCAGGGCTGGCTGCTGAAACAGATGTGCTGCAAAGGGGATGGACACAACGGGTTTAAAAGCTGAGACAGAGGTGTCTGAGTGTGTGAACTACATTAGGACATGCACGTTGTGTTTTCTCCTTCCCAGGAAGTGCTGAGAACAAATTGTCATGGAAATGTAAAATACATTTGCTCTGTTTTGGGCTGAGGCAAGCAACGAGGGCCCTACAGCCTTGAGAGCCATTTATGAGCCTGCTTGGGGAAAAGGCCCTGTAATGAGACGGGGTGCCAGATCCTGTTTCTCCGGCTCCTTCCGTAGCGCTCAAGGTATGTCTAGGAACCACCTCCTGTTTGCACCCAGCAGTGCCCTTGTGTTAGGCCTGGCACACACCCCAATCATCCTCCATGCGGTGGGTGGGCAGCGCTGAGCCCATGCTCTGCACACCCCAGCTTCTTGAAGACATCCTCCAGGAGCGGATCTCATCTCTCCTGGCCAGGCCCCTTGCGTGCCAGGGCTGTGCCCGCAGTGGGGCCAGGTCCCTTCCTCTCGCCTGGCGAAGCTTGCAGTGCTGCTGTGTTGAGCAGCGCTTCTCTGAAAGCTGCTAAATAGACACACTAAGCTCTGCCTTGACAATACACCCTTTTCTTGAGAGAAATGAGAAGTTTCAATTTCAGTCACTAGCCTGTTTTTCATTAACCTGTTTTAGTCAGCAAGTCATAGCTTTACTGTGCCACTCGCTCCAGCAGCCACTCGTCAGCCTAACGAGATGGTGGAGCAAAACTCCTGTCCTCTGCAGAAAACGCAAAGAGAGAAGAGGCAGCTCTACCCCAAACGTTAGAGGAGACTCGGTCAAATTAACACTCCAGTAAATGTCAAATATTTTAAATTTACAGGGCACTTTAAGCCCCAAGTAGGGAGCGAGGGGGGAAGGGATTGGAGTGAAGTTAATAAAACCTTTTACAACTTTTGACTTAATCTTTTATTCAGTGTTTGTATAACTCAGTTATCTGCTAGTTAATACCAGTATTTTTGATACCTCTCCAGAGCCAATACACTGCAAACCTTCAGCCCTGTTGGGTATTTGTGCTACAGCATATTTAATAGCCATGACAACAATTCAACAATTGTATAGCAGCCTCCCCTCCCTGTCTGAATGTTGCAGGCACCAGAGTGTCTCCATTGGAAAACCCCTAAACATACCGTTTCAGCCAAAACTGGTTTAATGATAGTCTACTGTGAGCTTGACAGGCTTTAAAAAAAAAAAAAAAAAAGAAAGGAAAAAAAGACACTTTTTTTCTTCTCACCCCCCGCCCCCCATTTTTTCTCAACTTCTTCACTTCTTTTGAAAAAGCTGCCACTGTAAAATACAAGGCGAATTAAAAAAAATAAATTGCTTTAAATTGCTTAACAGGCTTGATGAGACAAAGACTGGTGTGTTGGAGTGGCTGCAGGGAGCTCTGCGGCTGCTTTTGTATGATTTCAGAGGTGAATTTAGATGGCTGGAAGATAGATGGGTGCCAGATGCAGTTTGACACAGATTCCGGCAGCTGCTCCTGCGCGAGGTTTCATTAGCGGCGAGTTAGCCAGCAGCAGAGCACCGGCGAGGCCCCGAACGCTGAAACGACAGCGAGAACAGTGAAACAATACAATATTCGCTAAGTGATTTTAATCTAGGAGATTAAATGACACCCAGACGGCTTCCCGACTTAAAAAGCCACCGTGGTATAAAGCTGGTAATGGCACTCGCTCTCTCCAGGCCCTCGTCGCGTGTATTTACATTGTGTGTGCTTCCCCGCCCCCCAAAATGGGAAGAGAAGGGTAGATTTTGTGTTGCAGTCATATTTTTCCATCGGAGCTGTATAATGTGTTTTTAACTGCAACAGGAAACATTGGCCTCGCTTCGACGAATGCTTACATTGGATTGAAGTGCTCGCGTGCTCCCGCTACGCACAGGCGTAGCCGTTTGAGAGCTTCGGGCCATGGTCTGTAAAGCAAATGGCTTCCTTTTTAATAGAAGGGCACGTCCCCAAATCAGGAAGTCACTGGTATTTACAGGCTTGGGGAATTTGGCTTGTTTTTAAGTAAACCAGTGTGCTAGGATGGGCAACTTGGCAGAAATGGTGGCGAGCTGCTGTTCCCCAGGCAGCTGGAGGTTTGTTCTGGGGGGGACAGGCTCAAGTTTGGGGTTTTGTGAAGGGAAAGAAAATGGGCTCACACTTATTTGCAGTGCTATCCAAGCTGTGACTGGGGTAAGAGGTGCTTGGGGGGCTGACTGGCTGCCTTTGGGGACCCCTGGCTGTGTCAGGGCTGGCATTTACAGTGCGGTTACTGGGGTATAAAACAGCTTGGTGTGCTTCTGGTGCTCCAACAGGCGTACCCCTGACAAGAGGAGGAGGAGGTCTTCCCTCTGTTAGTGGAGGGAAAACATATAAAGCAACAAGGAAACAAAAAATTTCTTCTTTCCTTCCTTATGTGCCACCTGAATATCGCCGTTACGTATTTAACTGCTGGTATCAAACTACTGCAATCACTTGGAGTCATTTGCTAGCCTCACGGCAAGCAAACAAAACATTTTTTTTCCAATTAATACGCAAGTTGGATGCATGCAGGTTGCCTTTCACTCTCCACCGCTGTTTGCTCGTGAACGTTACAATTCTGTGTCTAGATGCCTTCAGTAAGTACCCCATGCATGGCTTCAATTAAGCTTTCTATATTGAGAAAGTATGCCTTAATTTAGCAGGTTAAAGATATCTCTGTTACATCAGTTTGTTCACAGTGTGTTGTGACCTAATCAACTAGGGATGTAAGCCATTTCATGAGGAGTAATTACTCAACAACAAAAAATGTCTCTCTTTCCTAATAGCTGGGAGTGAGTTGGCTAATTGGAATCCATTTTGGTAGCGGCAGGTCAGCAAGCAGGAGGTGACTTTCCTGGCTGGCTCCTAGGTGGGAGGGAGAGGCCGTCAGAAGCTGAAAGGCAGAACCACAGCTTCCTGAGCCCGCCGCGAGAGCACCGCAGCCATTCGGGAGCGTGGCGGCAGCTCGTAGTGCTGGCCCACGCGGCGCCCTGGTGCTCTCCTTCACCAGCGATGCCGTCGACACAGTTTGGCCAAAGCCCATTCCTGGATGTTTTTGAGGGAAGGAATTTGAGTGGGTTGGAAATGCCAGACCTGCTCTGGAGCATTGCGAAATAGCTCTGATTTTTTTATTATTACTGGAGGCGGGGGCACGCAATGATGGCTTTGTCGTGTGACGAGTCTTCTGCATTGCCTGGTTAGGCCATGGTCAGGAGACGGTGCGAAGTTGAGAGATGCTGCTTATTCTGTCTCTACTAGGAATAGCTTATGACAGTGACGGAACGATTTTTGCTTTCAGTGCTTCGTCGCTTAGGAGTGTGGACTACTAATCCTGCCCCAGAGGTGCCACGTTGAGGCAGCTTTTAGGTGACCCCACTGCTTGCTTTTCTGCTTTCCCACCAGAAGCATCGTTGAGGTGCATCCTGATTTGATTCCCCCCACCCACCCTGGCTTCAAATTTTGCTGAGAGGGAGGTGGAGAGGAAAATCCTCATGAATTAACATTATTTCCCTGGTGGGCTTTGCTGCCATTTTATCTAATTACGCCTGCTGTTTTCCAGATCACATTGTAAGCATTTGCATGAAGGGGCTTTCACTTACCTCCTCAAGTAAATTAAATAACAGCCCTTAGGCTGGGCTGACAGCATAATGCATTTTCATGTGGGAGATCAACAGCTCCCATACCTTGAGATGGGAAATGCTGAAATGACAGGGAAGCTCTGTGCTTTCGTCTTGAATTAGGGCAACTAGACCGAGTTGGGGCTACTTTGCAAGTGCCTGCGCCCAACTCGTGCGGTGTGCACGCTCGGTTGGGAAGAGGGGGACACACGGGAACCCACAGCAAGGTCCACGGGGAGCAGGCCGTGATTTTCGGCTCGCTCAGATCCACGGGCTACGTGTAAGATGTGCAGGAAAGCCGGGGAAAGCAAGCCTGTTGTCAGCAGATTTAAATGCTCGGCCCTATTGGAGAGCGTGAAGGGATCTGCAAACCAGGAAAGATTGAAAGCCACAGACGTAAAGCAAATGAGAGGTGCAGGCCCTGCCCTGAGGACGTTTAGTGTGACTCGTGGATGGAGGAGGCTGGACTTGTCTTGAGCGCTCTGGAAATCAAAACACATGGGTTTGACTTTCATTTCCACAATAAGCTTCTACTAGCCGTCCAGTAGTTTCCCCGTGCTTCATTTCTTCAATTTGCCAAATGAGGCAGTGGCCTGTCTGCCGAAATGACAGCCCGCCGCTCGCTTTGCCCGACCGTTACTCGCAGCGAGTGGCCAGCCCCAGGGCTGCCCTGCCCTCCTCCTCCTGTCTCAGGGCTCCCAGAGCCCCCCGAGCAGCAGCCCCCCAGATAATCCCCTTCCTCTCCCATCCTGTATGGCGTACGGACCAACCCAGTGAGCATTTGGTGAATGAGGGGGCGATGGGCCCCTACAGCAGGCAGGGAATTGAATCCCTGCTCCGGCTTGCTCTTGTGGGTCATAAGAGGGGATCAGCAAGGTGAGTCTGCTTAGCGGGTGGTCCCCGTGTGCTGGGGAGCCTCGCACACGTGTTTCACCTAAACAGAGAAGGGCTGAACGTGTCCTCTCAGTTTGCTGCGCCTCCGCAGTGACAGCGACCCCATCGGTAATTGTATCTCTGATGCTGAAGTGCCTTCTAGCTTTTGCTGCTAATTCTTCTTCCCTGGTGTCATTGGTGAGGGATTAAGGAAGTCATGCAGATCACCAAGATCTGCTTGAAGGAGTCGGCAGTGACTCACTTCTGTCTGGGGACTTCTGCTAAAGAAACACAGTTGACTTGTTTTTCGTTTGAAAATCAAGATTTCTGTTCCATCAAAACATAGTTCCAAGTTGAAGGTGGTGGAGAACTAGAAAAGTTAGCGTGATGGGGGTGTGAGTGCTTTTAACTTACATGTTAAAGCATCTTGGCTCTTGTAAGTAACGGGAGAACTACTCTTGTAATGCATTGCGGTGTCTGAGATGAATTTTGAATGCCAGTGAGATAATGAGATTTATCAAACAACAAGCCCGTCTTTCACTTTGTTCAAGTTTGGCCTCGTGCCTCACATACATGGAGTTTAGCTCAGAAGCAGCTCATCGTTTGTATCCCCAAACCACCGTGTGCAGTTCTGATGGATGGCGGCCGCTGGACGCGAGAGCTTCAGAGCTGGGACATGAGAGGCTCCCCCAACCTTTCTGCTTGCTCCGAGACCCTGCAGCAGGACGCGGGGTAAGCGAGTGGTCACCACGAGGCTGCTGTGGGAGAGGCTGAGGAGGCGTTTGCCTTTACGAATCACCGACTGCAATTTAACACGTCAATCATTTCTTCAGCATGAACGTGCGTGATGTTCACGATGTAAGACACAGGGCTGCTTTTAACAGGTTAGGTGAGATGATTCAGGACTGATCCAGCTCCTTGGGCGATCAGGTAGTATACAGCCCATGGTGGTTATTATTCACTCCTTGTTGATGTTAGAAAGCTTTCTAACAATTCATGGTATCTCTCAAGCTCTCATCCTCTTCTCTCTTTTTGTTTTAATTTAATTTTATTATTATTATTATTATTCAGACTCCTGCTGTATGCATCTCCCAAGCAGGTGGGAGGGCGAGTTGGTGGGAGATGACTTGGCTTTGTTGGAACTTCACTTAATGCAGGGTGGGGGCAGAGAAAATGAAGCTAAATTACGCAGATCCTGAAGGCACAGCGAGTGTGCTACATCACTTGTGAGCATGACTAGAACTGAAAATGAATCACAGCCTTGTTAGACACTGTATGTGTCAGTGCATGTGGGCAGAAATATCATTCAGTGAGAGAGAGAAAAAGACGGAGAGAAAGAGACTGAATCTTTTAAAGCGTGCTGGTCCCACTGAAGCAGTTGTAGTATTTAATCTAATGGGTGAGAGCGGGGAAACAAGGGGGCAGCTTCTGTAGGATACTTTGCTACGTTGGTTTATCTTCCTTTCTGAAGATTCAAGAGGAGGCTGGACCTCTCAGCAGTGACATCTGAAGACTTTTCTAAACCAGAAAAGGCTGTAATTGCAAGTTCAGGTTTGAACCCACTTTCGAGGAGTTTATAATACAACCACCAAGACTTATTTTGGGTGAGATTTGAATGTGGAGTCGCTTCAGCCTGCGTGTTCATTTTGCATTAGGAAGCAAATTTGATTTGCTCTTCCTGTAGCCTTCTGATGGTGCACACTCACACGAACGCAGTGGCACACCCATGTGCACACCAAGCTCGTTTCCTAAATTCCAGTTACAAAAAGCCACTCTGGAGCTGTAACCTCGATGCTTGCAGCTGTGTAATTTGAACAGGGCTCATCTCTAACCTGGAAATTGGTTTTGCAGTTAGGTTCTGATGGGACACAGCCATGGCAGGTGATTTGATGGAGAGTTGCTCGAATAAACTGGCCTCTAGAATCTGGTATGTATGTGTTCTTACTCCAGAAGACCCCACAAATGATAGCAGTGTTCCTCAAGAAGCTCTTCCACCTTCTGCAGGAGCCAGTCCATGCCAGCTAGCAAACAGCAACCATCTTAAAATCCCCCACCCCGCCACCCAAATACCACAGTTTTTTTGAAGCCAGATGGAGTAACGCGGTGTATTCTGTCCCACGTTTCGTTTGTGCATTTCTGTACGTTGTGCTTAGTCCTGCAGTCTGCATTTGCTTTCACTAGCCCTCTTACTTCTCCAGGAAGCAAGTGGACTATAGATCAGATTGCCAGGTGCTTCTGTCTTGGGTCTGAGGTTGCTAGTTCTGTATGGACTGTCTCCTCCCGTTTCTGCTGTTTTTGAAGTGTGTCTGCTGAGCACTCATACAGGTGGCAGAATCTGGCCCCAGTCTGCAGTAAGCATTATGCATGTTTTGGAGCTGTACTCCTCCGCCAAGGGGACAATCTTACCTTTCCAAGAAGCATTGCAGTTCACATTTCTTGGAGGATGGAGAGGGGAATTTATCCCCCTTCGTGAAGCCTGAGATCGTCTTTGCTCAGCATAAACTGGAAGCCATGGGAGGAGTGTAATGTGTTCCCAAATGACACCTAATGGAAGAGCTTGGCTGTTGACAGCACCATACCACAAATGAAAACTTTTAAGGAATTAAAAAAAAAAAAACCAACAAAAAACAACATCAACCAACAGATTGTTAAAGCTGTTTTCCCTGAGTACTCTATCACAAGAAATAGAGCTGTTTGTATAGGTATTGTGGGCACTGCAAGCTAGGCAGGCTCCTCTTAGAGCAGCTTGAGATACTACTTCATAGCCTGAAGTTTAACCAGAACAAACTCGTGTTGCTTTTTTTCCCCCTCCCCTCTTCTCCTGGGTATGTTCCCTTAGTTTCTCATCCATCCAGTGCTAGTATGGCGAAGTCTCTCGTTGCTTCTTGGAGGTTTACATTCTCTTCCAGGTTTTTGTCCCCAGCCTGCTTTCCGGTATCTCCTTAAAGCTTTTCATCCTAGTCACCCTTCTGCCTGAACCCATCCTGGATAGGGTTTCAGTGGGAAAGCTGTTGTCCTAGCGTGTGCAGTGAAGGCAGCTGTAACCCGTCAGCCCAGGTGGGTTAATCTGGTGTAGAAACTCCAGAAATCCTGGGGTCGTGTTTGAAAATGCTTCCTCTACAAAGCATAGCCTGTGCTTCCTGCGTGTTGCCGCCTGTGGCTCTTGTTTTACAGCAGGCTCAGACCCTGGTGCCAGGCTCTTCTGCTGAATTTGGGAAGGCTGCGTGCAGGAGGAGGCAGGTGGTCATTGCCGGTAGTGTCTGCAGGCACTGGCCCGTGACATCTTGTGTAATTTAAAAGCTGATGATTCTAGACACTGGCTTGAGTTTTAAAAAAGCAGCTAGAGCTGTGTGGCTTCTTCTTTATCCCCCTCCCCACAGACCAGGTGCTCTGTAGTTTCTGAACACAAAGTGGTTTCTGAACGTTAAGAAGCATGTAAACTGTCTCCAGCTGAGGACACAGCACTGCACCTCCCCCCTGCACCAAAAAAAAAAAGGGGGGAAAAAAAAAAAACACAGAAAAAAACCTCCATCAGTAACTTTTGAAAATCCTGGTCATTGTGTGGCTTTCCTAGAACGTCCTTCTTTAATGAAACGGGAATAGCTTGTGATTTTCTGACTCTTAGATGTGACCCTTCTGGGAGAAAGGCAAGGAAGGGATCCATACTTGCAACAAGAACAAGCTTTTAATTACTTAGAGCAAGAACATGTTCTGAAAAGTAAAGATTTTAGACTTAATGTGCAAGGAACAAAAGGCCGTTGTGAGCTATGTACAAGAGTTGCTGAGAGTTTGTATTCTGCCCTTTTTTTTTTCTGTGGGAGTTATTTCCTGTTGTTGACTAGAGTTCTTTATTTAGAACCACCTAGCTACTGAATGACGGCTAGCTCGCGAAAAGAAAAAGTGTGATTAAAACTTGCTAAGGCATATTTCAAGATCTCCTCACTTCCATTAATTTAAGGTGAATCTTTGCTAAATAAAATAAGAAGTTCAAAACAACAAATGCATTTTCTCCTCATTACTTCGCCCACATCAGCCGTGACAGCTAGCAAAAATATGCTGGGAGTCCGAGGTCTTTCACCTGAACATCTCATGGAAGGCAATGTTTTGTTAACAAACGTGGCTTGTTTTAGGTTGTCCTGGTTTTAAAACCCAAACAAACCCGTCAAATGCCCGGTCTCCTTTCTTCCAGGTAAGAGTAATGCAGCGGCATTTTGTGGGGGCCACTCTTTTTGACGGACCCCACAACCAGGGTAGGAGTGCAGCACTTGCACTTTCCCAGCTGCTCAGATGAGAAAGGGTTTCCTTTGAAGAGTGCTGCCAGCAAAAAGAGGTTTCTGGCTGCTGACCTGCATGGGAATAGTATTTGTGTACATGTGTTGAGTCAAATTATCAGCGCTTTGACATATGCTTAACTTCTTTTGCTCTTATGGCATGGGCTGAACATCCAGCTGAGGAAAGTTAGCAGAAGAGGTTGAAAAAAAAGAAAAGACTTAACCTGAAGGTTACCAATATTGGATTATAGGTGTAGGTAGGCAAGCAAAGGAACTGAGGCTACTGACTTTTTCTTAGCAGGAATCACGCTAGGAATGTCCCCTGGGTGTGGATGATTAGCAAATGCCCTGGGGCATGAGAGCAGATGGACATTCATCCCTCCTGGACCTGGCTGCTCACAAAGTCTCTCACAAAGGGTGGCAATTTCTGCTCAGCTCTTGCAACGAGGCTGGCCCCTTTCTGCGAAGTGCCTGCCCGCCGCCCGCTCTTGTGGGCAAGCTGTGGGACAAGAGCGATGGCTGGCCTGCGCCCTGACAGCAGTTCACATCTTGCCTCCTGCAAACAAAACTGCTAGAGGCTGGTGTGTAAAGCTGGGTGCCTGCAGGGAATCGTTCTGTAAGGGAGAGAGATTTGGGAGCCTTCTGCCCATCCCTGTGCGCTGGGAAAGTCCCTGGTTGGGTGAAGAAGCAGGGAGAGCCTCACTGATATTCCTCGTGGTATTTTCTGTCCAGAAGTGAGACCAGAGAACAGCCTGGGCTGGGCAGCATCAGCACGGACGGGGATGCAGCTCTTCCCCTGGTTTCTTGGGCCTGCTTGTTTCCCTTAGCAATTTCCCCCATTATACCTCCGCTTTGCTCCCCCCCAGAGCTAAACGATGAAAAGGCAGAATTATTGCTGTTTGAGAGAGCTGCTTATGCCTGGCTCAGACACTGTGGGCTTCGGGGAGCAGTATGCCACATGCAACACTTGCTTTTCTAGCTCTGTGCCGCCCTGCCCACAGCATATCTCATTTTTTTCCTGCAAACACCGCGGTAGGAGAGAGATGGGGGTGACCAGACAGGGGAGCTGCCTCACCCCTCTAAAATCAGAGCCAGATTTTAAGGACATTACCTCCCCGAAGTCACTGTGGGAGGGAGAGAGAGGTGTGAAAGGGTGGGCAAGGTGGTCCATGGTGATAAATTGTGGATCCTCAGCTTCTTTCTTT
This sequence comes from Anser cygnoides, assembly GCF_040182565.1. NCBI lineage: Eukaryota > Metazoa > Chordata > Aves > Anseriformes > Anatidae > Anser > Anser cygnoides. Next base: position 682,066 of record NC_089875.1, on the reverse strand, counting down.
GTCCTGATGGTAGATCCTAAATGCTGGGTGGGTTTGCAAGGCTTTAATGTAGCTTTGTTTGGGAATACTAATTAGGTGTAAACCTCTTTTAGCCTTTGTCTAATGGCCGCTGTAAACGATCAGCTTCCTTCAAAGTGAGAGCATAAAAAAGGTTAGGGGAGAATGTAAATGAACATGTACAGTTCCCTTTTTCTTCGGTAAGCCAAAATACATTTCTCACCGTTATAGGGGTGGTTTTAGGGTAAGGCTGAGAAATGAGTGCTTCACCCACGGTCTGTTTACCTGCACATACAGTACGGGCTTTTGCTGACTCTTAGCCGTGCTAGCACGAGGGAACGTAGAGAGGGAAAATGAATCATTACCACAGTCGTCAGCAGTAAAAGCATCCGATATGCTCATTCACTCTTTTTTTTAATCCTTTCTTTGCACATAATTAACGAATTCACACATTTTGTGAAGGGTTAAAACTGAAAGACTTGTACGTTCACTGCACTGACTCAATGAGTTCAGTTCTATATGATCTTCATTTATTTGTAGTGGAACAGAATGGCAGTGGGAGTTTATGCTACATTTGATGTTCTTGTGCTAGGTTTTTTTGTCAGCTCCTCTATTTCTCTTCTAAATTTGGCCCTGCAGATTCAACTTCTGTTTTATTGGGGCTTGGGGTTTTTTCTTAAAGAAGTTGTGCAGGTCACTCACTGCTTGCCTAAAATTAGACCCCCAGCAAACAGTCTGCCTGAAAGGACTTCAGATTAACGTCGTCTGTAAAGAGTTTTGCACCTGGGATGGCTGGAGGAAGGATTTACTGTTGCAAGTTCGGATTACCTCAAGAATCCCTTCGTCTCACTTGGTAGAGGTATTGCCTGAATCTAGTGGCTCTAAGAAGCTGCAGAAACTAGTCTGAAACGAACCGCCCAAGCCCCCTGAATGGTGTAGGAGTTTAATATGCTGCACAGGTTGTATTCTCGCCAGCAGAAGCAGCTAGAGGTGGGTGCATTCATTTGGATGTCAGAGTACTAACTCATGTTTTCATGTAAATAAGGGCTGAAATAGTTTATTTTCCCCCAGTAATGCATCTGAGCATGAACATACCATACTACGGTGACATAGATTTAAGTGCTATGTAACATTGCAATCCTACATCAACACCGTAGCCACGACACCATTTTGTGTGTGCCATCCCAGCCTCAAACACCCCAATACTGCTGTACAATTCTTTAACACCACACTTCTGAGCAGGAACCTCCACGTCTCCAAGCCGCTCATCACCCTGCTGGCGGCCCCGTTTGGTCTATCAAGCCTTCGGCATTTCAGCAGGCTCGAGCAGTGCTAAACATATTCCAATGCGCCTATGCAGACAGGCTTCTTCCAGGTTTCAGATGTAGTTAAGAAGAGAGCGGTATGCATCTGCGATCCAGAAACGCACAGCTCCATGCAGAGCTCTGTTGGAGCAGCTCGGCTTCGGAAAAGGGCCGCGGTGTGCAGCACGTGCGCCGAGCCAGGTCGGTGGAGTTGCACTCCTTTAGTGAGCGGGGAGCAGGTTGTCTGTTGGTGGAAGTGAGACGGTGGCAACCTTTGTTCTGAAGCGCGCGTGTGGCTCTCATCTTCGACAGCCGCATCTCGTTAAGGTTTTCAGGATCAGGTCGGGATTGTGCTGGAGACTAGTGGGTGGCCTGAGACTTCTGGCTTGATTGCAGTGACATCTGTTTACACCAGTGGTTAATTAGGCCTGAGGACTGGCCATCTCTCTGTATTTTTCCCCACTGTTTCTTCATTTTTTTTTCCTTTATTTAAAGTATTCCCTTCTCGGTTGTAAAACAGAGCCTTCAGTTCTCTCGGCAGATTTTTTTTCTCTTAACACACTGGCTCCAGTATTAGAGGAGCATCAGAATATCAGCGTAGCCTCTCTTCAGAAAAAGTAACCAAGTGTTCCAGAAAAGAATGGCTTGTGCTTTTGATAGAGGCTGCAGGGCGAGCACTAAAAGGGAAAGAAAAGTAAATGCAGCATTTTGTAGCTGCGAATTGTTTAAAACTTAACTCAATGTGAAGCACAGACCACTGTGTCTTGAGAAGAATGAGTGAAAAGCCGAGCCTGCGTTAGGAGCCTTTGTGCAGCACAGCCAGCTTTGGTGTGAACAGTCTGGCCTGGGTCAAAAACGAAGCACATCTCGCAGGTGATGCAGCCTGAATGGGATTTGGGAAGGAACGAGGATGTTTATGAAAAGCAGAAAGATGTGCGTGGACCCAGCAACGGTAGGCAGCGCGAACTTCCGTCAGAGGACAGCGTGTTTCAGCTGGAGCGAGGATGATGCACACCAGCAGTCTCCAGAGCACTGGGAGTGCACAGGGAATTACAGAGGGAGGGAGTCATCTCAGTGCATGAGGAATGCAGCAAAACCTCCTCTGACTAAGCCAGCTAATGCACGCTGTGTTTTTTTTCTTTCCTGATAATCCTGTTCCATAATATTTCCTTAATAATTTAATACGTGAAGAGTAGCCCTTCTGAAAAGCATCTAAATCACCAAGTCTCACTTTCAGATGAAACCTTGCCACACTTGTCCTTGACACACACGGGGGATTTCTACCAGGTATAACTACCTCAGTTAAGTTTGTTTTTTTTTTTTTAATTATTGCTTAACGAATTTAGCATGTGGCACAACCCTTGGCACTGCCCAGCAACAGCTGTATGTTACTGGATTCCGTGGGCCTGATCCTGCAGCACTTGAAGCCAAAAAGCGTATTTGGGAACAGACGTTGGCATCGAAGTCTGCAGAAAGGCTCAGAATAAGTATACGAAGGAGGTTAGTTGCACTCAGAATATTGATTCACGAGCTCCATGGTTTTTGCATCTCTGCTCATTTTACCTAAGTAAGACCAACTGCCCAATTGGACATATAATATATGATACTGCATTAGAACTAAGGCTGCATTTGGTCATACTCATTAATTAAACTGATTTCCCCTGTAGTTTTTTTTTCCTAGAGAACTAACAGAGAATGATAATTAAGCATATTATGCATTCTAGGGAACGACGTTTCTCCTACTGCCACAGAAACATTAGAGATGAAAAACATGAACTAAAGCAGAAAAATAATAAAAAAAGAAAAGAAAAGCTAAAATGGGAGTGAGAAGGGGGAGCGTTCCTTCCTTCTGTTTCAGCTGATTCCTCTGTGCCTTGGGATGTGCATGGCAGCCTCGTCACAGCGGATGAGTTGCGCCAGCAGGAAAAAATAAAAGCCAATTGAAATCTAAAGCAGGGCAGCCCAGCTTTTCACAGGTGCAGCTCCCTGGTAATGCACAGATGCAGGCTGCAGTAATGCAGCACCCCAAATTTTGTGGGTTTGTTTTTTTTTTGAGGTGCTTGCTTTTATTTGTAGCTGAACCTTGCCTGAGGAAACTGGTGGTGCTTCGGTCGAGGGGCTGCTGCTGAGCGTCGCTCCTTGCTGCTCCGGGGCTGTTGCTGTTGCCGGCCCACAGCCCCTTCGAGAAGGCCAGTGTTGACCCCTGAGCTGCCTGAAGGGAGGTGTCTTGAGGCTTGGCGGCGTTTAATCACATTTAATTCGTGCCTTTGCTTGTGGCATGCTTGCTTCTTACCCGTGAGACCTGCGTCGCTTGGTGGGGAGCACTGCTCTGGTAGGATGAGCATCCTTGGCTACAGGCAGGCCCTTGGGTTAGCTTTTCCCAGGTTATTGGTGCTGGCAGGGTCTGACTCTGCAAAAAGTTGTCTGCTCTCAGGGCAATATTACGTGTTTGTCTGTCAGCTCCTGTGTGTGCTAATGCAAAGATATCCAGGGAGAGAATGAAGAAGGTGTTTTGTTCTTACATTTACCTGGTGAAGTCTCAGCATTAACATGTATAGCAATTAAAAGGGCCAAGGATGTGCTTAGAAACAGAGGAAACAATTCACTGTGTGTTTTTTTGGCAAAATTTGAGGGATGCCGATGTTTCAGCACACCAAAGGTTGCCACTGTTTCCCAATTGGCACAGATGTTGATAGCCAGAGATTACCTGGCAGTCTGTAATATTTCTAATGAATTGCCCTAAGAAGCCTGGTGTCTGTTTCCCCCTCCCAATCTTTGATTTCTGTTTGTTAATGGATTTCTTTTTAATACAGGAGGGTTTTTGAATGTTCTAAAGGAGGCCTGGCCTCGTTCAGGCAAACTTTGTCCATCCTTGCTCAAAGACGGCTGCGTTTAGACTGTGCCTGTGGCCCACTTCAGGTCAGTAACTCTATCGAAAAACACAGTTCCTTCTCTTCTAGCGTGTCATCCTCTTGCGCGAGCAGCTCGATGGGCTGCTCCTCACAAGCACAGAGACTTTTCCCCCTGCTCCTGTGGTTTCTGGAAGCCTCTGCCAACTCACTTCCCTGCCCAGCGTTCGTGGCTCGGTCGCGGGCTGTTTCTGCACTTACCAACATGTTTGGGCAAACTGCGCTGGGGCCTCGCAGACACCTTCTGGTCAGATTGCTCCGGGGCTGCGGAGCTGAGCTTCCTGGCCAGCAAGGCCTCATTAAATCACACTCCAGGCAACGTGAGACGTGATCGGCAGCGGGATCATTCGCTCTGTGTCGCCTAACCTCGTCCTGGCACGGCAGGGCCTGAGCAGTGCAAAGTGTGGGCAGGAACTCCACTCGTATCGATTCATGTCATGACCTATGCTCATCTGAGAGTGTTTCTGAGTGTGGATGCAGGCTGTGCTCGTTGTGTTCAGAGGAACAATCTGAGTTATAGCGTGACTATAAACTCCTGCCAAGAAAGGCCCAGGGGAGTTACAGTAGGAAACAGGAGGGGCAGTGAGTTTTCTCTTATGCTAGTGTAAAATTGGAGCAACCTAACAAAGTCAGGAGTGGTCAAAACTCATACACCAGAGGCTCAGGCCTTTTGCTGCCGAATATAAAAAGGCAAGACTGGGGCCATGGATATCAGAGTGGAGCCCAGCTCTTATTTAGCAAATGTTTGTGGTTATGCCTATACTCCTAGCGATAGCGTGCACACACCCAGGAACAGGGACTGTAAGCCTGCCGTGGACTTTGAGCTCCAGAAGGCAGGCACTGCTTGGCTGGATGCATCCCCGGCGCGATTACACGGGGCCAGATCCTGCCATGCTATGAGTCCAGAGCAACCCCCCTGAAGCAAAGGTTTCCACTGGTGGAGCTAAGAAATTGGGCTGCCAGAACTGCTCCAAAATAATATAAATACTTATATATATGCAGCCTGTTTCAGAACTTGCTGTGCCTGCATGAAAGGAATTGCCCACTGGGTGCTGGAGGGGTGACAGCAGCTGTTGTGTGACCTGCTGGCGACACGCGTCGTGGCCTTCTTGAATGTAAGGGTGGAGAAGAAAAATCTGTGTTTCAATTAGTAAGCAAAGGGGTTGGGATTTACAGTGCTGTAGCTACAGGAGGCTTTATTCTGCTCTTGAATATGCTTGGGGAGACTCAGACATCACTGGAGCTGTCCCCCTTCTGCACCAGTGTAAAGGAGGGAAGAATGTGGCTCTGAAATTTGGTGGATTTGGCTTTTAAAAAACCAACAAAGTTGAAAATGTCCAAATATTCTGGCTGGCTTTTGAAAAGACTGAAGCTCACCAGACAGGTACCAGTCAGGCCCTAAAGCAAATGAAGCTTTTCCTTTCATTTACTGATTTTTATTATGACGGCTGTAATTTCAAGAAGAGCCTTGTTTTCCTGAGCTCGAGCACCAAATTTTCCCTGTCTGCAAGAAAGCATCCAGCCAGGGGAGATTCAGGTTTTAATTTCTGCCGCCTCGTGATCCATTCACAAGTCACTTATCAGTGACAAAATTCAGTAAACGGCTCGGGAATGGCTTCGCAAACCTGCCTCAGGGCTACCTCTGCACGGCAGTCAGAGGATGACAGCGCTTGGATTTCCTCAAACGGAGGGCTGAAAACGCAGGCGGAGGAGGAAAGGTGTCACCAGGCCTGGCGACGGTGCTTCTCAGTCTGATGCTTTCCTCCCCTTCTAATGGCTTCAGCAGAGCGGAATACCAGTCTTGGTGTTTTAAGCCCCAATTAGATGGGTGGCTTTTCAGGTCTAATTTTAAGAATCCGTAAAATCACCCTTCTGTTTTTGGCAGGTTCACTCCATTATTTTTTTTTCCTGTCCTTTGTGGGTTTTCAACGTGCAATTTCCAGGTACCATTCTTCTTTTCGGTTTTCAGGTTGGAAAGGGAACTTGATTTCCAAGCAGACCGCCAGCCTGATTGATCACAAATCATTACAGGACGTTCGGAGCGCAATACCTATACACGTCGTGCTCTTAATGACTAATAATCACCTTTATGGCTGCTCTTAAAGCTTTATTGGCCCCGGGTACAGGCGCCGCAGTGGGACGCAACCACCCGAGATGGCGCCGGGACCCTGAGGCATTGGAGCTGCGGCTCCTGGGATCTCGAGCCCTTGGGGGAGCCCACCCAAATTTGAGGGAACACACCCAAATTTGAGGGAACCAACGCAGCTTTGAGGGAACCAAACAACCACCGACCCCTCTCTGAGGGCCCAGCTCCCGCCTTTCCCTCAGGGGAGCGCCCCGCCAGCCCCTCACAGCCCAACTCCGGCCCCGGGGAGGGGGGACACCGCCGTGCCCCTCAGGTAAAGCCCCCGGCTGAGGCAGGGGGGACGGGGGCGGCCAGGCAGCGGCCCCCCCGGGGCCACCCGGGATATTTGGCATTCTTGCGGTCGGCGCTTGGCGACCGCCTTTGTCCCGGAGCGGGGCCCGCTGCCGCCCGGGGCCGCCGGGCCGGGGGAGGAGGAGGAGGAGGAGGAAGGGGGAGGAAGGCCGGACCGAGGCGGGGCTTTGCCGCGGGCCGGAGGGCGAGGAGCTCGCCAGAGCCGCCCCTGGCGTCAGTGCTGGCGGCAAGTGCTGGAGCCGGGGCTGCTCCCGCCTCCTCCTCCTCCTCCTCCTCCTCCTCCTCCTCCTCCTCCTCCTCCTCCTCCTCCATTGTATAATGCTGCGTGAGCGCAGCCGCCGGGCCGGAGCGGAGGCTTAAATCCTCACGCTGCCTCCTCCTCCTCCTCCTCCTCCTCCTCCTCCTTCTTCTCCTCCTCCTCCTCCTCCCAGCCGGCGCGGGAGCGACAGATGGAGCTGCTCTGAGGGCGAGAGGTGCCGACCCCCCCAGGCTTTAGTTCCCAGGGGGAGCTGCATGTGGTGAGTGGGGCCGGGGGGGGGGCTCGGGGCGCTGGGCTGGTCAATGGCCCTATTCCCCCTGCTGGGGGCCCCACAGCCTGGGGGGGGGGGGGGCAGGTGAGCCCAAAAGGGCTGGAGTTGTCCTTAAAACCTGCTTCCCACCCCTTTTCCCTGGGCGATGCGCGGCACCCCCAGCCCAAGCAGGTGCTGGTGGAGGGCTTACTTTGGGTCGGGGCTGGCCCCCCAAAAGTCCCCACAGTGGAGGAAACCCCACTGTGAACACTGGGGGAGCCGTTTGAGCCATCACGACCCAGCCGCCCTCCGATTTCCTGAGAAGAGAGAGGGGTTTTGGGGTTCCCCCGAAGTTGGTGGCGTGGTGGCAAGGCGAGCCGAAGGGCCTGGGGGGTATTTTGGGTGCGCAGGACGAGGGCTGACATATGGCTGGGCACGGCCGGCCCGCTGGCTGGACCCCTCCCGGGGCTGGTGTTAGGACTGGGGATTAGTGGGGCTTCTCCTTGAGCCAGGGAGGAGAAATTGGGGGCTGGGGTGGGGGGGGGACTTCAGCGGGCAGGGGTTGTTCGTCTTTGCGAAACGGTGGTGGAAACGCTGCGCCTCGAGTGGGACTCCAGCCCTGGGAAGCAAATCTTCATTTGCAGTGCCCCTCTCTCTCGTTCAGGGCATTCGCTGCCTTGCTCGTGTCGGTGTGTCAGGAGCCGGGAAGATGTGTCAGGATCTGGGGAGATAAGCTTTCTTTAAGCACAAAAATTGGAGTGCGGTTACCCGCTGTCATGTCTTGCACTAAGTCAAGCACAGCTGGAAAACCCTGGGACACTTTAGTTGGAAATCTACGGAGAGGTTCGTGTGCCATCCCTCTGGGACCTTCGGTGGCGAACTCACAGTTGTCGGTCAGCCGCGTGCATAAAATTAAACAAATCTGCCCATTTCACCTCCGTCTCGGGGGGCTGCTAACCCCTTTGCCGGCCGGCAGCACAGCACGTCAGAGCTGTCTCGTGCGGCAGCCTGCGTTCAGGCAAGCCCAAAGCTCTCGGGATCAGGGAAGTCCAGGCTTTTTCAGCTGGTGCCCGGTGAAGTCAGCAGGGTGGCTCTCACTGCCGTCAGTGGGTGCTGGATTTGGCCGCCGTGGAACGTGTTATTGCTCAAACAATGGTGGGAGAGGGCTTGGCTGCCCCCTAACATCAGTTTTATGCCTGTGTGTCTCAAGCGCGGCACACGGTTTCTGCCCGTGTGAGCTGAAGAGGCAGCTCCTGTCTTTTTCTTCAGGTTTGTAGGGATTCACCTGCGTAAAATGCTCTATCCAGATGTGTTGGTGCTAAGTCTCGTGGGCTTCTCACAGGGTACTACATTTTTTTTTGAAGGCTCCTCAGTTTCTTCTGAAGTGCACGGGAAGCTGTCACATGGTAAAGCAAACTGTAGAAACGAATTGTGAAGTTGCTGTAGCTTATACACATATTGCCTTAGAAATTAAGCAGTTGATTAGGCAGGGTAAGTTTGAAGTAGCCTTTCCTGCCTGAAGTTAAAACGCACGCTTTTTTTTTTTTTTAAGGTGGTATCCTTTGAATGTGATTTAACATAGCAAGCCAGTGGTGGTGGTGGAGATAGCAGGAGGCTATCACTTTGTGCTGCCAGGCAGGTATATGAGAGCTGGTCCTAGGGGGCACTTCCATTGTCCAGGCACACACCGCAGCACCTAACAGCACAGCTGTAGGTTTTCCTCCTTTCGTGACTGATCCTACTTCCATTTAAGTTGGTAGCAAAAACCGCCCACTCCTTTTCGGCAGGAACTGGATTGGACTGCTAACGAATGAAGCTAGACTTTGTGCATATTAAAACAGCACTTTGATTTTTTGTGTCGAGCTGATTTCTTTCTCTCTGAAGCTGATTAAAAACAAACAAAAAGAAACTTGCTAGCCGTAGGTACTTCAGGTTTTGTCTGTAGATGAAGCAGTCTTTAAGAACATTAAATACGTCTGTAGGTGCTGATTTATTAAGAAATGTAATTGTATTCCTTTGTACACCTGCTATTTTTTTTTAATGGGAAAGATGAAGTAATGCCACTGTTTCTCTCAGTGTTTTGGTAGAAATAATGATATAAATAATCCAGGCATTCGAATTGGCTGCCTGAGAGGCATCAAGGAGTTTGAGATAATGTACTACTATCAAGGAAACCCTCAAATTTCATATTCCAATTTTTTTTTAGCTTCCATGAAGTACAACAGATCTTATGCGGTATCTAGTTTGGAGGATTTTGCCATCATTTACACAAGCTGCTTTTATTTTTCCAATAAATAATTCATAGGGGAAAAAAAAAATCCTTTCAGGAACTCTGACTTTTTTCACACTGATGTAAAACACTCCTGGCACAGTTCATCTCCGAGAGCGCTAACGCCAGACAGGTGATCCAAAATACTTGTGACCATTTTTGCTTTTATGTAACATCTTAAAGTGTAATCTGTCAAGCGGGGAGAACGCAGCGCTCTGAAAGTGTAAGTAGTTTTCTGGTAATCTACTTTTTATAAGGTCTGGATAGCAGGGATACACCTTCTTCCGAGCCAGCTCTCTACGTGCGAGCGGCGCAGGAGGAGGCAGCTCCAGTTGCAGCAGCGCCGGAGCAGGCGCACACGCACAAATCAGTGCCAGAAACAGCAGCTCTCAGCTACCGAGTCCAAAGATCACGAGTGTACCCGAGGAGGGAGCAAGGTCCAGTTTAAATGGAAGCAGGTTGGCAGTGCGCACGGGCCTCGAGTGTGGATGAATCTCTTGCTAATTAATAGTTTGAAGGAAGTCGAATTTGCCAATCCCAGAACAGTGCCGACTTTCTCTGGGGGCCCAGCATTGCGTGTTTTCTGCCGCTTGTTTTACGTCCAAACTTCTGCCAGTCAGAAACACTGTGCTGTCATGAAGAAGTGCCTGCTTTCTGTAAGTGGAGAGAGACCCTCCAACATGTGTTAGTTCTTTAATTCTTTTATAAACAAAGTCAGTTTTTGTGTTTGCTATAGCAGAGGCTTCAGGTTTTTCGGTTTGTTCAGCATTACCAGTGCAAACACTCAAAAAAAATAAAATAACAATGCTGACTGTTTAACGCAAGCGGGGAAAGGCAGCCCTGTAAATGCAGCGCTAACTTTGCCGTTGGGTGCACTGAAGTCGAGCAAAAACAAAGTTCAAAGCAAACGTGGCTGGGAGATTGCAGCAGCTTTGTGGAAGAAATAAGCCTGCACGTCCCGCATTGGTGCCGCACCGAGCGCAGTGGGGTCCCTGCCCTCCCTGCTAACCATGCGGGGACGAGACGGTGTGTCACTGTGCAGAATAGAAACCGCGCGGCGCCGTTCGCCTGGCCGAGTGTGTCAGATGCTCTGTGTCAGCGCACAGCGACCGGGAGGAGCTGTGAAGGCTCCCATGCTCGACCAGCGGCCGGGAGATTCCTCCAGCTCGAAGGGGAATTCCTGGCTGGGGAAGAGTTGCTTCGAGGGGCGTTCTCGAGGGAGAGCCGGGACCATCTCTGGGGACACAGAGCAGCGTGAGGGTATGGCGCCGACGGGCTTCAGAAAAGGCGTCAAGTTGTGGCGAGGAGCAAGGTAGCTGGAAAAGACTTACGGAGCCAGGGAGCCACCAGAGAGCAAGTTTTAGCCTTTCATGCCTTCGCTCCGTTGAGGACCAGGCCTCATCTGGGGCAAGTGAGACAGCGGCCACTGCCACATCAGAGGGGCCAGGCTGCTGCTGTGTGTCATAGCCGTGCTCAGTGTCCCCTGGGTGCAAGTTCGAGCCATCACTTGTCCAAACACAGGGCCGGATTCGGTCCTCTGCCCTGCATGGTACATAACTGTAGGGTTGCCCTACAACGCCCCAAGTTCCCAGTCTGTATGACCTGGTCGGTGTTTTGATGAGCAGTGGGCTTAACGAGGAACGTCTCGTTAATAACACATTGGAATTGAGTTTTAAGTGGCGTTGAATGACATGAATCTCAGTCCGTGTAATTACTGGGAGCCAAAGCTTGTTTCCATTGCTTTCACACCAGTAAGACATATTTGATTTCATCTGGCAGCTTCTGCTTCCAGGGAAGTTTGAATAAAATTGTATTCTACTATGTTATGAACACAAAAGAGAAAAGTGCAAAAGTGGGTTGTTTTCTTTAATGTTATTTTTAAAACTGGGCGGTACATGGAAGTAACAGAAGAAAGAAGTTCCTTTTTCAAAGGAACCCTGAGTTGGTGGAAAGATCTAAACTCACCCGAAAACTTGCTTGGATGATCTGTAATGAAAAAAACTCTTCTCTCGATCCCAGATCTTCGACCTCCCCAGAACCCCCTGAGCTGTTTGAGCCGCGCTCGCCTTCAGTGGAAACGTGACAATTACCAACTCCTCCCTTTGCAGTTTCCAAGCTTTTTCGTACCGAGGCCTGTAACATCAGTCTTTGAAAAGCTCCTGGCGTGCCAGGCAGGCAATAAGGCTGAGCGAACTGTGCTATAGAAAGAACCACCCATGATTGGAGGCAAACTATGCGGATATATGTTGGGGTGGAGGTTGAAAGGAGCGTGGAGGGCATATTTGAAGCAGACTGTGCAACTGCTACAGCAGGTCTGACTAGTTTCAGACGCCTAAAGGCAGCTTTGTCTTAACTTCAGGTAGCTGCAAAATGAAGTTTTAAAACCTAATTCAGAAATACATCGTCATCTTCCGGTGCCTCCACAAACCCTTCACTTTTCATGTGTTTTTACAGGCAGCCTTTCACCCTTGGAAGAAGTGGTTAATAGGTACACGTGCATGCATAGGATTTGCATATTTTTAAAATACACACTTCATCAAGATAGGAGACCGGTGTTCGTGCGCAAACCACGGCGTTTTTACAGCTAGTGGTAACATTTTGCTTCCTTATCTCTGCGCGTGAGCGTACGTGTGTGCCTGTGAGGGAGCCCTCTCCATTTGTGCCTTTTCTCAGAGCATGATTTGTTGCCAGCCGGTTCGTGCACCCGTCCTCGTGCAGGAGGAATGACTTACACTTTATTATGCTCTGCTGCCGTTGGAGGGGTTTTGACCGGGGTGACTTCAGTGCCAGCTGTCCCAGGGGGGCAATAACATGCTTAGGTTACCCTCCGGTGATCGAGCACACGGCCTAGGCTCTCTTACCCTCCTCCTCCATCTGTTTGGCAAAACCGGCCCTTCGAAGCAACCCTTCCCCTTTCCTCCCCTAACTAAAGTATTACACAAACGCCTTGCGAGTGAGAAGAAGTGAGATCATATTTTCTGTATGCGTGTAGCATACAGCAGAAAGCTTCCTGTTGCTGCCGTGCTTCTCGTAGCTGTCAGCGGAACGTACATTGTACATATGTGCTGTCAGAAGGGTTGCTAGCTTTTTTTTTTCCTTTTCTTTTTGTTTGTTTTTGCTTTTTGTTTAATTGTGGGGAAAACTAGTGTAATAACGTCCTGGGTGAGGTGAATGGCTTGTGTCTGACCGAAAACAAAATGAGGTTTAGGATGTTTAGTTTCAGTTTCCCAGTCTCTTCTCCGTCTGTATTTTCCACTCCTAATTCCCAGAGACTTACTTTATGATCCAGTTTTTGTTCCATGTTAATTGACCGGTAGTAAGCGTGCTTCCAAGTACGTATTGAATACGTGGATTGTTAAAATATGCTGTTAAAAGGGTGTCCCCATATAAGTCAAAGCGGTTTATTTGAGAATGTTTAAACTACTACACATAAAATTTACGTGGATCGTACGGTGACTATTTCAAAGGGGACTGCTTCGGTGTAGTAGTTTTATTGTGCAATCAAACAGGTGGTAGGAAAAATTAAATCTCTTTCCTCTCTGACTTGTAGCTGGTAATAGCTGAATGTAGTTCAAGGCTGGCCAAAGTTCCATTTATCAGCTTTCCGAAGGCTCCTTCGCTGGACGTGGAAACACATGCTGTATTTCTACAAATGTGAGAGCTTTAGAGCAGCGGGCTGAAAGGCCAACAGTTATCGTGTTGTCTAACATCACTTAACACCGTCTTAGCAAACTTTCATGTCAAACTTTAACTACCATTTTTCTGGGGGGTTCTCACTGGTGGAGAAATGCCCAACAGCTTTTCCACATCTTTAAAAGAAACACAAGGGTGGGTGGGTGCTTTTTTCACAGAGTATTCTTGCTTGCAGGGCTGTGTTCATTTTATTTAAGTAAAGATGTTGAAAACAACCCGTGTGCAGCGTAACTCCTTTAAAAAGTGCCAGGGAAATGCCTTCTGTTATAATCTTTGTTTTTCTCCTCTTTTAACTTTCAATAGCAAGAAACTGGTTAACAAATAAAACCTGCAGGCCAGAAACTAAAATGACTTGTCATTGCTGGGATGTATTTTGCATTTTGCAGTATACGTTTCTTTGGAGTTTTTTCTCTTCCCCTCCCTTCCCCCCCCCCAGTTTGCTGCTTTTCAGTTTGACTGTGATAATTTATTCAGCACTGTTTTCAGAGCAATAACCTACTTTTTGGCAAACCATTCAGTTCTTTCCACAGCAGTGTGGGTATTTTTTTCCCCCAAGTGTTTATTAAGGGTCCGCAACGAGGGGGAAAAACAAGCTATCTTTAGGGAAAAAGCACTACGATCCGCTTGCAAGCAAGGACTCTAACCAAGTAATTATAAATACGTGAGAAAAACTCTCTCTTATTACCCACAAAGGGGTCTGGTCCCTCTTGGATGCACACACCACCCTCATTAACCTTTATAGGAATTGCGCACATCCCGTAAAGCTAGGTCTACGACGCTCAGTCCCTGCGTGCACTAAAAATATCAGCTAGATCGTGACATGCATGCGCCTGTCGAGATGTCTTGTGCGCTGAAACGCAACGCTGCCGTAATCTATTGTTTGGAGCAGCGTTGCAGGGGAGGAAGGATGTACAGCCAGCCTTGCTGTTTCGTCACCCTCCCTTAGAGACTGACCAGTAGCATCTTGGTGTTGCAGGCGTGTCATTTTAGCAGTCACTTTCTTGTGGCTGTACCAGCCCTCTCAGATCGCCTCGAATATAATTTCCAAGTAAGGAGCCTCCTCTCAGCCAGTGCTTTCGCTCTGCCGGTGCCTGCAGGCTCTGAAGTGGGAAGAAAAGGAAGGCGGTCGGCTCTTGGCTGAATTGGGCCCTGAAGCGGTACACGGCCATCTTAATTGCTGCTGCTCCACTGCTGGAAGAGATGCTGGCCCTGCTTCTCCCCGCGCGGAGCCCTCGTCGTGCCCCGGTCCTGCTGGCAGGGCTGGCGGCTGCTGGGCGAGGAGGCCCCCGGTGCCAGAAAAGAAACGGCAGCACGGAGCAGGCGGAGCTGCTTGGCTGGTCCCGGGGAGACTTGTGCGTAGAAGCCCTCGCATGTTTTTCAGGTGACAACAAGCAGAGCCTACTGAATCATCAGCTAATCGTGTAGTAAAGTCTGAGGAGCTGGCCTAGCGCAGCGCCTGGTGTTATTTACTGCAGCTCCGGTTTCCTACTGCTGATGCCCAGGTGCGTAACGCAGATCCTGGTCCTTGAGCTTTTGATATTGGCAGCAGAGCCGTCCCAGCCCGTGTGCACGCAGCGCGGTATAATTTGATTCACGCTTGGCAGGCCTGGCAGCTTCCTTAATGCTGCCACGTGGAGGCTGAATTTGAGAATAACCTTGGCCCAGCTCATCGGGGGGGCTCTTCGAAGCACCAGGGGAGCCTCGGCAAAGCCTGCTCCCAGTGGGGAGGCTCCTCAGTGCCCCGGCATGGTGGCATGGATGTGGTTTTAAGTAGGTGGCGCGTGCAGCCGCGCTGGGGGAGGACATAAAGAGGGGTCTGCCTAGATACGGCACGAGGAGGAGGCGGCTTTGCCCCGTGACCACCCCGAGTACTGCAGTTATTAGCGGTAGTCATCTGCCAAGGTCTGTGTCGAAGCTGGTGTTCGTGGTGAGATGGCGTTAGCAGCCGTGGGAAGGGTGTTTCGTGAAGTTTCCAGTTAGGGACGAGACCAAAGAAGGGCAGGCCCGGGTCTTTGTGGCACCTGGTGGGCGCCGCTGTAAGGATGCTGATGGGAGGCTGTGTGTGAGGCCGAACACGTGAGAATTGCCATTTTGAGACCTTTGGAGAGAGAAATTTCTTCTGCCGGGCAATCCAAACCTGCTCTTTTTCCAGTAAACGCGACTGCCTTCCTGTACACGAATAAAGCCTGGTTTGACTAAACGTTTTCTGGCCTCGGCATGCTCTCCAGCTATGCCCTCTCCTCCTCTGTACTGACAAAAGTTGCTCGTACTCGGGGCGTTTGCCTGGACGGCCGCCCCTTCCTTCGCAGCGCGCCTCACGAGCTTTCTCTGCGCCGAACCTGTGTAGTCTTGTTCACCTCCTCATTCCGCCAGTGTAGTTTTTAATGGCTTAACGAGCTAACAAGTGCTCGTCTGATTTAAACTTGTATTAAGGTCTGCTACCCTGATAGAATTCCTAATATTATAAACACCCTTAATAACATGGCTATAATCTAGAAAACCTGCTCTCCTTTTCCCAAACAATTACTTAATGAGGCAGTAATTTATCCTAAGCTATATTTATTGGAGCCCATTCCAGCTTTATCAGACATACTCTGTTTGGTGTGTGCAGTTAGTCAAAAACATTAAAACTGCTCCGCTTCTTCCAAGAGAACGTGTTACATTTAGCAAACTGACAGCATTAGAAACTGTTTCCAATTTAATAGAAGCATATGTTTCCTGCAAGACTTAACACACTGCAGAGTCGGAGATTGCCTTAGACTGCGGCTTTGCCTTTTTTTAGCCTGGTAGAAAGGAGCTGGAAACTGAAGACAGAAGTGGAGTTCCTAAGTCGTGTTTCTGGTTGTTTTGCTGCCTTTTGTTTTTCACAGAGCCTTCTAATAGGGCTTCGGCGGGCTGCGAGTTGAAGAAACTATCAAGAAAGTAGTGTGGGCGGCGCGCAGAGAGCTCTCGCTCGAAACGCAGTTTCTGATCATTAACAAACAGCAAGAGCTTGCTTTGCCCTCTGGGCCTCAAATAGTACAGTATGCAACAAGGGAGAGCAGGCAAGGCACGAGGATGGAAACAGTAGGATCAGATTACAGTTTCAAAATATCGCTGGAACACGTTGGCTGGCGTTACGCTATTGACTGGCTTTATAATTGCATTGCTTATTTGCTAGGGAAGGCTTCACCTTACTTGCTGATTCGCACAGACGTGCCTTCAGGGACGGGGGGCTTCAGAAGCCGGGAGCACCAAAATCAAACCCCACGGGAGCGGCGGCGCTCCGGGCGCTCCGAAAATGCGAGTGGCCGAGCTTCTCGTCTCCCCTTTGCCAAGAGATTTCCTCGCACCAACCCTAGCTAAATCCTTCTTAGATCAGCCTCTGAAAGTCACCCGCTGTGGCTTCCCTTCTTATTTCGACACTAGCACGAGCTGGAAAAGACCACTCTCAGTCCCCCTGCTACCTGCCACAGCCTTCAGCGGTGGGTGCCGACAGCGGGGAGCTGCCTCACTCACCGAATTTGGCTGCGGGGTGCTTCCAGCCTGAGCACCAAGCGGCTCTGCCTGCCTCTCCGCAGCTTTCACGAGAGCCAAGGTGCACCCATCCGCCGCAGGAGATGGGAAGAGTCTGCCCCTACAAAACGTACGTGCGAAATACCTGCCGCTTACGGTTGCTGCTGGCGACGACAGCCTCACAGTGAAGGCTTGCAAACAGAAAAAACAATTCCCTGCGCTCTCTGGAAGCACAGAGCTACCCAGGAGGCCAATTTTTTGATAGAGCTCTAAAGGAGAGTTTTGTAAGTGCTTATTAAACCTCGCTTTTTTTTTTTTCCTCTTAAAAAAAAAAAGGCAAAACAAAAAAGCAGCCAGCATTAAGATAAAGTGCGAGTGTCAGGGAAAACAAACCTTGTAAATAGGAGGGCATGGTTCTGGAGAGGACAGAAAGCCCAGCACGATTCTGTTCCCCGGCTCCACGTCTGGTATTGGGCTTTCTGTTTTTTGCTGCCCTCTGCCATTAGACCAAATTCTTACCCAGCAGCGCTTGTCAGGAGCCCTCCCTCTAGCCAGGCAGCATGGACGCATTAAACTTGAACGAGTAAAATCTGCATCAGATCCTGAGAAGCAGCCTTGCGAAAAAAAAAAAGGAAAGAAAAAGAAAAAACCCAGCCCTGTCAGTGTACAAATTGCGAGCCAGCTGCAGCATATTGAACGTAGCCGTGCATTACTGCGTGGTACATGCTGTACTAGCTCCCAGGGATGCTGCTGTGCCAGGATTTAAAGACCCCGGTGTCAACAGATGAAAGTTTCGAGGAGGGCCGATTTTCATCGCGCGGTGGCCCTCACCTCTCCGAGTCCGCGCTGCTCTCTCGCTCCAGCCCTGCCGCTAAACCTCGACACCTGGGCTTGCTCCGTTGTTTTTAGCGAGGCTGGGAGAGGGTGCCAGATTTCTACTGGCGTTCCCCTCCGCTCTTTCCCTTCCTTTCCAGCTCTGAAAAGGCGCTGGGAGGAGGATGCCTCCACTCTGGTTGTAAGCTCAGGTGGTCCCTCGGGCTGGATCCGGCAGCGCGCCGACGCCTCTAAGCGGCGCACGCCTCTGTTAGCTCGGAGGACCTGGCCCTCGCCTTGCCAGTTGAACCCAGTTGGCACAAAAGACCTTTTTATTTTGGTCCTGCAGCTATCAGTGCCAAATCCCGATCCTGCTGAAGTCAGTAACAAAACACTCATTGACTACCGTTGGGCCAGGATACAGCCAACACAACCCTCAAGGATGAGGAGTGAGGAGGGATGGAGGAGAGGAAAATAATGTTTCATGTTCCAGAAGTGACACAGAAAGCGCTTGCGTAATTTACTGGATAGAGTCTCCGAGTAGCCCCGGTGAGGTTCATCTGTACCTGAGATTTGGGAAACTTAGTTTTGGGAGTTCAGTGTGCATGTTTTCAACTTTCTGTGCAGTTTCAGGGACTTCTGTGTTTTCCTCCATGGGCGTGAAGTGTTGCTTTTCTTTAAATCCCCTGAAATGCCTTTTTTTTTTCTTTTTTTCCCTCTCTTTTTCTGCATTTATCTTTTTGAGCAACATTGTGACAGCGAGCCTCACTGCATTAACCTGTTCATCCTCTAGCCTGGCTGATAGGGTGGCATAAATTTGAGAGTGGAGAGGTGACTTGTGAAAGATGCCCTTACACAGTCCCTCTCGGCGTTCAGTTCCCCTTTCTTTCTCTCCCTTCCTGCCTGCCTCTGATCAGGGGGCACTTGGGGGCTGTGGAACTGGCTTCCAAGAAAAGCCCTCAGCCTTGAGAGGTATTTTAAGCTAAACAGTTAAAAGCTTTTGCGAGTTAACATTAAAGGGTGTTTTTATTACTGCTGAGATAACTAAATCACTTTTCCCCTCCATTTTTTGCATATCCACTGCTTCCTGATGCCAAGTTCCCAATTAATAAAGACTTCAGAAATAGCCCAGCAGTGACAAGGTGTAACACTGTACGCGCAATTGATGCGTGCAGCACTTCTCTCACGCTGGGCACATGCCTCTCTCTCTCCTCTGCAGAGCGAAGGACTCGTCGCTAAGTAGGCTCGGAGACACAGCCAGGCATTGCACAAGCTTTTTGTGTGTAATCGATTACGGTTGACTCCAGAGCACCACCCGCTCCAGGCTGATTATCTCTTCTGCTGAGCCCCAACTGCATTTTTTTTTTTCCAGCTCCGGCTGAAGAGCATGCAGCACCAATAAAAGGAGGCTAAATGACATGCAAATGAAAAAAATATATATTACTTTTGTTTTTCAATTAAGAGAAGCCAACTCCCAAACAATGCTAGCATTTCTCTGGCTCTGAGGCGCGTGCAATCACCCTAAATGGGCAAAAAAAGCAAGCTGAAGCCTTCTCAACAACAATGGTTCAACTTTTGGGTCTGGGTCTTCCAGCTTTGGAGCCAACTGGTGGGGAATAGCGGGGAAAATCTCTGAGTAATTCCCCACCCCCCCTTGCCCCGGATAAGTTCAGTTTTTCCACGGCCTTTCTTCGACTCTCTAATTCCACATACCTAAGTAACGCTGAAAACTAACTTGCATACCAAAACCCTGCAACACCCCTTATTAAAACAACAACAACAAAGCGACATCCCGTCTCAACTCGAGCGCTTGGACACAGAATGACAGCTGCTGGCAGCCCGCTGGAAGCGCAGCAGAACAACTTCTGGCCGGGATCGCCGCTCAGCCAAAACAGATGCACGAAAACCCCGCCGCGGGCACGACCCCTTGTCGCTGCCCGGCTGGTTTGGGTGGGTTGCTGTCGGTCCGTCCCCATCGCAGCCCTATGACTCAGTAGGCCGGCTCTGACTTCCTGCGCTCGGGAGGGTGCGAGTGTATCTCATCCCCTGCTAATCTTTGCCCAACCAGATCTGTAAGTTTGGCGTCTTCGTCCTCCCAGCAGGAGCTTTGGCTGCGAAGGAGAGCAGCGAGGCTTTTGTTTGAGATGTTTGAGCTTGCAATTTGGTTTTGTGTTTTTCGCTACCTTGAGATGTACAAAACCGATCTCCTAATGTAGGTGTGAAGGGCAAAGGATAAGCAGGCAACGTTGTCTTCAGCTGTGGCGGTCAGAAACTACGCGATTAGTTTAGGGAGATGCAGAGGAAGGCTTGCAGGCATGTGTGCTTTTACCCACAGTATCAGCTGGTCCTAAAAGATACCGCCTCCTTGCTTAGAATGAGTGAAGTGATTTATAGAAACTGGAGGAAAATGTTTTTACAATTCCCATTTGCATGTCAGAGGAGAAGGGAATAAAATAAAACTCTGTAAAGCTAGGAGTCTTGCGGTGTTCATTGCAGCTCCCTGTCTGGGGGAATAACCCCCCTGCTTAGGCTGCAGCCCTGCTTTGTAGCTTTAATAGTTAAATGCTTTCAGAGAGCATTTCTGGGGAAAAGAAAACTGAAAGCTGCGCTGAAAAGCTAAGAGGAGAAATTGTGAGTTTCCTGATCTGTTTTGTCCTTTAAAAGGACCGGCTCTGAACCGAGCTACACGAAGATCGAGTGAGATGTGAAAGCTTGACAGTCATACATACAGGAAACCTTGAATCATTTCTGTGCTTCCTGGAAAACGACGCAGAGAGCTTATCATTGTGTTTACTAATGATGATCCCATAGCTCTTACTGGCCAGCTTAGAAAATGTCCAGCCACCAGCACCTCGATCTCGGATGTAAATGAGAGAAACCAGCTCAATTGGGTTCATTAGAAATGCGTGCCGACGTCCCCTGACAATAATAATTAATAATCAAGCGCGGGGAGCTGAGCACAGCCACCCCAGTGGTGTTTTCTTTATCACGGGGAAAAAGGTTGGCTTTGTGCTGTGAATATTTTTATACATTCCTCGCAGAGCCTGACAAACTTCAAAACTCTCCTAGTCCCCGAGCCATTTAAAAATTTCTCCTTTAAATAGAGCATTGCGGAAGGAGTGTTGGTATGTCTTTAGGACAGAGTCTGTCTTTTTTCAGGGGGTGGAGAGAGTCAGAAGGGGCGGAAAGCTGCTCGCTCTCCTCCTAACCCACAGCTTCTTTAACATGCGCTGAACTCAGGTAGGATTTTTGATTCCTGCTAGCCTCGAGCTCCCGTTCTCGCTGTAGGTGCTTGAAGTCGAAGGAAGCGTGTCGGTCGTCAATATTTAAACAGAAAAGCCCCACCACCACCCCGAGCCCACGTGCGCAGCTCTGGAGTAGCCCATGGAAGTGACACCAGGGAGCAGAGAAAAACCAGACTTCAGCGGCAGTGCTAAATTTCAGAGGTTTTGCTCACCCGAGATTCCAGGCGCGGGGATCGCTGGTAGCTGGCCAAGGAGCTTGGATCGCAGCCTGCCCGTTCCTCGCTCCCTCCCCCCCCGCCTTTCTTTTTTTAATTGCATAATATGCTAGAAAATGATCTGGATTTGGGACTTATTTTTAACCAGAAAGGGCTCACTTCACCCAATCTGATTTGGGATTTAACATCCAGCAAATGCCTTCTGAACCTCGTTCCTTTTTTTTTTATCGAAACCCCGACGACGTCGCAAGGGCTCTTTGCTTTTGAATGTTTCGCAGACGTTCCTGGGGGTGTTTGCACGCCCTTAACTATGTTGTCTGTCTGCAACGGGCGTACAGCGATCAGATTGTCTTGGACCTGCCTGGCGCAGTCATTTCGCAGGCGGGGATCCCATCCGGGGAGCTGGGGATTGTACTCAAATAAGGAAGGCAAGTTTTGTCTCCTGCACGATAGCCAGGAGCCAGCTGCATAATGAAGCTCGTATGGGAGAAGTCACGTTTGGGGTTAAAAATGCGTTTATACATAAATCTGTTGCAACTTCATTCCATGCAGGTAGTGAGGGAGAGAGCTGGAGGGAACCTGCTGTTGTGTGAGCCCCGAAGGAGGTGCTGGCGTGGGCACCACGCTGTCTGATCCCGCAGCCACTGACATTTCGGCAAATCCAGCCCTGGCTGCTCCCCGAAGATAGGTGGTGGCAGAGGTCTTCTGGCCCTCAAGCCCTCCCCGCTCGGAGGCACAACGTAAGGTGTCGTGCCCGTTCAGCACGGCGGTGCCTTTGTTCCTTTGCGTCTGGGGGGGATCTTTAGGTCACAAAAATAACGGGGACAAAATGAGCCTGGGACTAGGCTGTGTAGAGGAGTGTTTGCAGGCTTTTCTCGGTGCTCTGAAACATCCTGGAAGAGACAGCAGCGAGGACTGAAGTGCCCTACTTACTCTTAGCTCAGCAATGATTTGCGATGCTGGGGAGATTTGGTAAAATTGCCTTAGTTACCTTCTTCAAAATCTGCTATCTGACCAGGAGAAAAGCACATGCACTTATGCTGATTTTTGTTCTCTTAAAAAGCCCTAAGGCGTTCTTTTGTTCTCAGTGAACCTCAAAGGAAACTTGACATGGATGTAGTCCTGGGCGAGGAACACGCTCTGATTTGGGGGAAGCAGAGACAAATGGTTCGTCTGGAGCAGTGCATTCCTGCTCTGTTGCAATAGCTCATCTGTCCCCAGCTAGGGAGCTGCCTTGCGCGCCAAAAGCCTCGCCGGAGGTGGCAGAGGCTGCTGGCACTGCCTTAGCCAAGGAGAAGCTGAGGAAAGGATTTCAGCTGCCACCCCCACCGTGTGCCAGCGTTTCCTGCCCCCAGAAGAACAAAGCTCCCATGCAGCAGGCAGGTGGTGCCCACCTGGGGGCCCACGGCCGGCTGGTGTGTGTGACGAGGTGCCACGCAGAAGCCTTTAAGGCTCTCTGGTGGCCGTGTCCCCAAAAGCGTCCCCAAAGCCAGGGCCCGTCGCTAGTGGGAGTCGAGGCACCCCCTGCTGCGGCAGCAGAACGTCGTGCAGAGAATAATCTTGGCGATCAGGCTAAATGACCTGGCGGGTCTTCTTTGTCTGTAATTCATCTAATTCTGCGATGAGATGAGTGTAATAACTGCATTTCCTGCTCCAGTAGTTTAGTCCATATGCAATCATTTAAATAAACCCACGAGGTCAGATCTGTGTGTAGCCTAAGAGCTGACACTCCAGACTTCGCCGTGAAGGTTTCTCTCGGTATAGGATTGCTGAGCCTCGCTCCCCTTCCCCCCGCAAACATACTTTCAAATAAAAAAGGGAAATTCGTTGTAAGAACCTCGGCGTGCGAGGTTTGTATTCCCAGCCATGGTACTGCATCGGCCAGGAAGCTCGAAAGAATTTAATGCAGGATCTGGAGCTTGTCCACTCTGTGCAGATAGGTGGGACCGTACGCTTAACACGTGCTCGAGGGAAATGTGCTGTTGAGCGCGCGTGTGGCGGCTGGGGTAAGCAAGGAGGGGATGGGATGGCCAGTCTGCCCACGGCGCCTGGCCAGGGAGGGGGCTGGGGGAGCGAAGAGCAGACTTTGAGCTTTGCTGGCTTCATCAGTGCCTTCTCCTTCCTTTCAGATATATGTTGGGGAAAGGAGGAAAGCGGAAGTTTGACGAGCATGAAGATGGGTTGGAAGGCAAAGTGGTGTCTCCTACTGATGGTCCCTCTAAGGTGTCTTACACCTTACAGCGTCAGACTATCTTCAACATTTCCCTTATGAAACTTTATAACCACAGGCCATTAACCGAGCCGAGCTTGCAAAAGACAGTTTTAATTAACAACATGTTGAGGCGAATCCAGGAAGAACTCAAACAAGAAGGCAGCTTGAGGCCTGTGTTTGTGACTGCTTCGCAGCCCACCGACCCTCTCAGCGACAACTTCCGCGAGGCCCAGCCGGCGTTCAGCCATCTCGCCTCCCAGCCCATGCTCCCCACTGACTTCGTAAGCACTACGCCCCTGGAGTCTTGCCTCACCCCGGCCTCTTTGCTCGAGGACGACACTTTTTGCACTTCCCCGACTGTCCAGCATGATGGTCCGACGAAACTACCACCTCCTGCTCTCCAACCAGTCAAGGACAGCTTCTCCTCAGCCTTGGACGAAATCGAGGAGCTTTGTCCCGCACCTACCTCCGCAGAGGCAGTAGCAGTAGCAGCCGACACAGCCGCCGCTGACTCTAAAGACCACCCCAGCGAGTCCAGCGTTCAAAAGCCCGAGGGCATCGCGGAGAGCAGAACAGCCGAATCCAAACTCATGGACTCGCTGCCCGGCAACTTCGAGATCACGACTTCCACAGGTTTCCTCACAGACTTGACCCTGGACGACATTCTGTTCGCTGACATTGACACGTCCATGTATGATTTTGACCCCTGCACGTCTGCCACGGGGGCTGCCTCCAAAATGGCTCCCGTCTCAGCAGATGAGCTCCTAAAAACGCTCGCGCCATACAGCAGTCAACCAGTAACTCCAAATCAGCCTTTCAAAATGGACCTCACAGAACTGGATCACATCATGGAGGTGCTTGTTGGATCTTAAAATATAGAAATATAGCAACTCTCTCTCTCTCTTTTCTTCTTTTTTTTTTTTTTTTTTAAATTTTAATTTTAAGTACCAGTATATACACTTGGTAGTATTTCCATAGTCCCTCCCGCCCCCGATTCACAGCACTGTGCATGCGTCCTTGCTTGCCTTTTTTGAAAAGAAAAGGATCACACTAGTTTTTGCTTCAAGCAGAGTTGGAGTGCCTTCATCCATGTATGACCACTTCTAATGTATTTTTTTTAAAGTGGTTCCTCAAGGAAGACCGAATATCCTGGTATAGGAAAGAATATGTATTGTAGACAATGTTATGTTATTACAAAAAAAATTGTAAAAGCTAAGCACAAGGATTATGTTTGGGAAAGCTGTAAATTGCATGTGCATATTTGTCTATTTTTTCTATAAGTTTTATTGCAAGAGGTAAAAAAATTTATTATTTAGATAATCTCAATACCATTTTAGCCCTGTATAGGTTGACTTAGCAATTCAGCCTTTTGGAGGCATTAACCTGCTCCTCTTTAAGTGTTGCATTTACATGGCTGTTTAGAAACTGCTGCCCAAATTTATTTTATATTTTTGTACAGATTCTGCAGTTTATGATATTGTTTTTTCTAAAAACAAATGCTGTTTATACACACAAAAAATAGCTATTTTGATAGGATTTGCTCACATAGTTCCTGCATAATTCAGATGTACAAGAACCACTTGTACTTTTATACAGAGTTGTAATGTTTTATATGTGTATGGTGCAAAGAGAAAATTGGATCAAATAAGCCTGCAGTTGGTTTCCCTGAATGCAAACAAACAAACAAACAAAAAAAAGTGCTTTAAGAAAGGGCTGGGAGCTGCTCCTGTAGGAGTTTCACAAGTGTTTGCTCCCTGCTGTACCCACTGCGCACTACTGTGATTCCCGAAACTCAGAGCCATGTCCTTTTCCAACACGTACGCGAAGCAGTCGGCAGGAAACAGTTGTGGAACTCCAGCCCGGAGGAGCTGAACGCGGTGGCGGTGCAGCCCCTCCTCGCCTGCAGCCCCGGGAGCAATTTCGAGGGGGACCACGCCTGCTGCTCGCCAGGAGCATCCCTCCCGCGGCCATCGTCCTGATCGGCGGGCAGAAGACTGGCGTCGAAGCGTCCACGCGCCCTTTCTTGGAGCATTTCTCCTCCCCGCGCCCCACCTCACTGTGCTAAGTGCTGAAAAAGGCAACTTCAGTATTACTGCAGTGAAGCTCATCTCTTACCTGCACTGGATGGACTTGCTTTAATATCCATTGCTGTTGAAACTGGAGCCAGTCGCGTTACATCACTTGGCATCTCGTATAGGGTTGGTTTCTTGTATCAACTGTGTTACCTGCTTTACACTTTATAGACCTGTTTTACAACGAATATACAGACACAGCTTTCTATGCATGGTCCCGTTTCCCCATAACACCTGAGAAGTCTTCTCATTACTGCACCAATAGCATTTTTTAAGTTCATTGTGGTGTACATTTAATTTAAAAACAAAATGTTTGCAATGTATCATGCCTATTGCTGAAGTTGCTATGGCATTTTAGTTTTTCAATGGTACTTTAGCTGTTGAGCGCCGGTTACAACCTATATTGTTGACATGCCTATGGCTTCTTTAGGAATAACTTTTATATTTATTTAAGAAATTTTAAATTATGTTTTACGTCATTTGGCAATATTCAGTCAATTCTGCTCCCTTCTTGTCATGGATGAAATTGGGTCTTGTCTGCCTTTTAAGGAGGCAGCTTTTTATAAATTGGCACTTTAAAACAGGCCATATATATTTATTAGTGTATAGATAGATAGATATAACATAGATATGCACACAGACAGAGTATAAAAGCAAATGCATTTTGCAATGAAGGAACTCCTAATTGAAACGAAACGCGTCGCGTACAATTATGAAACGCTTCTGGAGCCCAACTCCTCTGCCAGGGTGAGGCGTGGGGCTGGGGGACAACTGGGCGCGGGGGTGGGTTTTCTTTCTTTTCCAAGCCAAACTCAGTGATGCTGATGGAGCTGCAGTCATTTCCTTACACGGGCTAAAAAATAAGTTATCACTTCCAACAGAAACCCCTTGACCGAGCACAGTGCAGGGCCCAGGGGTGGGGATGCCCCCGCACCGCACGTGGTAGCAGCTGGACCTCGCTCGGCTGCGGGCCTGTAGGGAAGCAGCCCCGCTGGGCTCTACACCGCTCATAACTGGAGAAACTGGTAAAACATTGGCCATGCGGCACGGGGGCTGTTTGCACAAACCTGTAGGCACGCAGTAGCACCGATGATTTCACGCGGTAACTTGGTAAGCACTGCGCATTACCATGGTTAAAAACTTATTTACAGTATGCTGGAGCTACCCTTTTTATTTTTTGTATTTTTTGGAGGGGAGGGTTATTTATGCAGTCAAACAACTACCACATGTTAGGCAAAAGTTCACATAAATGCCATTTTTGGAGCCACGCGCTGCTGTTGAAGCGTGGCTAGGTGCAGTTGGTGTAGCCGCAGGAGCGACGAGATGAGCTCTAAGTCCATTTACCACTCAGAAGACAACGTCTGTGTATCCTTGGTGCTGAAGCGCAGGCCCTGCCGCGGGGGCCTGGCGGCGATCCGGTGGGACACCAACACAGCTGACACGTGGGGCTAGGGAGAGGCTCTGGTCCTGCTGGCAGCCACGGCAGGCCACAGAGGGAAAAAGGTCTCAGCGGTGCCGCTCACCCCGTGGTCCTCACCGCAGCCACACACAGGGCTTCTCCGGGACCTACACCAGGGATGGATTTCAACATTAATGTGCAATGAAGTGACAAGATGGGAGCAGAATAAAAGAGCTTTGGATTTGAAGTGATTTTTTTTTTGTTTTTCATAAATTATTTATTCTTTTTTTTCCTTCTGTAAATATATTTATTTTATTGTGAAGCTAACAACATCTGGATTGTAACATGTACAGAATGTATGGTAGGAATGTATTCTCTTGTAGGAATGTAAATCTGTATGAAAAAGGGTATGGGAGCCAGATTCAGAGAAAATGAATTGAGTTCCCGTCAGGATATGCATGGTTCACATGACATTTTTTTCCCCACCACCACCACTCTTTTTCTAATATGGGTCTGGTTGTTTGAAATATGCAAAAGGGGTACGGGTGGGGGACAGTTTTATGTTCAAAACGAGTCCCAGTCAGCCTCCTACCCTGTCGGCCTCTCGGTCTGTGAGGGGAGCCAGCAGCAAGCGCAATCACCTCTAGCGTGCTGGTCCGGAAAATGTCCGCAGAGGCAGCGTTCAGCTGGGTGATGGAGGCTGCGGGACGTTACCTCCAGCCCCAGAAGATGCAGCCGAGCAGACCGAGCCTCTTGCCCGAAGGTAAGGACAGCGAAGGCACGCGGCTGAGTCCAGCTGCCCACAGTGCTGCGCCCCAGCCAGCCGGTCCTGGCGCACTGGTCCCCAGCCAGCCCCCGTAGGACGGGTCAGCCCGAGAGGCAAGAAAACGTGGTTGAGCAGCGTAACGCTTAAACTAAAAGCATCAATCCGGCACCTTCCCTGCAGCCACCTAGAGAAGCAAGACCGGCTGAAGCAATCACTGTAAGAATAAATTTGGACTTCGCGAGAGGTAACGTGTGTTTTTTTTTTTTTTTTCCCCCCCTCCCCTCACTGCTGTGTGGTAATAGCCTGGATTGTTTCAAACCAATGTTATGAATCCAAAGTTTACACTTTTATCACAATTAAATTGAGTAAATTGTAATGGGTCCTGTCTGACAAACGGTTTAATCAACTCCGGCGTATTGTGAACTTTGCGTTGTTGTTACAGGGTTTATTTGGTTGTTTTGTTTTTCCCCACCCCTCAGGTTTCAATATCCTGCTTCTGTGCAAGTTGCTTTCAGTGCTTCTATTAATTAATGAGACTGAACATTTTTCAAGAAATTAGTTCTTTTTAAGCACTTTTTCTTTTCCTGAAAATAAGCCTAATGCAAGTTCTGGAACCTCTTTAAAAATACAAATTGCAGACAAAAATCCCAACCTCAACTCCGATCTAGTTCTGAGCGTAATCCGTACTAGCGCCTGTAAAGGCCAAGATTCCGGAAAAGGTGTAAATAGTGTGACATGTTCAGTGCATGGTTGTTTGAACAGGGCTTGTTATTGTCAAAAAAAAGAAAAAAAAAAAGAAAAAAAGAAAAAAGGCTGTATTTCCCCTTCCCCCTCCCACAGACCTTAGAGCTGTGCCTTTTCTATGCAATATTACAGACATATACATCTGAAACCAGATTACTGTATTCACATGTAGGTATGGGCTGTAATCAAAACCAATTGGACAAATGTACATGGAAATGAGCAGTCTTACTTTTGTAGTTTTATATTATACAATAAACGATTAAAATAAATTCCGGCTTCTTTCTTTCCTTCCGCGAACAGGGCAGGGTGTACGGGAGAGGGGAGGTGACGGGGGACATGGCAGGGACCGGCCCTGTGCCCCCTTCCAGGACTGGACAAAAGACACTGTGTGCGACAACGTGCAGCGAGCGAGCAGGATCAGGCCACTTAATACACATAATGCCCTTTCGTTCAGAGCATTAAACCCCAGCAGGAAGCGTCCGATACCTTCATCCAGTGCTTCTTCGCCAGTGGTGCCCTCTTCCCCCTGCCGAGCCCCGCAGGTGCTGGTATTTGGTTCCAGGGGCGGCAGCAGCAGCAGCGGGGAGGCCTGGCCCTGGCTTTGGCTCAGGCATTTTGAGGCGACGAAGCAGCGAGCGCAGCCCAGGAGCAGGGTTGGGGCTGGCCCCAGCGCGCAGCGAGTGAGTCACCCCCTCCCGCCCCCGCTGCACGCACCGCGTGGCCTCCACCACCCACGGAAAACGTTACTGCTCCATTTTGGATGGCACAGAGAACCAAAACCAGACAGAAAAGCAGCAAGTTTCCCCCGGCCCGACGTGCCGCACATAACAGCTCAGCTGCAGCGAACTGGCTCACGTTACCGGGGCGGCTGCCAGCAGCGGCAGCACAGGGCACACGCAGCCACCGCGCTGCGCACCAGCTGCTGCTCGGGGACAAATGGCTGCGGGGACACGGGGCACGTGAAACGCACAGAAAGGAGAAGTGTATGAACGAAAGCCAGCCCGGGGATTGAATTTCTGCCTGCTCAGCAAGCACCGTGCTCGAAGGGGTGAAACACACCCGAGGCTAGAGCGCAAACGTGTTCCCCAGCATCCCCGCTCCTGTCCGGGCTACACAGTGCTTTCCCTTGCACCGACGGGTTACTGTCTGCCACCGCAACACGTGCGGCTATCAGCCTGGCGCAGGACACGCGGGGATGCCTCCATTGCATTCCCAAAGCTGCTCCGGGTTTGTGGCCACCTACCTTCCCAGAGCTACCGCCCTACCTTGCTCCCGCGTGGCTGCTTTAGCAGAGCGAGGAGATGCCTCCAGCACAAAACACCAAGGCCGCGTGCAGCCCCCCCTTGCCCCTTCCTTATCGCGTGGTTTCCCACCTGCCCCACACCATAAAGCTTCCAGCTCAGCAAGGGGAAGCTCTGGGCTTTTCAGGTGGGTTACACGGTGAGGAGCGGGTGACCTGCGCCTCCCTCTAGTATCTGCCCCTGGCCGAGAGGACCCCAGTGCAGCCACCACACAACTCCCCGCAGCCCAAGGGCAGGAGAAAGCAGGACCGGGGTTTGGCACGCCGACACGCGGTGTCTGCTGGCCGCGTTCAGGTCCTTTCACCCACGTGCCTGTGCCTCAGGGGCAGGGTTTCCAGGCGGAGGACCCACAATGGCACCTCCTCGTAGGCCTGTGCTGTGTACGAACCTCCAAGAGCGATGGCCTGGAGCTGCTCAGACCAGGAGCTGCAGCTGCCCAGGCCCACGCTCTGTGGTGCTCAGTAACCGCGAGCCCACACAGATACCTGACGGCAGCAGATGAGCCCCTCTCTGGGAACCAAATAACTGGAAGACTGGAGAGCTGTAGCCAGGCTCCCACGAGCCTCGCCCAGGTATGTACCACAGGGGGCAGAAACACCTGCAGCAGCGCAGCACCAAGAGGCCCCCACGTCCCACCAGGATCCTGGGGCCTGCACCAGGAGGGATAACGCTCCTGCCTCTAACCCCGGGCCTGGAGGGAAGCACAGCCTGGACCGCACGCAGCTCGTACTCACCAGAGAAACCACAGAGGGGAAAAGCCACTGGGGAAAAAAACCCTCAGCCACGGGCATGCTTCGGAGAGCTCCTCTACCTCCATCGCTGGTGGTTGCGGGTTCCTCTCCACCTCGTCCTCGTGCGCGTCGTCTGCCTCCTCTCCAGGCAGCCCCCTCCCTCCCAGCTCCTCTCCCTTTTGAAGAAACTGCCTTAGCAACTGGCAGCAGGCCAGCAGGAGCATGGGTTTTCCCTCCTGCTCCCACCCTGCTCCAAATAACTGCGTGGCCGGGGAGGGGGAAGGAGCTGTGAGACCTCCAGGCTGCGGCCTCAGCGGGCTGGGCACAGTGGCCCACTTCCAAACCCCGTCCTTGGGGGACTAATGCTGGGGTACGCCAGGTGCTCAGGGTTACAGGCAGCGAGGAATTTTTCTGCTCACCCCAACACACACACATCCCCAAAACCCCACTGATTCCTCCCCAGACACCTCCAGTCTGCAGCATCTGCCAGGGGAAGGCGCATCACGAATTGCAGCAGGAAGAACAGCTTTCAGATCGCCCATTTCTGCGAGGATTTCCTTCCATTCTTCCCTGCCACCACAGTCCTGCTCTGTCCACCTCACGCTGCTCTCCCCTGACCATTCACCCCCCCCCCCCCCCCCCCCCCCCCCCCCCCCCCCCGGTGTTTCCTCTCCCCCCACACTCACCGGGCTTCCTCCCCTCCCTGTGCTCCTCCCCTCGCTTCTCTCCCTTCCACTGCTTGGCCTTCAGCCGCCGGTACTTGCTGCCTTCACGTCTCCCTTCCCAGCGCGAGCTGGGATGACATGGATTTTGTGCCTGTGCCAAGCCCTGCATTTATTAGAGGAGGAAAAAAAAAAAAAGCCACGAAACCCTGGAAGTTCGCTGGAGGACAATACCCATTTCCAGACGGCCGTTTTTAAGCACAGCCCTCGGCGGGGCTGGGAGCGAGGCAGGAGAAGGCCAGTGGAGGCTGCCAGGAGGTCTCACTGGTGAGGGTGGTGGCATCGGCCCACACAAGGGAGCTGCTTCTGCTGCTCTCAATGGGACTACGGGTCACTTCAGTCACTGGCTGCCCCCAGCTATCAAAGACAGACAAGCTAAAGCTCTGATTTCAGGGCTGAGGACCACTTTTTCTCAGGAACAGGACGCGTGCCCTGTAGCTCCATCCCTGAAGCAGGAGGCCACCCAGTGTGCGCGCAGCAGGACATCTTCCTTTCCCCCAGGCAAACCAGGCCACAAACTTATGCGAAGGAGGCTGCAAGGACGCGGCTTTGGGCTGTGCCAGGGCTTGAGGGAGGTCAAGTGAGCCAAGCTGCCAGGCCTCAGCTTTTACAGGATGAAAGCAAAAGAGTGGGGTTTGGACCCAGATCCACGTCCCCAAAGATGCACGCAGACGGAAGCAGCAGCAATTCCCAACAAACACACAGCAGCCCAGAGATAACCCAGCTCTGGCAGCAAGACTTGGTACCAACCATGGAGCTTCCATCCAAGGAGACTTGGGCGTTAGCACCACAGCTCCAGGACCTCAAACCCCTTCTGGGGATACCTGTTGGTCCTGGTGGCCTTCACAACCAGGAGCTGCTCTCCTGCACCCCGAGGCTTTCAAACCATGCGAAGATGAAGCCCATGGTACAACATCACCACACCCTGCAGAGAAAAAGGGAAGCACCCGGGCAGGGAGGCAGGGGAAGAGCAGAGTTTGCAGTCTGCTCTTTTAGACATCTCAGATGCGAGAAACAGCTCTGGCAGGAGCAATGCCAGCAGCGAGGCCACCCCTGTTTGGATGAGCCCCCACCTCCTGTGGGGCTGTGAGCAGAGCTCAGCACACCACCTCCACTCAGCCAGCGCTGCAGGTGACTCCCCAGACACTGCCCGGCCTCACCAGTCCCTCTGCTTATTGCTAGAAACCCAATTCTGGCTGGCTACATTTGCCCAATTTTAAGAATAACTAAAGAACCAAAAAAAAAAAAGAAATTCACCTCTGCCACTCAAATTGGGTTATTGAAAAGACTCAACTCGATGGCTCAGGGGTCACCGGGACACCCAGAATTACTGGCAGAAAGGAGCATGATCACAACTTGTCCAACCCTGCTGCATGACTGGGCAGTGCCTGCTACCTCGCAGGGGCTCCTGGAACAGCGGCCACGCAGAATGACAACTCGCACATCTGTAAAAAAAAAAAAAATTGCAAGCTGCTGACAGACACTGCAAAGAACAAAGCAGGGCCAGAATACGTCCAGTGAATCACCTGCTGTGGGTTGGTTCAACCAGTTTCAAGTCCCACACCCAAGAGCAGAGCCACCCCAGGACTGTGTAATCCCAGGCGAAGGGGTGGGGGAGAAAGGGAGAGAAACGTGCCAGGCAGGAGGGACGGCTCTCTGGCGTGGCCCTTGGGATGAGCTCGGAGAGGCAGCAAGTCCCAGCTCGCTGCCAGAAACTTATTCCTGCCTCCCCTCCCACGCCCCGTGCTCCCACTGTGACCTCCCTGCCGGCACGGCCGCCTGGCAGCTGCTCCCTCCAGGCAGGAGCTGGCACCCACGGACCTGAGGGAGCCTCAGAAACAGGTCCCTGCAGGGCGTGGAGGCACAGGGGGTGAAGGGAGAGAGAGCAGGGGAGGAGAAGGGCTCAAGGGGAGTAGGACTTGCTGAACTAATGTGTCCTTGGGGAGGAAAAACTGACCTGCCTACAGCCCATGGGCTGCTCCATGGGGGTAGCGAGTCTGCATGGCTCTGACTGACTCCACTGCACACCTCGACCTAAGCCAGGGTCAGTGCAGGGATAAAAAATTACTAACAGTAAGGAGAAATGTCCCTCTGCAGTCGGGGTGAGCCCAGAGACATCCTGGTTGCTGCTCGCATGCAGCGAAGGCTTTGTCGCGGCAGCTGGACATGGAAACGCACCCCGGTACGCGCTGGGTGGGACAGCGGTATGGAGGGAAAGCTGCAGCCTCAGGAGCATTTGGCACCCTGAGCTCGTTTTGTGGAGCTTGCTGTGCTGCTCTAAATGCTGAAGGCCTTCACCTGAGGTGCAGAAAGATTTAAGTCAATGAACAGCAGGAACAAACCTTATGGTGCAACTCCCTCCTCTCCGGCAGGACTCGCAGTCTGTACCAGGCACGTCAGACTGACAATTTTGGTTACTGGGTGTCTCTGTTGTGCAGGAACTGATCTAAGGTTGTGTTTTTTTACCCTATCAGCTTCACTAAAAGCAGTCAACATGGCCTGGTCATTCCAGAACGCCCTGTGCCACCTGCAGACAGTTTTCTATACAAGGAAAACATGCCCTGCTGAAAAGGGTTAAAACAATCTGTTTAAATAGCTTCATGTTATATACAATTTATCACCCGGAGTAACCATAGGAAAAGCACATTTTCAAGTGTGGTTTCTGACTGTGGTTAACCCTGAAATTGAGGACTTTATCTTTTCTTGATTACTATGCCAATCTTT
This sequence comes from Anser cygnoides, assembly GCF_040182565.1. NCBI lineage: Eukaryota > Metazoa > Chordata > Aves > Anseriformes > Anatidae > Anser > Anser cygnoides. The sequence continues at coordinate 648,509 of NC_089875.1, read as the reverse complement.
CGAAATAAAGCTGAGCTGTGACCCGCTCCCTCAATGCAGCTCCTGACACGACGCCTTTTCCTAGCGCACCGTTGTCTCCAAAGAGCTTAGCGTGTGCCTTCTGCAAACACAGGTCCTGCATGGCAGCCAGCAGAGTTAATACCTGCCACGCAACGAGAAGAAAAAGTTAGAAACACATTTTGTAAAGCGTTGCCTCCTCGTTAACCCGCGGGAGAAAACCCAGGCGCTTACTGATGGTTTACTATCTCACGCAACCCTGAGAAGCATAATAATTTCCCAGCATCTAAATGGGGGCCTCAGCAGCAGCTGCACTACGTAAACAGTCACTGGGGTGCTCTGAAGTTGCTGTTGGTATATGGTATATAAAGCTGGGCGAATAACTGATTTTTCGGTTCGCTGGCAATCCTGAAAAAAAGTTAGAAAAAAAAATTCATTTAGGGTTGACTGAAACAAATGGTTCGGCTTTGACTTCAGCCCTTTACAAAGTTTGCTCAGAAGATCATTCAAAATGAAGAATTGCTTCAAAGGGAAAAATCTCAAAGCCTTTCGTTTTGAAAATGCTGAAAGAAAATATTTTTTTTCTTTTCTCTCCAGAAGAAAAGCTTGGCAAATCAAAACAATTTATAAAATGTTTTAGTTTTGCCAAAATTTGCCTTTTTTTTTTTTTTTTACTAGAAAAACGCCAGCCGGAGATTTTACCCAGCTCCAGTACAACCAATTTACACCTATAATAACTTAAACAAAGACATCAGTAATTCTGATGAAATGCAGGCTTAAAAAAATAAAAATAAAATAAAATGTCACAGCCATTGCACAAATGTCCTGAAACTGAAACCCAGAAGAAGAAAGTAAGCTAAAAACCGCTAAGCTTTTCTTGGCTCGGCAGGAGAATCTTATTAAGTCTCTGAATCGTATAGCCACAGATTTGGGACGTTGTAAAAGTTAAATTAGTCTTACTTCTTATTAGCAAGGCAAGAATGGAACCAGGAGATTATGATACAGCAACTGCTATTGTGAGCCAATTTTTCAGCATGTTTCTGCTTTTCTCGTGTAAACCAACAATTAGCGGGCATTCTCGCTGCTCTCATAAAAGCGGTGTTATTTTTAATCTCTGGATGTAGGTTTCTGACCTTCTAATGCAATTCACAGGTTAAATGCCACACCACGGCGCGATTTTCTTTTTGTTTCCCGATTTGTTTCGTTTTAAGCCCCTGCTCATTTGTCACTTGGTGCTCTGCAGTCGCATCCACCTCTGCGGCAGGCGTGTGCAAGAGCCAGGGCAGCAAGGAGTTAAGCCCCTGGGTCTGAGGATGCAAAGAAAAGACATCCATATGCACTTCCAGAAAGCCTCACCCCCCTCCAGCCTTGCCTGGGCTGTTGTTGGGAGTTTAATACAGGCTGCTAGACGCTCACTCAGAGCCCTTCAATGGGGACAGGGGCTGGCCTGCTGGGACTGGGAGCAGTGCTCTTCGTTTAGGCCCAGGGAAATAGATTGGATTTAGCCATGGCTTTGTTCTCGCCCCGCGTTTTCATTCAAAATATGATTGCTCTGCATGCCAGGGAAGAAGGGAGAGTAAGGCCACGCGTTTTTCGAACTGCTGTATTTTTAAATGAACCCAGGCTTTAGCACAGCCTACCTAATTCGCAGCTCCCAGGCATCCCACCAAATTCCTCAGGAGACAGGGCAGAAAGCAAAGAGCAGGTATTTCAAACGTCAAACCCAATCCAGGTTTGAAAACAGTTTAAAAATAAAATAAAAGTGTTTTTTCCTGTTTTATAAACGCACAAGGATGGGCAGCGGCAGTTTGCTGGAAACTGTTTTAACAGCTTGCTACTGCTCTGAACCCAGAGGTGTGCCTTGCACTTAGCTGCACAGGAGAACGTGTGGTGCTGTCCTGCTGGCTGTGGCCTCTCCCCAGAGCTCAGGGTCCCCTCGGAGGGGCTCGGGGGCAGGCAGTCCCCATGCGTCTTGCTGAGTACCTCCGTAGATGAAAACCCCAGGTGGACAACGGCGAAGACTGCTAAGGAAAAACGATGCCATGGCCTCAGCCTGAGGGAGATAAAATGGGAGAGAAGGAGAGAAATCCTTGGAAGAAAAAACAAAAAACAAAACACACAGCGGAACTTGGAACATCTCAAATCACAGCTACGCTATGAAACCATACCCTCCGAAGTAATATTTAATGAGCCAGTACCTTCATTCATCATGAGAGAATGGGTTCGTCTGAATACCGGAGTCCCTAAATAACACTGCTAGCAGTTCTTTTTTATTATTATTTTTTAAATAGCACCTTTAATCCCCAAGCAGTTGGCTACCAGCCTACAGAGGCACAGCAGGGTTAGAGGCAGGTAGCTGGGCTGCAGGGCACCTCTGGCCTGGTAGGGAAAACGAGGTGCTTCCAGCAGGTGAGGTTCGAGGGGCTGCCCTGGCTTGTCAGCCCTCAGCCCTCCTGCAGAACAGCTCTCTTGCACGGGGAGAAATGAGCTGTCTCCAGCCACGCCTCTAAGTCTAATGCTGCTGCTGCTCTGCATGAAAGGAGCTGGAAATCCCTCCGTGGCGGGGTGCCGCTTTTAACCCTGAACGTTCAGGGTGGAAACCCAGGGAGCTCTGAGGGGAAGCTCCAGGTCTGGGTAACCACAGCTACCACCAGCCTGCCCCTCGGATGGAGGAGGCAGGATCTCATCCCTGCCCCTGTTAGTTTACAGTGCCCACATGATATTTGGGGTCTGCACAGCGCCTTGCTAGCCCGAGTTAAACAAAAGAGTAAGAAAGCTGGGTTCTGCACAGAGGGATCCTGCACACCAGGATCCTGCAGGCCTCGGGCCATGTTCCAGGAGGAGGGAGAGGCTGCTGGGGCTCCCAGCACGCTTGCTCCTGCCCCTCCAGACAGGCTTGCACTTTAAGAAAAGCTCAGTTATTTCTTGGAGAACTCCAGGCCTTGGGAGTAACAACTGCTGAACCCCGAGGGGTGAAACCTACAGGAAACGTGATGTGGTGTCACTGGCTTTCCTCTCGGTAGAGGACAAAGGCCTAAGGATCTGTGAGTGCCCCAAACCACATCTCAGCACAGGAGAGACCCATCTCCCACGTGCTGCAAAACCCTGGGCAGGGCACATACGAGATGCCTTCATACTAGACTCCAACACCAACCTAAGAGCACCTGGTACCTCGCAGAACCCCAGCAGTGCTAATCACAGATATCGCTCTCTGTGCCTATCATTTTGTGTCTGCCTATAATCGTATATGACTATATATGATCATTATAAAAAAAAACAAAACACTCAGCTCCTCACAGCAAACTCTAGACAGGGAGAATGGTCTGGGAAGCATAAATTATACAAACAAAAGCAAATGCAAAAGCCCCATTTAGACACTTAAGTTGAAGTGTTTAGCTAGAAAAGCCAGTCTTGAATTTATCAGCCTCTTCTCTGCGCTGCCCTGAAGAAGCAGGAAACAATCACACGGTGGCTGCAGTGTTTCTTTCTTGACCGTGGCATTTGAGACACCTCTCCTCGCAGGGAAAGGGCAGCTGTAGTCTGTGAGCTGCACTTCTGCAGCTACAATAGCGGCAGCAGGAGCGTCTTTTCCTCCCCGCTCTCTAGTTAATTAGGATTTCCCATGTGTGAGTTTGTTTCACAGGAGAAAAGGCCTACCTCTGCCTTGTTTTCCTCTTTTCCAGCAGCAGCTGTATTTTGGGGAGCCTACAGCAGCAGCGGGGTCTTCGGGGCTCTGTCAGGCAGGAGAGCACAGCACGCTGTATTGAAAGTAGAGCACGAACTCCCTTGTGAACCTGCCAGAGTTCCCTTGTCCGCCTCTACCTGTTTGGGCTGCTGAGAAGAAACCAGAGCCTATTATCAGGCCTGCTTCTTTGTCAGGTGCTTCTTTGATGTAAATTCAACCATGATCAAAAATGCTGATCACAGCAAAGAGCCAAGGAGTAACAAACATGCAAGCTGCACGGTGACCTGCAGAGATTAGAGCAGCCGGGGCTGTAGACAAATCGGGAAGATTAAACGCAAACGAGCTAAGAAGTGGTGGGAGAAGTACCCGGGGAGACAAAAATAAGCAACGCAGACAGAAAATTAGAGAACGAGGCAGACCAAAGACTGAGCAGACCCTACTAGTACATAAATCAAAGTCCTCTTCGCCCCCTGCCCCCCAACACTCCAGCTTTACCCTAATGCTTCTGCTCCCAAAGTCACTGCTAGGCTTGCTGTAAGGAAACAGAGAGAGAAAAATCTCTTGGTGCATCTTATTGCACTGCGTTCTGCAGTGACAATTGCAGAACCAAATCAGCAGAGAAAAACAGGCTTTTTTTTTTATTTTTTCTTTTATTTCAAAGAGGAAAAAAACCTTCTGGAGAGCTGCAAACAGGAGTTCCTTGCAATCAGAACTGCCCTGCTAATCTCAGCATCTGCACGGCTCATCTGTGCAGCTTCCCCAATGCCTTACACTGGGGGCACACGGGCTAAGGAAATGTTTTGGGTTCCTCACGTGCCTGATGCTGTTCTAACACCCTGCAAATACGTCCCTGCCCGCAGCACAGCAGCACTTTGAGAGATTTCTTTGAAATTCAGAGAGTGGGGCTACTCTTTTGAAGATGGAAATATTTAATTTGGGGCAGCATAGGAGAGCACGACGTTACTTCATCCTTCACCTATTGCCACCGGTGATGGCATCACCCTGCAAGCTCTCAGATTTGAGCACCGATGCTGATTTAGGGACCACTTACCAGTATGCCTGGTTATAGATGAGTATTAGGCACCATTCTACTAACCAACCTTTCTGCAGCTAAATGAGATCTGCTGCCTTACCGGCAACATATTTGTCTTTCACATCCCATGGCTGCAGACAATACTTGCTGTATCCCTCAAAAATATTCTCTGGCAGCAGCATTGGGAAATGTGCAAAATTCTTCCTGCAAACACGCTCAAATCCTCCTTGCCACTGCATACCACTGCTCTTTCACTGCCACTTGTAAACCCGGGCAGTGACGTTGTGTTCACACTTGCAAAACAAGAATACATTTTTAACCCTTCTGATCAGAAGCAGCGGAATAAGATCAAGATGCCAGAGAGGCAGATTTCTGCACACAAGCCCTGTTATTTGCTAATGAGATTTCAGCTGTGATGCTCCCCACTCACGTCTTTGAGATCAAAACACGTTTCAGAGATCAGACCACTCCGAAACAGGTCGACAGCAATTCCCAAACCACCTCCCCTTGTGCTGTAAGTGCCATTAGGCTGGCGTGAGCCACGCTAAATGGCACCCAGTAGTAGCTGGTGCTAGGGAGAGTCTAGTTTAAGCATGCCTCAGCCCAGCTCTGATCTGTTTTATCCTGTGGGTAAACACAGTAGCTTAACAGAGCCACCGCCAAACGAAGTTTACAGAAAAACTTCTGGTCCCTACATGCAGGACCAGAGCCACGCAGCACTGCCCATGCAGGTCAAGGCAGCTGTGGTCCTAACAGCACCTGAGGAGATGTTTAGCACCCATCCTGCTCATCTTCTTAAAACCTGTTCAACTCCGAGGTTTAACCCCAGAAAGGCTCAAATGGAAAATCCAGATCTCCTCCCCGCATCCACTCCGATCTTAGGTGGAGGTGGCTTTCCTGAAGAGGAGGGAATTCAAGCACACCCACTGCAAAACGTTGCTAGTTTCCTGCGGGAGGATAACCTCCTGAGCCAGCAGGGTCCTCCCGTGGGCAGCATGAATGAAACACTAGGAAGAGAAGGAGCCCGTGCCAGCTGCAGTGGTCCTACAAGCTGGAAAGGCCTGAACTCCGTACCTCTTTGGTCCTGGACCGGGGAGAATTGGCTCAGGCTGCCTCCTGAATGAAAGAGCAGCTTTCCTAATGACTGAGCTCACACTGCCAGCCTGCTAAGGAGCTGCATTGATTTGAAACCTAAAGGACAGCTGTTTGTTCCTCCCTTTCCACCCTGCTTCCTTCTCCTTGGCCAAAAGAGGAGGAAAGTTGCCAGAACGGGCTTCATATAGGTGGATAAGGCAAGAGAGAGGGTAAAAAAAAAAACAACAAAAAACAACACACGCACAAAACAACCCACAGCAGAAAAGGAGGGAAAATTGTACCCTTAAAAGCACAAAGCATCCATACAACTGCTCACTTTGCCATTGTCAGAGCAAGGCAGCTTTGTCCAAGAGAAAGCGGAGTAACCTGCAATAGTCCTAACAGCTGCAAAACACCCGCTGCCAGCTGCATGTTGATTTTTAACTCGCTTCGGCATTAACGAAGTGACAAAAGGCTTTAGTGCTTCTAATGAAAACGCAGTCCCAGCACTCAGTAAAGCAACACAGCCATAAAAAAAAGCCCTTCTTGCTAGAATTCTTGTGCAAACAGGTTTCAAGGCCAAGTTGCTGAGATTTGGACAAAACGTTTGATGAGACTTGGGGCTGGGGAGGGTGACGAAAGGGAGAGTTTGAAGGTGCACGTTGGGGATGCTTCATGTCTTTCAACCCACCTCCAAAACAGACAAGCTTTTATATTTGTGGTATGATTCCTTGGGTTTAAGAACCAAAACGTGATTAGAAAATGCCTTACAGAACTCTGAGCCAACCTTTACATTTTTTGAAGGAGTCTGTTAGATACTTTCCACTCCACTCGACTCCTGTGTAATCTCCCAGCACTCGTCTCCAAGACTGCTGTGAAGAGCTGAAAGGCCTTCGGAAGAGATCCAGCAAAACTTGTTGACTCATTTTTTGTGAACTCCTTGGACTGATGCACATACAGGAGTAAGAAAATTGTCAGTCCAGCTACCTGGGGAGTGTCTGCGTACCACTGTCAGCGTTCACTTGCTCTTTCCAGGGCAGTCTCCTCACACCCTTCTTTTCTCCAGCTAAAAGGGACCTGAAAAACCAGCTCCAACCACAGCAAAACTTACAATTCAGTCAGTATCCAAGCTCTGCAGACTTGAGCGATGGCCAGAGGAGAAACTAGAATAGACACTAGACAGAACAACTCTGCAGTGCCCAGGCACGTGTCTTCCATAGGCCCCACTGTCCATCACCCTGCCCCTCTGGCCATACAGCTGCCCACTGGCTTTGGAAAGGCAAGCTAGAATGAATTTGGGTGGCTGGTGCAGCAGGACTGCCTTCCCTGTCCCCAGATCACCATGGCCAAGAGATGTTGCTATCCCAAGCAATAGTAGGGCAGATCCTTACATGTTTTTTTTTTTTTTTTTTTGGAGATTTATACAAACAGACCACAGTTACTAATTAGAAACATCACTGGGACTAGTGCTGGAGAAGCCCATTTGCCTGTTTACAACTAGAGCTGGCCTCTGTTACAGGCAAATCCCTCAAAGAAGGCACTGTAACGATGCCACCAAGAGTGGTTGAGGTGTGGAGGGTCCTGCTCTCACCAAGACAGAGTCCACAAAGCTTACCCTTCTGCGGAGCTAAGCCAGCTCTGATGGCGCGGTTCTTTAGGATGGAGCTGAACACCACAGTGGTCTTTGGGGTTTGCACCACAGCAAGGTTTGCGGTGCTCTCTGCATTACAAGGCCACAGTTACCTGAGGTATGCTGGACAAGTCCTTCTCCTACAAGGCATCCTCCTGAAGGCCAGTCAGAAGATTAAGGTCTGATCCAAAGCACTTGCTTTTCTCCCCTTGTGTAAGGCTGGTCTGAAGACCAGCTCAGATGAGACAACACTTCCTGCCATTTATAAGATTAAGGCTGCCTTGAAAACCACACCTGGCTTCAGTAGCTGCGCTCGCTGCAGTTCTCCACTCTCTGAAGGAAACAAACAGTGAGTGTTTTATCGCTTAAAGATTTAGAAACAATGGAGACACATTTCACTGGAAAAGCTGAGACAAAGGCAGGGCTGCTGAGCAGGGCTGAAACCACCCCTCTGCGCTCCTCCTTCCCCATTTAATAACTTCAGTGCTTTCAGTTCAGGAGGCAAGGCTCATGCGACGACAACAATCCCAGTAGGAAGCCTACATGTATTCTGAGGGGATTTGCTTGCTAGACCTGGAGCAAACCAAGCAAACGCTTGCAGCATGGGACTGTGCACAAGTGTACTCACAAACCCCTGCTGGTCCAGCCCTCGAGGGTAAGTAAGGCTCAGACACCACAGCTGAACTGCCAGCATCAGCACGGGTGGAGCAGGTTAGCAGCAGACTGCCCCCTTTGTCACAAATAGGAAGGACAGAGGTGGCAGCCCGGCAGAGCACCTTAAGGCACGCAGGCCGAAAGGGCCAGCTTCCTTTTCGTGCCTCAAGTTTGGTTTTCCACATGTGTACGTACTCTGAACATACAGAACTATGCCAAAAGGATCATTAAGCTCGTGGGAAAACATGCCAAAAGGATCACTCAGTCTGTTTAACCAAATACTCAAAAATATCCATGGTACCTTAATTTGACTCTACTTTGAATCAGTCTCATTATTTTGTTTTCTACAAGACCATGGCCTCTGCCATTTGAAAGAGAAGTATTTTTTTCATCCCCTTCACATTCTACAAGTAGTCCCAAGCCTTATTTAACGCACACAACCCAATTCCTACATGAAGTACAGTATTAGGAACCTCTAGGAGTACTTGCCTTAACATTAGGTGAGCAGGGTCCTCACAACATCAGTGGATCTGCAGAAGAAGATTCACAGCCCCTAATCTAGGAAAAAACCTCTCATCGGTGACCATGCAGCAAATCCAGCTGCAAGACAACAAGCCTTTGAGATATTTCTGACACCTTCATCAGCCAAGTGCTTCCCAGACATCCCCGGCAAACTACAAAGATGAGCGTGGCATATCAAACAGAGCTGATCTCTATAGCCCTGCTGTAAAGCAGGGATAACACATCTGACAAGTTTGGGAACAGGATGACAAGATTAAAATCAGAGCTCCAGCAGTTTCAGGTACTTAGCACATGCACCTAACTCCTGATGTCGCAGAGCCCTTAATGTATATAAAACGACCAAAGCTAACTGCTTCAGCTACATCCAGGAGCAATTAGCATTTCTGCACAGCCCAATCAGGCAACTCATGCTGGGCACCGAATGACAGAAACGTTTAAGTGAAAAAAAAGAAAAAACAAAAAACAACTCCAGCAAAAACCAGCTGGCATGGGCAGCCTCTTCAAGGCAGGAGAGCATCGCCACTCCACCGTGCCTGCTCCATAGTTTCCACACAACGCCATCCTTCCTCTTAAGCTACACGAAGCAGGGGCCCTGCAGAGGAGAGTTTCACTACACTGATTCAGAAAATAAATCTGCGCAGGGCACGAGGCAAGAACCCAGTGAGGACAGTACAATATGCCAGCAGCGACGGTCACGTTGCAGGTACGTGACAGGACAGAAGCTGCAGCTCCAAATCACAGCAGCTGAGCTCAAGTTTTTGGAGGATGAGATTTTATACCTACAGTGCAGATTTATAACGTACTTCCTTATTTAAAAGGAATTTCTAAAAGAAGGTCTTCTAACATCTGGACTTATATCAGTGTTAAAACACGCATAAGCAGCTGCATTTAAACCCTCATGTCTGCAGGCCAGCTCTCTACAAAAAATAATTAATAGCAACAGCAGGCTGTTGCAACGCATGTAACTTACACTCACCCAGTGGGTTTGACACATTCGCTCTGCAGTGTAGCACTAATACAGAGACTTGGGCCTCTGAGGCTCAATTCCAGATTTTGGAGAAAAGCAGCCAGTGGGCACAGTGTGTGTGCCTGTAATCCATCCCAGGCTTTCTCTCCTCTCCAAATGCCCCTGCTCCTCATGCTTGTATCCAGCTATCTCTACCACCTGCTCTTCCTATAGCTATCTCAGCTGCCTACACCGAGCTTCACCTTCTGATTTCCCCTACTCAGAGATTCTCTCAAGCCTTATGTTTTCTTCCAGCTCATCCTTAACCTCCCTCCAGCCCTCTGAATTTGAATGAGGTGCTTCTCCCCCTTTCCTTTCACGCTCCTGCTTCACCTAAGGGAGCACACCAGGCTCACACAGGCACACTGTGCTCTTCAGCACAGAAGCCAGATTATGAAAAACACCTCTGCTTTTGTAGCAGACACTCCTAGAAACTGCTACACAATTACTAGATGCCGTACACTATCATAAATTATACTCAAGAGTATTTTGCAACTATCCTGTTTGAAGATTGCTGAAATACATACAGAAGGGCAGAACTGGAGCAGAAGAGTTGCACCTGGAGGGAAGCAGTCGGGCCTAGGCCGATTCAACCTTTATGCACACAGAGCTAAGTCTCCCTCGCATCCTGCAAAAATCACTGGATGTTCAGCTGAAGTGCAGCAGTCCTGCAGTCCAACGAAAAAACAGCAGTCACACAGGGATACCATGTAAAATTACGCCCAACGATCCAACATGATGAAGGGTTAACTTCTGCGCACACTAATTGCATTTGAGGGCATCTCTGCGCGTTACTTGGCGGCTTTATTTTGGGGCTCTCAAAATGAGTCTGTCAGGCTAATGGTATTCTGAGGAGGGCTTAACATTTCAAGTGCCGCGGGAAGCGCGGCACCGCTAACACCTGCAGCAGGTGGTAGCGCTCCCAATAAGTCAGCGCCGAACCAGCGAGTGTCAGAGCGCAGTCTTTTGGCTAACACAAGCGGAGCTCAGCTCTTCTTAGCAGTCATTCAGGCTCCTGCGGCTCGCTTCACAGTGGGAGCTTTGGACTTTGCTTTATGGCCACGTTCCAGCCCTGGCGGTTGCATCCTAACCAAGTGTCCTTTGCTGCTCCTTTTGGACGAGCACAGAAGCGCCTCGCTCTTAAACGACGCCGTTTCTCAGGCGGATGAGATGCCCACTGACACGTCTGATGACAACGCACAGCACCACGTATCTGCAAAAAGGACCAATTACCGCCGTGCCTAGCGAGATTCAACCAGATAAAGCACGCTGCGTCAGTGGGAACAGCACGGAAGGGCACCCCTGTGTAGCTGGATCCGCTAGACAAAACTTTCTGCGTAAGAACAAAGCCGCCCTTACAGGACAGGAGAGTGGCAGAAGCATCTGTCTGTCCATCCCATAATCAACAAGGAAGGAGGGGGACTGAGGAGACAAAAATCAACACTACCTTTTTTCAGGCAAGCGGCATCCATCTCGGACGGTTGAATTTAGATGGAAGATCGATGTCTTTCAGCAGAGGGAAGGTCTGTGGGACGTAGCTTTTTATTTTTCATTTTTGGCAGAAAACAATATTAAAACCCCATAAACACACTCTAGGCAGTGCCAGGCTTCACACAGCGTCAGATCGGTCCATCAGTCACACCCGAAATCGCCTCTTCCCCCTGCCATTCCTTCCCCCTCCCCCAGTTACTGCGGGCCACCAGTACAGCACTCGGAGACTGGGAAGACAAATGGGCAGCTGCCTCTAGAGGCAATTGTGAGGAGTCTAAAGATCAACTTGCAGCTGGCACTTCCACCCCCACCTCTCCTTAATACTTCAGTCCACTCCCTGCCAGACAGGGATCATGAGTCAGCTCCTAACCATATTCTCCTGGAAACAATGGCTCTAGCTCCATAGTGCTGCAGCTACACCGCTGCTCCGGCTCCGAGGGACGCACGGCAGCTCTGAAAACAAAAAGGCCGATTTTAACCTACAGCAGCCGAGCACCAGAACTGAACGATATAATAAGCATGCACTAGAGAATACGATGCTAAAACCCAGGAGATTAGCAAAGCAAATTTCGAGGTGAAACAGGCATGAAGTCAGTGCTGTAATAAAAATTTGCTGAAGCAAATGCCCTTTTTTTGGGGGGTGGGGGGGGGTGGGATTTGAGGTAAAGCGGCTGGCTTTTGCATAAACCTTTTCAACTATAAAAGGGTGTAGTTTTATACAAGAGCATTGTACGCCGCGTCACTAATTGGAGGGCAAAGGAACTGGTTTAGCCTTTACAAATTAACTTTATCACAAGCAAAGGAGCTGCTCTCTCAGCTCTGAGTGGCCACCACTCACTGAGACTCACTCCTGCTTTCACACAGGTGGCACTCCGTCCTGCACTAACCTCTTGGGGACATTGGAGAGGGCTCCCTAGAAGGAAAAAGTTTGCAAGAACTTTGGTCCTTTGGTCCTTACAAAGTTTTCAGCTTCTCAGCCACTATCGTCAAACTCAGAGTAACTTTTCTGCCCCAAGGGCTGTCAGACAATAAAGAATTCAAAGAAAAGGTAAGAAATGCAACGGAGATTTCTCAGAACTAGATGTCAGCTGAGGAACTGGTGGTGATTAGGGAACATTTCAAGAGCTGAATACATACAGAAGGTTGGATACATCAATAGAGTCTATACCCACACAAAGAGCCCTCAAGGAGCGTCAGCACCCAGAGCATGCCTTACCTGCAGACTTTCTACTCTGAATAGTCCAGGATATCCTCTGACGAGAAGTTGCTGAAAGAGCTACAGGGCAAGCTAACACGTTAGGAAACTTGCTACATTTACATTTCTTAATTCTAGCTAAGAAATACGTAAAACCAACTGGCCCTTCGCACCTCACCTGACTTCCTGTTTCTCATGCATCAGTACTGCCCGTTACTTTGAAGAAGTCTCTAACCCAAAACACGAACACGTCTTGAGCCACAGTGCCCTGTAAGTTGGAGGCCAAACCAGAAGACTGCACCATAACATATTCAAGGAGACAGGACAATAAAGAGAAGTCTGCTTCTCCTTCTGCAGGACCCTGACAGGTGTGTCTTGTGAGACTGTGCGGCACAGATTAGAAGGTTCTACTGTTAATGCAGTGCATCAATTTTGCTGTCAACAGAAACATGAATAATTTATACATCCCATATAAAAAGACAGCAGACTATATACATATATATCTTTTAAATTATTTTATTTTGTGTAAGCTAAAAGGAAATTTACACACTTAAATCTCAAAAGACCTTGGGCATGCACATTGACCTTTTTAGAGGTTCTTCTACATAGCTCTCTTTTTTCCATAGGAATTTCCCCGAACATTTACAACCCATAGTTTTTACTGTATATACAGCCTAAAACCATAGCAATCTATGATTATGTCATTTTACACTGTGCAAAATCAAACATAGGAATAGTGGTACAACAAAACATAAAAATTTTTAACAGATAAATTTCATTGTAAAGACATTCATATAGTTTTGGTCCTTCTTTTCCAAATCAAACCGATTAAAAGCAGATGACCTTCTAATGACCCCCAAATCAAGTGTTTAGACAGTGATCCATAACTGGAACAAGAAGTTACTGACAGCATACCTTTCAAAAGGCTATATAGTGACAAAGCCATACTACTGAAGTTTAAGAACATAAAAATTGATCAGCCAACCAATCAACCAGGGGGAGGGGAGATGGGAGAAGGAAAGAAAAAACACATCTTAAGCTTGTTAAAACAGAAAAGAAATCATTGGGTTTTAAAAAACAATAACTGAAAACCCACAATGTAACTTTCTTTTTTTTTTTTTTTTTCCAGCAAAAAGTATTTTAATATATGCAGGAAAGAAAAAGACGCTCAATGCAATCTGAAAACCTTTAAAGGGGACTTCACATATTGTGAAAATTGACGTCTTCATTATGTGTTTCTAGGATTTTTTTTTTTAAACTTTTTAAAGTTTTGTAAGAAGGACACCACCAGTGTATTTCACAAAGACATAAATGTATATACCCCAGCACAACAAAAAGAATAGATCTTCAAAAAGATTTACCCCCAATTATTTACATTTTTCTCTAATATAAATTTAGGACTCCAGTATGTAAATAAATATACATAACTATGTATACCTTTCTAGTGCTGCTTACCAACAAATCATCTGAACTTGATTTTTTTTTTAATTAAAGCAAGATTGCTTTTTATGACCCCCAGAGGGAAGGAAAAAAAAATCAATAGAAAACGTCCAATTCACATCACTTTAGTCTACCTTTTCTTGGCAGCTTGTCGAAGGTGTTAATGTGGCTGGGAACATCAACACCTTGGCATGCATGAAAGTTAAGTCAGGAAGGCTAGAAATCACCTTGGCAGCCTCTTCACTAAGATGTTCTTCCTTTTTAGGCTTCCTGTTGAGAAGAAAAGAAAAAAGTGCATTAATCCAGTACCTGATATCCCTTGGATCACTGAAAGAATCACTGATTGAAGCAGTGTTCTGTCACTTTGTCTCCCACTGACAAGCACTTCTGTAAGCTATTTGAAGCTAGTCTAATGTTATAATACCTACCTGCCTAACAACAAAATGTTAACACGGGAAGTCAGCAAAACGTTCCTGAATATTGTTACAATAAGGAAAAAAAATGTCTATTCAGATGCTAATTTACCACAGGGTGGGGAGCAAGTTCCAGTGTGCCATTCTGGGACTATTCACTTGAAGAAACAACCAGACTCCAGGACTCCAGACTCATATTTTAGGGTTAAGACAATAGGAACATTTCTTTTAAGCTACCTAAGTTCAGTACAATCTTTCAATATAAAATTGAAATATTTTGAAAGGACATTAAGAAGTTCCTAACTTACTCCTTTAATAAATAAATATGGGTACTTATGCTGTATTTCCGACACAACTACACTCAGATTATATACCATACTACTCTACTTCATGATCCACAAGCCCCTTTCCCCCTCCAAGGTCTCATCATCATCAGAAGGTAGTTCACTGTTGGCAGCTAACTCTCTTTGAAGTGAACGAGGTTGTGTATCCATAATGATGCTCACAGCAGTTTGGGAACCACAGGTATTTACTTCGCCTTTTGCATTATTCACAAGAATTACTGAGCACAAATGAATACAGAGGTCTGAATCCCACGTTGCTTGGTTCTCACTGTTATGCAAGAAACTCACATTTCCTAAGCAAAATGAAGGCTGGCTCAGACTGCTACAGAAGTTCCCCTCTCCTGCCTCCTCGGTGCTTTATCTTGAAGAATCCTGGCTATTACTAGAGAAAACGAATACTCCATCAAATGTTATTCCAGCTCCAAAAAGGCACCTGCTACACCCTGCAATAACATTAGAAATCCTAGCTAAATAAGCTCTCCCATTATGGGGCAAAACACTGAGACAAAAGGCTAGAAACAAACGACTTTTCCATACAGCATTTCAGAAATTTTCTTTTTACACCTTATCTTAGCTATAAACTTTAAACTGTACCCATGAGAGGGCAATCACCACTTCAATCACGAAGCAGCATATATTTATATGTCTTTTTCGTCAGCACACATCAGGTTTGTTCCCTGAGCTAATGAGAGACCAGGAAAAAGCAAGGAGCTACGTGTTTGCTTCAGCAGCAGTCTCAGAATTTCTTGGCTAAGGGGGACAAAAAAACGCCGAGTTAAACTCATCCTTGACATCAGTGATCATTGTGTTGACACTGAGCTATCAGTTTTGTTTGCTACTTGAAATCTCCACTTGATGAAAGATCTCTAGATGAGGCAGTATAGATACTAAATCTGACTTTCCCTTGCTAGAATAGCAATATTTTCTTTTCTCTGCTGCAGTGGAATTTCATGAGCCACTGACTAGGCACATTACCAAATTCTGGAGGATAAACAAAGCTGTGTGCTGGATTTACTGAAGGAAGAAGCAGAGAGCCAATATGTGCCTCCCTCTCTAACAGCTTCACAGTCACCACTGTGTGCACTTGAAGGACTATCTCTGAGCTGTTGAAATGTGGTTGTCACCCACCACTGCGTTATCAGTATCTGGTGCACTATTAGTAATCACTTACCACAAGCCTCTTACGGTACAAACTCCTGGTGATCAAGGACTTATAGCTAACAAAGGAGTATTTGACAGAGGAAGCCAAAGGAAGAGGGCTGACTCAGAGATCTGCATTAAAAGGAGTTCCTGCAATTGTAATCAGGCACTGAGATGGAGCTCACACACTCCTTGCTATTTATATGCCTCTTCCTCCTCTGCTCAACTGTGTCATGCGGAGAAATGGCACTGCTGGGTCCCAGAGGCAGCGCTGCACTTTATTTGGTGTTCATATGGAGGACCTTTATCACAGGGCAACGCTCTTGCTGTCCTAACCAGTGTCTGCAACATCGCCGCAGAATATGCATGCCAGTGAGCACAGTCAGATGTGAATCTCGCTCGATTACTGAATGCTCCCCTCCTGGTTGGAGGCCCTTCGCAGTAATTTATCTACTTCACGTGCTCTGCAAAAAGTACCAGTGAAGGACAGGCTAACACACTTACATAGCAAACATTATTTAACTATGATCAAGTCACAGCTATGGATCCAACCACTTGCCAAAGCTCAAAACTTTTTTTTTTTCCTTTAAATCGTCTTAGTGCAGAGAGAGGAGGAGATTGGCTAAGGTCTCCACTCTTCAACAGAAAGGGGTAGGCTTATCCAAAAAATAATAAAACTGGATGCTTCAAGTACCCCTTCTGGATAACAGAGCAGTCAACACCTTCAGTAGCAAACATCTCCAGGGCAACCCTGAACAATTACTCATTAGCTCTCTATAAACTTAAAAGACAAAGTATCATCATCATCACTGCAGACTGGTTTTGCATCAACTTCATTCAGGTTTTAAAACTACCTTCTACAAAACACTTTACCCCCATCCACCTCTTCTCTTACACTAGGTTACATTTCCTCCCAAGACAGAGAACAGAGGGAATACCTTTCCCCAAGCAATTATGCCAGTCCTTCTACCTGTTGGCATGATGTTTCCTTTTTAAAGGCACATTAACACCAAGCTGCAAGAAATTAGCCAAACTGACAGGCAGGAAAGATACTGGAAGAAGATTTTGCAAGAAATAGGGAATGCTTTGTAGATGTGTCGCTCACACCTAACTGTTCTGGTTTACATTCCAACCCCTTCCTGAAGCATTCAGCCTTTCAGGACTTCAGTGACCTCTCATGTTTGCAACAGTTTCTGAGGGTAACACCAAAAAGGCCAGGCTCTAATAGAAACAGTGATTAGAGAAAGGCGCTTTAAAAATTACTCTGTAATTAAGAGTTAGCCTGCTCCATCCAATGCTGCCCACAAGGAGTATTTCCAGTTTAAATGAGGGTTTCAGCCAGTTCTTGGAACAGTATCAGTGCTCTGCTTTTCTTCAGAAAGACAGCAGATAAACTTTTTATCTCTGCCAATTCTACAGAATTGGGCAAGGCTGCAGAGTGTCAGTGGAATGCTGCACTGGAGCACTGGCTTTCCATACTGCTACCTTCAAGGTCTCAGATTCGAGCTGGGAAGCTTCCCCTCCTCTGTTTGCAAGCAAAAGATGGAGGTATTTCAAACTGAGATGACTCTTCACATGGCTTTCCTACAGCTGAATAATGGTACTTTCCCTCTAAACTCTACCCTCAAAGCTCCTGAGTTCAGACAAGTTACAGGCAGATATGGGGTAGTTTTAGCACAACTAAGTAGCCATCAAAGTGGTGTTAAGCCACTGGCCACATCTTCTCCTGCCCATTTGTCAGGAATGGTTAAGTCTGTTTCCAAGCTACAGCATGCAGGTTGTCTTTGCTGAGCCGTCTGTACCCAGCCACTCCTATTTTAAAGATTTCAGTTCATTACAAATAATTTCAAAAGAAAAACAATTTTATTAGGAAAAAGCTAAGACACTGCAACATATTTAGTATACTGTTGAGACAAGACCTTATCTCTTTGAAGGTTTCTGCCTTGAAAAACTGAAAAGCAGACTGCTTTTATTTCATAGAGCACAAAATCAGAATAGATGAAAAACTCAATATAAAAAAATCAGATCTTCTTTAAAACAGCTAATCTGTGTGCATGTCTGAACTTAACTGGTAAGTCTGAGGTCTCCAGCCTCTCCCTACAGGCAGCTATATTCCTACAGCAGAGATATAGAACCTCTTCATATCACTAAGTAATACTCTCCAGAAGTGGGGAAAAACTTTGACATCTAAAGAGCTCCAACAGAGCAAATAAAAGTTTCAAGTGTGCTGTGGAAGCATTTAAAAAACAACCAAACAAAAAATCCCCACCCACACATCAAGAAAACAATACAGAAAATGAAGGTCAACATTCATTTAAGCAAAGCAGACTTCACTGCTCATTTGTAAAGAAAAAGCAAGCTAAGACATCTTAAAGGTCTGGCAAGCAAGGAGGCAGAAAGCTAAGAATGGAGATAAAGAAAATAATATACATTTGGAGTTTGGATGCCCTGCTGCAAATTTGTGGTTACTTTTAAACTAGATTTGGAATATATGACAAAGTTATTTCAACTGTTGATAAGTTTTCTATCTAGCTAGTAAAACTAACTTTTCTTTCCCACTAGCTTATCTTCAGAAGTATATATCCTCCATGGATAGAAAGACAGGCAATCCAAAAGCAGAGAAAAAAATCAGCACTGAGGTGTGGAGTTCCCTCTACTGGTTCTCTCTTGAAATTTCATGGAGTGTTGAGCTTTTTTTAATTCAGTGCTCACTTTGAATATTTTCACTGCAAGAAAACTAACACAATAGTTTTCTTAATGAAAGAACACAGTCTAAAAGAGCTATTTTTACTTATTTTAAGAAATCCTGTTATCTTCAATCATTACAAATCCCTACATATGATGCAATTCTTGTGTGTGTGTGTGTTTTAAGCGCTATGATGCACGGAAACCCATTTATTTAGCTATACAGTTAAGAATAAACCCTGAAGCTCGCTCAGAGTGAGGACATCTTACTGTTTATTAGCTGCAAAGTAACTACATTTATAAATATCTGCAAAATAGGCATGTACTTCCTCAGTGATAGGAGCACTTCACCCTGTGAGAATCGCTCAGCGATTCTTTAATGGGCACAACCACTAATTACATGTTAAGACAGTCCAGAATCCTACTGTTGAGATGAACGTTCAGAAAATAAACACAAAGAATAAAAGCGTAAACAGGGAAAGAATATTCTGTACCCAATTCAACAGGTCTGATTTCAAGGAAGACATTTGACTACTAAAGCCTTTATATAGACTCCCTATAGAACAAAATGCAGAAGAACCTTGAATGAGATCCACAAAGCAGAAAGGACATCCTAAACAAGCTACATTTTACCTCCTTAAAAAGTAACTTGCAATAGCAAAATGAATCTGATATTTGGTCACTGAAGTTTTGATGGATGTTAGAACTATATCCACATCTATGAATTATGTAGAGGACCTACAAGTACCTTCTGTCAAAGTCCTAACAGTTTGAATTATGAGGTTCAGCTTACCCTTCCATTGTTAGAAATCAGTTCTGTTCTTCAGAACATCTTATCTTTCAATCAAGTATTTGACTCCTGCTTTTAAAGTGACTTTTTTCTGTCAGCTGAAAAAATGTTTCCCATCTTACTTTAGAGTCTTGTGATCAAAATACGAACTATGGTAGTAAGAATTTTGTATTTGTAACATGCAACTTTCAGTTACATCTTAAATGTAAGCCTTTTGCTCATTCAAGAACTTCCGACCTGAAATGGCACACACATTCACTCCTCTCATTTTGCCTCGCCTTTGATAGGGAGGTGGGTAAAAGCACAATAAACTTTATTTACCTTGTAGACGTGCTTGCCTTCTCTACTGTGGACATGAGTCTTGCAAATGCATCGGTCACTCTGTTGCTTGCATTGGAAGTTTCCAGTTTTGAGGTTGTCAATTCATACAACTCAGGATCCACACCTTATAGTATAAAATGATAATCAGTGATGGTTGGAGACAAGTACAGCCATAATTAGCCACAGACCAACTTGCTAGAGACTGTTTTCTGTAAACATCTGAATCATTTAAAGTTTCAAGATACATGAAAAGAACATGACAGAACATGTCCGCGTTTCTAAAACAGCGTCCTCTCTCCCCACCCTTTTCAGCAGCTTTTTAGTTGTATTACAAAGCGCACACACCTTGGATCAAGTCTGGCATACAAGGTCTCAGTCTAAGAGTAAACAAATAATTTGATTTTACCTTTTAGAGCAAAATACTTGTAAAAAGTCAGTTTGGTTAAAGCGGATTGTTTCAATTGCTTCAGCTCAACTGTTTCTATTAAAAGAGTGCTGATGGTTGACAGCAGCCAACTCTGAGGTTATACACGACATTGGCATGCGTTATAGCAAGTGTAGTATCTTGCTTTTCACAAGAGGTTCACACAAGTAGAATAGCACTAAAAAAGTTACACAATCATATTTATAATGCTACCAAAATCTTCAGTCTGTGCTTCCTTTTCTCTCTCATTCATCTACAAAGCATCAAGTATCTGGAGGTTTCGGCCTTGATTTCAAAGCTTCAGATGTCTTAGGTCAGATACTGAATTCTGACATTACATATGTTGCAAATCGATCTCAAGTTTTATCAGCAGAGGTCATTCTGAAAACAATAGAAACTTGCCTGACCCCTGCCCTCCCTAGATAGAGGCGAAATTCTAACTCTTTAATATCGAGCATCATATCTCAGTAGGGATACGTATCTCAGTAAGGATACTAGCTCTAAAACTTCCAGATAGCAAACACTTTAAGAAGTGTCTAGAAAGCAGAATTATTAAAACATACCAAGACTAATATAGCACATTTTGGTGCTCATAAGCATTTTAAATTGGTGATATTCCTTCAGTTACATTTTCATCTATTTTATGCTTCATGTTTTTAAAATGAAGTGTACATATATGCATCATCCACAGTTATAACTAACTTTCAAAAACAGTGTAGGATTTGGGCAGAAACATCTTGTTTTTTTAGACATCTGCATTCTAAAAAAGTGTAATGCTGATGTCAGCTGGTTTGGACAACACAGAAACATTTCGTACACCACTGCAGAACAACCTCTGCAAACACTTGGACACAACAGTCCCCTGTAGCTACCTAGCATAAAAACAGTATTTGTAGCCTTGTATGTTGATGATTGTACTCAGTCTACTTGCTTGGATTCAAGACATTTTTAGAAGTACTCCTGAGGTATGAAGCGGTAACTAAATTGGAAAAATTCCTGTGCCTACTGTCCTTCCTTCTCCAACCAATATTTGTAGTACTGTGCACACAAAGAGATGAGGCTAATAATCCTTGTGATTGCTTTGCACGAGCTCTTCTCAAGTAGTGTCTTGACCACTTGTTATTTCTGCAAAAGTTAAATACTCCTTCATTGTTAGGAAGCTAAGCCAACCAAAAAGTAAAATTAAGAAAATAATCTGGTTAAGCTGTGGGGGCAGAGGGGAGGATTTCCTCCATTTAATATGGAGCTTATTAGAAATTAATTAGCTCTCCTTTCAACCTACACGTTTTAGTCTGGATTTTCAAAACAAATTTCATCCAGTTTCATGCAAAACATCAAAATATGTACTGTACTGAGACCAGTATACCATGACTTTAAGTACTGTCAGATGTTTACAGAACTTGGAAACAGGAAAACGCCCAACTATTCCATAAAATATCCACTTTCAAACAGGGAGAAGAAGACTCGAAGAAATACACTTTGACTTGCAGAAGCCCGCGAAATCCCATTAAGGTAAAAATTGTAAGACTAAATGAAACAAGGAGTTCTTTGACGTGCAACTCTGCAACAGGCATTAAATGCAACCTTGTAAATTACATCATTCAGATATTCACATTTATGGTCCTGAATTCATTTTCATTGTAACGTGATGTCACTGCTCAGTTTACTGTTCTGTTAGACACCTTTTGCTCAGCTACATTTATGTTAAGCTACCAACATGAAAAATAAAACAGAGTAAATCTGTGGGAACATACTAGAAATGAGTAACTCCCTGTTCATGACATAGAGGGTAAATTTTTATACGTTATTTTGGCTACTGATTAGATCAGACTGAGAAGAATAAACCATAGACCTACAGTAAGTAAAGCTAAGGTCTTCAGGGAAAGAACAAACTTCTACTACTAATGAAAAGGTTTATTTTTAAGCCAAAAGATTTAACAATTGGTCTTTTTTTTTTTTTTTCCCTTTTCCATTTTAAATAAGAGTTGCATATTCTCCATTTTATTCAAATTATCAGAGAATAGCTAAGGAAAGCACTGCAAAACCTTAATGAGATATTAAGGGAAAGTTAGCCAACCAAACCCCACACAAAGCTCCTAAACACACACACGCAAACACATGAGCTGCAAGCCAAGAAACAAATGACTTTCCCAGAAACAAGTCAGGAGGAAAGAAAAGCAAAAACTTAAAACAGGCACTACAGGGGATATGAGGGGAAGGTGATGATACCTGTACTTGATGAAACAACAACAGGAGAAAAAAAAAGAAAAAGTGCAATAAAAGGCTAACAGAGTATCCCTCCAGTAACCACGTCAAGTGTGCAAAACAGCAGGATAAAGGAACGTACCCGACTGCACAAGCAGCACATGTACTGGGCACTGGTGCCAATATGTTAATAGATTTTCACGTACTTCTCAAAGAATCTCTAAGACTTGAGAATCTTGAATTTGCTACCTGTCGCTTTCTTTACAAATCTGCTATCTTTCACCTATATAAGGATATTTCTCAAGATTGGGGAAAAAACACATTTGTATTGGGATGACATAAAATTGCCTTCAATGATCAAATTGCAAAACTGAAAAAGCAGGTTTTTAAAAACAACAAAAAGATACAACTCTAATTGTAAGCACTTCTTTAAAATACAGGAAAGCCCCAAATCTCTTAAAAATTTGTTTCTTAAATTAAAGTAATTAAGATGCAAAAAGACCATTCCTATGAAGAAAGTGATTATCGTGGCTTCCCAACTGACGCCAGGCATTGTATTGAAAGAATATTTGCCTTATCTGCTTAGACTATGCACTGGGATAAATCCCCAAAGTGTTCCCTCAAGTTCCTGAAGAAATTTATTCGAAGTGTAGGTTTTCACAAGCTCCCACAAAATACTCAAAGCATGTCAAAACCATATGATAAATGAATTCAATTACTTTCACATTTTTTTCAAAGGAGAAAGTGGTATTTTCATCTCCTTTTAAAGTTGCAGATAAAATGCTTTAGTTCTATAATTAACATTCATGAACTAACGCCCCCCAAACATGCAACTATCCTTATTTTCTATGATGAATGCCGTTAAAACACTTTTTTCACCTTATCATTAATATTCACACAAAGAAAAAACTTACAGTCTACTGGTAGAAGAAAATACCAGCTGGGTTGTGATACGGTAAGGCCCATAGCTTTATATTGACACACCTTCCAAATAACATTCACAATCGTATAATGTGGAGACACTCATTTAAAAGAGAGGGAATAAGCCTGATATTTTATTTTATTTTTATTTTGGGGGGAATAGTCACATCTGCAGCTTTTTCAGTTAAGTGCTTAGAAAAGTTAACTTTCAATATCTCTCATTTGAAAAAAGTGTTTTAACATCTTCATTGCAAGAGCAAAAGAGCCATTCCTTAAACATGACAATACAGAGCTGACAGTACCTTTTAAATACTTCGCACTTGATACAAAACATCAGAAAACAGAATACAGATTAAAGGAAAAATGCAGTAGAAAGACATCTTAGAGAAACACAATGTAAAACTTCTCCTTGTTTATAGGAAAGTCAAGTGATGTGCTCATGCTTTTAGTAAGTTGTTATAATACTACAGTTGTGGTTTTAACACTCTGCTGACCTGGGATTGTGGTGGTGCTGCTAGAGCTACTGTCATCCACGGGCCCAAAGAAATCAAGGTTCAGAAGAGTGGAACCTCCACTAGCTTGAAATTCAGTGACCGTGTTGGTAGGCAGCCATATAGAAGGTAAGCCAAGGGAGGGGTTTATGTGTAAAAAGGGGTAAGACACACACTTGAACATGCAAGTTATAATTAGTACTCAGTACACAATTTAAAAATCGACATGAAAACATTGCTTACAGTATTAATTTGTACCTTCTAAAATGTTAACAACTTAATTCAGTGCACATTTCCTCATGTACAATGCAGCAAGGAAATCAACACTAGTAACTTCAAAATAGAAATATTTATTTCAATCTAAAAACGAAAGAGAACCAGCAAGACCCAGAGAGAAAGATGTAATCAATTAAAGGGAAACAATATATATGTCAATTGATAATTAGAATATAGTGGGCTTTTTCTCCCCTCAATGAAATGGAAAGTCATTATTTCGTCAGGAAGACTTAGCAGGTCCTCAGATAGCAAAGAATCTCAATCCTCCCCCCCCCCCCGAAAAAAAATACCAAAAAACACCGTTGAAGTTTCATATATTAGCTTTAAGCAATTGATTATCATTATCTTAAAACAACGTGAACACGTGGTAACAGACGCCACTGTTATATCCAGTTCCTCACTGGTAAATTATACTGTTCCCCTTTAGTACTAAAACAGAAATCAAACCAAGATACATTTTAAAGGAGTTGCTTGTTAAAAAGAAAGCACGATGATTTGACTGAAGTAATAAGACACCAGACAACAGCAAAAGAGTCCATCCAGGCTTTCCTTCAACACCATGATATCACTATCCAAACTGTTATATCCTACATGTTCTGAAACAACACCATGAGGCAACACCAAAGCAGTAGGAGATGCAGATTCTTTTAGCCTGCTTTTGAACAACTTATGCATTAATTGTTAGCAGGCTCCTCTTAAAGGTATAATTTTCTTTACAGGTCTCTAGCCTGTCATTCAAACAAGTTTCCAAAACTTGTTTTATTTCCTTTGAATAAACTTACATATTTCTGAGACTGGAGGTGATGGAACAACTCTTTGCTATTAAAATAGACTTAGGTGAAGGGTCTTTTAAGTGATAACTATATACATTTGCGGATACAAATAACTTTGTAGCTACCTCTTCAATAAATTAGCTCTAATTAACTACTATTGAGTGTAAGCAAAAGTGGTAACAGATGATGTCACATTTTTGAAATATAAAATTATCTGTAAATCTGAAAACTTCCAGGTCAAGAAGTACATCTTTTGCAAACAGTTTGTGGTTAAAATATTGTGCTTTGAAGTAGCCACTATACACAAGTTTTTCATTCAAAGGATGTCTAAAGAGACACTTCATTGGTGAAAAATACTTTTACAAAGTATAACTCATCACTCTAAAATGTTCATTTATTCAGAGTTTCATTATAACCTGCAGTTATTTATAATGAAGTGCTAATATTGCCACTGTGTCATTAGAATATGGGATGACTCTAAAATAATACTTAACTTGGTATTTTTCAGACGACATGATATTTCACGTAGAGGTACAGTTAATCAGAAAGAAAGCCTGAATTTCCAAAGTTAGGAGTAAGAAATAAATATTATATATATTTATATATGTATATATATGTATGTGTGTGTGTATATATATATATATTTAAAAAAATAAATCAGCAGATAGATGTTTGTCTGAACTTTGTAGCTTTCTTATCTCTAGCTCTGGTGCTAGAGGCTCTACGGAGAGACGTACCATCTAAAGGGTTAGTAAGGCCACTGCTACTCCAGTCAAACTGGACAGGTGGTAGAGATTCCTAGAGTTGAAAAGTCAGAAATCAGATTTTATAGTCAGTACAGGTTACAACAATGCAAAGCAGTTCAAACAACAGATTCTTTAGCATCTAAATACTAAAAAGACAAATGAATGAGCAAGCCTCAACTTTTGCGAGGGGCATATTTTTGTAATATGCACTAACAACCTGAAGGAGATTTGTTTTACTACTAAATTCTCAACAGTACAGATTAGGTAACTCAAAAAGGATTTGCAAATTAACTAAATCATATTAATTGGATAAAACCATTAAGGCATAGTTGCAAAGTAATATTAGTTTCACAGAAGATGAGGCATTTTGCATAAAAAGTTGTGTATATGCGATTTAGAGGGCCATTTTAGAATAGGGTTATTAGTGAAAGCCATCTATACATTCATGCTTTGACCTGATTATATACAAAGCCAGTTATTTACCATAAAAATACCCCATGATTCTTTTTCTTTCTTTTATTGGAGGGGTTTTAAGAGACAGAATCCCTACACATGAACGACAAACTATTCAAAAATAAATTCTCATATAAAAAAAAAAATCCTGTGATTTATTATCCTGTAATGATTAAATCAAGTATCTAAACAAACCACTGGTAAGATGAACAAGAGGAATATGGAAACACTGACTCCTTCTGGGAGTCCATCCTTTTCATTTCCTCTTGTTCAGTCTTCTGCACGCGCGCACACACACATGTGAATCAAACAAGCAGCAGAGACCATGTTTTACAAGGAATGTCTGTTCAGGGGTAGCATAACGTGCAAGTGCTGTCCTCCTGTATTCTCAGAAGATAAACCAATAGGACAGTATCAGAAATGTCTGAGATAAGCAGTAATAATGCACTTTAGTGCAAAAAAGGTTGAAAAAGATGCACCTTCAATTTCACAAGTTTGATACAACTAAAAAATATATATATACACTTGTGGAAGAAAAGCAACTGAAGTTCTCCCCAACATTATTTAAAACGCATCACTAGTTGTCGAGCTTTCAGTGGCTGAGACATACCTTATGTTTGCTTTTGGAGAAAGTTGGGTTATTTATTTTACTTTTAAAACCTAAAAGCATGAAATAATATTCAGATTCATGAATCAAGACTGTAAAAACCTGAGCTAGCTTTGTACAATTAAGCTAACTGTAAAAGGCTTTTGTTAGGGGATTGATATTCACAGAAAGAAAAATAAAGGGAGCTGAAGACTTCTGTATTTACTTATAGTAAAAGCCTTGCCTAGAAAAATCTTTCCTACTTAATGACTTGGAAATATTTCCAGTACCAAGGAACACAACTAGAACAGTATTCACTCAGTGGAGTTTAAGGAGCTGATGCTACATTTTTTGCTTTGCTTTGGTAATGAAATTACTGGCACTGAGATGACTTGGATGGAAAAATTATATTACCAGCGTGAAAGCTAAACCTGATGAAGTAATGATCACTATGATCAGCAGCTTGTTTAAAGTTTGGCACACTAAAAATATATTAACATTAAAAGGAGTTAAAAAAATAAAAAATAAAAGGGAAAAATGGAAGCTAGTACGATAGTCTAGAAGTTTTCTGCAGGGAACAAAATGAAATCAGAGGGAAACAAAGTTCCTCCCTACCAACCCTCAGTTACTGGGGAACACCCACTTCATTTTGTGTCAAAAGATGAGTCAGGACTGATGAGTCCTGGTGAGGCTGAGACAAAGTAGTATGCAAAAGGTGGTGCCAATGGCTGGCTAGGCTTTTCCCTTTAATGATTACAAGATTCTCAGACTTGCTGAGGAGGGGGGCAAAAGATGCAATGAATTCTTCCTAAAATGTTGGGGAAAAAAAAAAAAAAAGATATCTGACTCTAAATCAGCAGCTATACTACATACATTATTCTGTTCCATGGGATGAGGCTATTCTGCTGACTTAAACTGCTTGTAAAAAAGGGGGTGGCAAGGAAATCAGACCTCATCCATACAGGATGTTGGCACGCCCTGGTCCTTTCATCAGCAAGCAAAGTGAAAGGGAAGGGCAGAAACAAAAGCCAATTAAACAGAAAGGAAAAGTTTTCGGTTCCTAATGTCCTTGGCCCTAAGAAAACTACCTATACTGGGACACCTGAACACAGCACTGAAATCTCAGATAATGGAAACATGCCCTGCAAATGGGAATATACTGTTTTGTCTTTCGGAGACTGCAAGGTTGCTAGACTACTGCACCTACAACCATTATTTTAACAATATGTTTTAAAGAAAAGCACCCAAGCTAGAAGAATATTAAGATTCAAGGCAATCTGCTCTCACTCCTCCCTCCATATTATATTACGGGACATGGTACAGAAATGAAAAAGTATACTCAACTGCCAGAGTATTAGTCTGAATGTTAAGGAAATAAGGAAAGAGAATACTAAAAAGCCTGCTGGCTTTACTGCATCGTATTTCAGTTGATGAAAGCAAGACACGTTTTTCACATGGCAGTTTTAGAATGGCATTATGCAAGATTTTTTTCTAATTCAAAAGATTAAAATGTAAGTGTTCGCCTCCGTGCCAATTGTTATCCAGGAAAACTAATTTCTACTCCCCTCCAAAAAAGGGAAGTATTTTGCTGTCTTAAAGCTAAGGGAAAAAATAGGAAGGCTTGTAATACACATATATTACAAATGTTTAAATAGATCCCACAAATGAGCACCATAAACATGACTCTCAGAAAAAGGTTTACACAGACGTAACTCATACATTTCATTGTGTGTAGACATTGGCAAAATTACAAGAGCTCTAAAATTCACTTTTCCTCAGACACCACCTTTAAGTGACTTTGTTGCAACTAACAGAATAGTATGTCCTATAATATCTCTTACCTGCAGGTTTCTCTCTGTCAAAACTATATATGTTCTTGGATCTTTCTCATATGTATAACTGGAGAGCAGTTCCATGATGGAGCCTTTGGCTGGTGGCCAATAACATGGTAGTTTGCATCTGTCATTGTTAGGAGTCCTGATGGTCCCTTATGTAATTAAAAGTGTTTTTAAAGACTGTCACCCCATGGGGTTTAATTAAGGTTCAGTCCCTAATACCCAGCAAGTGTAAGATGCGTATTCTGTTATAACATGATCTGTAATTCAGGAGCTTACATGTGTGCAGATGTACTGTAATAGGCATCTGCAGAAAAGAATTGCTGGTAATTCTCTTCCGGAAAGCTCTGGGTTACTGCAGTTTTCTATTCCAATATTAAGCTTAAGCAAAACTAAACAGATAAGAAACTGCAAAGTTATCCTGTGTGCTGAGATTACCACTAGGTTCTATCAGAGTCCCAAACAGAGAGAAGAGGATGCTTTGAAGTAATAGCAAAAAAGCAGAAACACCTAGACAACTTTTTGCTAGAAAGTCAATGAGAAGATAAATAAACTTCAACACTACATTAACCATAGAGCAGTATCAAATTAAGAGAAATCAGGCAACATTAAGCCCAGACAGCAACCTTTTTGACAAACATCAGAATATATTTTAGTTGCACTGCCTGAAGACAGTCATGGCCCACTACAGCACATGCTGTAAAACAGAAGAGAAAGGTACCTGTCTCTGGGGTTTCACAATCAATGGTTGCCTATTGGAGCAGCCATTCTTACTCCTCAGGCGTCTTGATAAAGCCATGCTCTTACGTAAAGAGCAAAGTAATCAGGGGATTATTTCATATTCTGTTTGCTGTCTTAGAGTTAGGAGCACAGGCAAACAGAGAAATAAAAATCTCTGATTGTCAAGATAAACAAGAGATCAAACAAAAAATTAAGACACTAACTTCAAATACAAAACCCAGTAAGTCTGCAAGTCACCTATATGCAAAAGAAGGTGATAGATCAGTCAGTACCTTAACCTCACTGAGAGGAGAAATCATTTCCAAAATACAAAACGTTGTCCTTGCAACTTAAATTGCACAGACAGGAATTTGCCCACTGTATTTCCTTAACCTATCCAACCCATTAAGATTCTCTGCAGGGAATGAATCCAAAACATACAGGATTTGTATAATAATAACTATGAGAGATTATTGCAGCTGATTTGCTTCTTTTTTCCCCTCAATCTTTTGATTTATAATGTTCTCCTTTTCAAATCTCTGCATGCTTTCCTCCATTCGCCTACAAACAAAATCTAAGAAGGTATTTCTGTGCTTCTACAAATGCTCTTCCCACTCCCACTTCTGCATCATGACAATCTTTCTTCCAAAATCTTATTCCATCAGAAGAAGTCATACACACAGCCACTGATCTGTATACAAGTCCCATAAGTGCCAGGCTTTCAACAAAGGAGAACTCTTCTCCTTTCCTAGGCAAAGCACAGGAATATTTTAACCAGGGCCTCTCCTTCCAACGAGGCAGCCAATATTATAAAGTTTCTGAATACAAGAAGGACCCATCATCATTCCTCCACCAAAAATGAAGGAATTTGGAAGTTTCACCCAACTGATGTGTGATTATTTTGTTAAGCTTAAAGATACATACAGTTGTACCTAAATTACCTGTGTTTAGAATAAGAAGTTTCAGGGTCCACTAAAACTGCCTATTATATTTCCATTGCACATTAATGTTTAAAGCACAATTTGTAATGCAATGTTCAGAAAAGTGAGGGCATATCTTCTCAATACCGCTAAAATCCAGGATATTCCTAAGAGGCAGTCTGCACAATGTGAAGCAAAGCTGATTTTCCCAAAAGCAAGCAGAAGCCACCAAGCATTAACAGAAGATAATGCCAAGAAAGAAAAAAGGTCTCTGAGGCATACAGCTGATTGTCCATGCCCAGAAACTTAATGTCACTTAACTGTGGCCTCTTAGAGCTCTAACCTTTAAGAATGCTAATTCATCACCCTCCCCCCCCCCCCTTTTTTTTTCAGTATTCGTCTTTTTGGGAAAAAAATATAAATTCAAGCGAGCAATGCAGACAGCTACCATGGAAGCTTCTTACACATATTCACAGGGCTGCAACTACTGAACTGAGATGGCCTTGTCAGAACAGCAAGCTAGGGGACCAGATAATCAAAGTGTGACAAGGAATTGGATAGTCTGCTACAGGAGCACCCAGAAGTACAAAATACTCATAACTAGAGGGGATGAAAAAAAAAAAAAAAAAGAGACTTTGATAAGTAGGGGGTCTTATTTTCAGCACTCATCACTAGGACTGCCAGGCAACTGAGAAAATAGCATATGTCAGAGATGCTGCTAGCTTAGGCTCTTGCAGCTCTCTACAACACAAGATTTAATATGTCTCCTGATGTAGGAAGACAGAACCTTGAACTCTGCAGAAAGCCAGTGAAATTTTCCTACTCTATTCACATACAGAAGTTACACAATGATTTCTTCAGCTCAGACTGGTTGCAGTAATCATTGTTACCTTTTCTAATATCCAGTTCAGCAGCTCAGTTCCACTACAGGATTTGTGAGAAGCAGTATATATAGGAAGTGTCACCAAACACGTACATCACTATATAAAACAGCCTCAGTTCTGAGCCTACTGACATACTGCTCTTCCACAATGGAAAAAAAAAAAAGCTTGGATACAAGCATGTCAGTTACAGCTCTGCACTATAGGAGAGCAAATAGTGCAAGGTAATTGCTATACTCAGAAGTACCCAGCATTTATGTTAGGTATAGCAAGCACAAGGATAATTCATTCTGGAATGCCTTCAGTCAGAAGTACAGACAGTTACCAAATGCTGGGCAAATTAAACAAGACCTGTGCTAAGGAGGGACGCAGCTGACTGAATACATGCCAAGTACCTTGCTAGTGACACTGAAAATTAAATGCTTCTGCATATCCTCCTAGCTAGCTGCCAACCAGACACACTGCAACACACATGACATATAAATGGTCTTCTAACACCAGAAAAACAAAAACAACAAAACAGAATTCAGAGAATTCAAAAGCTCACTTCTAAGCTACTCTGAACTCACTTTATATCAGGCTTAGAAGACAGAAGCCAGAGAAGCAACTTAGAGCTGTTCAATGAATAATCATTCATGAAAATCTGGCATGAAAGGCCAGCAGAACTCAGAAAATCAAAAAATCAGTCATTTATGCTTGCAATGATTGTACCCAGAATCTCTTTCCAGGCAATTGGGCTGCTTTTTATATTACTCTGAAAGAAAAAGTAAAGGGAAAATGAAAAAGAACATGAACAATATACCTGTGAATATAATAGTTTAAGACAACAATAACAACAAAAAAACACCTGAAAACCCAAAACCAAACAAGCACTGCCAAACAGGCAGAATGACTTCCTACAATAAGCTTCAGAAAAAGCAAACTTAAAAAACCTTTAGTGTAGAAGTCCTTCCTCTGACTAGTTGCTATGTACCAGTACATATCATCAGGACTCTTAAATGCTGGCCACCAACCGCTACAGTCTTATCATGAGGACTCCCTTCCAGTCACACATGAAGAGTAGATCCAACAACAAGAGTTCAATCTGACAAAAGGAACACCTGCCCTTTACATACAGGTGCCGTTGAATACAGATATTTAAAAAATGAAGGAAGAAGCAAGGCATCCCATTATTTCCCTCATTCATTCTTTCTCCCTCTGTAATTTTTACCTGGAACTGATCGGATGTACACGTGTTCATCTCTGGTGATACAGGAGGTGTCTGTCCTATGGAAGCTATTTTTTCTGCTGCAGATATCGGTTTCAGAGGTTCCTTGGTAGGTTCTAACATACCCTAAAAAATAATAATGAATAATAGTAAAATCAAATGCATGCATGTACAAACACATGTATATCTATTCCAAGAAGTGCATACACCAGAAGAGAGTAAACACAGTACTAGGTAGTGCTATCCCCAGCTAGGGCCTTGAGGGTAACCATATACTACTGGAATATTTTCAGTGAGGGGTCAGAAAGAAGTGGGGCAAGGTAAGAGAGAATTAGCTCGTTCCTTAGGTTTTCATAGAGCCTAAAAAATGTTTGAGCCAATAACTGAAACCCAAGTGCCTAGCTGGAGTTTGCTTTCAACTTTCAACAAAGCAGTTTCAGCTGGAAGGAACGGTTACTTGCTAAGGTGATGTCTTCTCCCCATCGTGTACAGACTATTCCAGAAACATCAAATGGCCCATTGGAAAGGTGCAAATGTATTCAATCCATTTCATCAATTAAGTAATTCAGAAGAAACATGTCAAATTATCAGTTTGCGGAATGATACCACAAACAGTAATTACTGACATGAAAATAATGTATTAAGAAAATAATTAAAACATTTTTCATTTTAAACAAACTGTTCAAAGTTAAAATAGTGCTACAAAAGATGTCAGAAATCTCTGATGTCCCTGAACGAAACGAAGGGTGAATACAGATCTACAGATAGATAAAAGTTTGCCCTAAGATAGGCAAACCAGCCCTGAACAATGAGGTATGAGAAAATAAAATTCCCAAATAAAACCACTGGATTTGTTATCAGAATATTTTAAAAACAATTTCAGGAAGTCAGCTAGCAAGATCAGCTGTCCCACAAGCGTTTCCGTACCACGTTAGGGGAGCTTGGAATTTAACCACCAATTAAATCAATTCTTTCAGACAGCAGAGAAACACTTGAAGCAGCGTGGCAACAGAAAGCATCAAGCCACTTTACTTGTAACATCATCTCTATCCAGCTTATTGTGTGCTTAAGCATACAGACAATTTAGGAGATAATTAATCAGCAACAACAATCTGTTGCAAAAAAAGGAATTGCACATGTCACATACAAACACAGTCACAAATACCTTACAGGAAGAAAACAGCAGTTGCTATGAGATGTGTTATTTCCCTGTTTAACAGAACACCATGCCTAAATCCAAAGAAGTGCATGAGCTGACCTGGATACATCAGAAAACAACTGCTCTAGAAACTGACTACAGGAGTCACTCTATGAAATTAACCTACAGATTAAATTACATTAAGCCAAAGGAAACTGTAAGTCTTTTATTGTAAATTTGTGAATGACTGTATTAAAAAGTATATGTGTGTGTATATAATCATATATGCTCTTTTCTGGGAATATAATATATTCCAGAAATTATACATTATATAGGCTGTTCTGCTCAGACTAGCAAAAAAAAGGCACATCTTATCTTCTGAATATTTTTACTACTATAGATATTGCACAAACTGAAATGCCATGCAGGAATTGCAGCATGTTGACTTAGGTGAAAATGGTTATCTTACTACACTAGGTTATTTGGCATTCCTTCACAGTCTACACAAATCTAAATTGTGCTTGCTATTTTTATTTAGCTCTTGGGGCAATAAAACAATACCGTCTATAAAATACTTTTTGTATGCATAAACAGCCTAACGGCTTGGGGGCAGGGTGGGGAGGCAGGCAGGGAATAGAAAAGGGAAGGAGTGGAGCAGGTAGAAAAGGACAAAGGGAAAAACCTTATTCTAGAGGAATTGGGGTTCTCAGGGACGACAGACTTCATCCCTGCAGAACTTTGTTGTCTATGTATACATGTGTATACACACACAGAACCAAACATACGCATACACGGGTCATTTATTAACATGCCAGTAACAGTGCAAAGCATGACTAAGCTTCTCTTTTGATGTGGGGATATTGAGATGCAATCAAGTTATTAATAGTCTGTCAGAGAAACAGCTGCACGGAGAGGAATGCTCCACAGATCTGAGAAAACTTCCTACATGCAAGTTATGGAATAGTATAGCTACCTAGCTGTTCTTAACCTTCCCTTGAAGCATCTGGTCTTAGAGCCAGGGTCTCCCACTGTTGCTATGAATTGATGTTTTGATTCATTTTGACGTTCCTTCATCATTTCTGACAACTAGATAGTGTATTTCACGATTCTTTTGTGCAGTATCAACTCATGCCTAAACCTTAGCTGAACTTAGAAAGATATATTTCATTATACTTGGTGCTTAATGCCACTTCATACATTTCGTTATACGATGTTATGGGAACCATAATAAAAAAAATAACAAAGCTTACCAGTCCTGCTGCATACATGGGTACTATAACAGGCTGTTTCTTGTTGCCTGTAAAGAGCTGATAAAACAACAAAAACATTTACTTAGGAGGTTCTGTCATACTGTTTCAGTGATGATAGTATAACATCAATGTTATAAAACTTTTGTAAGATTAGTGTCAAAGAATAACTACTACGTTAAACACAACGGTTAAAAATAATATAACTTTTAATATTAACAAGGCCTATAAAAATGTTAAGTTGTAAGACAGTATGTCACAAAATACATGTTTAGTGCAGCTATGCAATTAAGAGAGAAGCATTCATACAAGAACACTTCAACCTAATTCTATGTTCAAAGCAGCTCCATTATTTAGAAAAGTGAGTTTTATTGACAGACTCACAATATTCCTGGTGTCGATTCCCAAGGAGCACAAAAGCTTTTTGTTGCTGTGGGAGCCGCCCCACTGGTATCGCAGTCCATAGGCATCGTGGATATCCTGCAGCTCTGTCCACACGTCCATCAGCTCCCTATACAACCCATCATAAATCAAGTCATCAGCAGGAATAACAACTTAGCAGCTTTGAACTTTTATTCTAATTTTTAATACAAGCATCTTATTATACATTCCAATTAAACTTACACCCGAACACGACACTCAGGGGAACCAAAATTGCACAGTGTTCTCAGAACAATTATACTTCAGACGTCTAATAGGAAAATGATGTCCACAGCAGGCAGAACAAGGCCTACTTAGGCTTCACGCATTCACACGAATAAATATAGCGATTTCCAGCAAGTGTAACTAATAAGCCATATTCTGATTAACTAACTCAGACATCACTTAGAAGATGAGATGCTGCTGACTAAGTGAAATACCCCTGGTGCATGTAGTCATTGAAAACAACCGTTTGGCTAGATAGCTTTTACTTGATAGCTTTTTGAAATACTTGACGCAAACAACTCCTTCTAACTTCCCAAAGAAGACATGTTTCTATCTCATTTCAAGTTAGTTGCGTTAGTGGTTTCTTACCCAGTATTTGCTACAGTCTCCTCAGTTGTCATCTGCTTTTCACCTGCTTCCAGCAAATGATTCAAGGAAATTATTTCTTCTTCAATTTCAAGAACAGGCATGGAAGGAAAACAGACTTCAAATATTCGTTCCAGACGACCTAGTAATGTTGTCTATGTCAAAGAGAAAGATATTTACATCAAGTTTTCTTAACTGTTCTAAAGAAAGTGAGTCTGAAATTACAAAATTAAGATGGAAAGCAATAGGTAGTTGATACAAAGCTTCACTTACCTCAAGATATAGAGCTGTCAGAGGATCGCAAAACTTTTTATAAGCACCAAATACAGGCTGTTAGTTACTGAGAAAGAGTAAGGATCTTACCTTCTGCAAACTGAGTTCTTACAGAAGTTCTTAACATTTCTTAGAGTCACTCTTTGTTACATATTAGCATAAAAGATATGCAAGAAGGGTTAAGCTGTATTTACTTAAGATATGTTAAAGGCTCCAGTTCTACACATCCTAAGGGTTTTACTGAACACATTTTTGCTACTAAATGTTATCTGAAGTACAAACTGAAAACAGTTTTCATTCCACTTAAGAATGCACTTCAATCCAACCTTGATACAAAATGTTGATTCAGAAGACAGCTTCACTTGTTAAGATGTACACAGTTGAAGGCCTCAAAAACACTCTGCCTGGATGTGCAACAGGCTCACGTAGTGATCGTGACTTTGAAAATACTACATAAAAACATTTATAGTCCAAAGACTGAACGCTTCCTAAAAGAAAATACAAGCATCAGTAACTATGATGCAGAAAAACTGCAGTCTTCTGTTTGGTATAACGGTCAGGTATAGCACAGAAGAGCTAAGAAAAACACATTTGAACACTGTCACAAAGCATTTTTAAGATTTGTTTGGTTCACAACAGAGATAAATTCTCAAGAAAAGGAAAAAAAATTACTTGATGCCTTAATTTCTTGCCCCCAAACCTATTGATGTGTTTCTACACATTTGAAGCTGTTGAATATAATAAGAATTGCTTTCCTCCCAGCAGTTTGCCTTTCACATTCGCAACTCAGACAGTTGATGCTGGATGCTGCGACCATGCAGGGCTTAAAAGCCAGCCTTGGGAATGTTTCTATCCTGTCCAAGTAACTTACAGCAACAAAAAGCCCACTGAGTTTCATTTTAGCTGAGTAAGAAGCCTGCTAGATAGCAGCACAATTTGCACAACCACAACTTTATCATTGATTCTCTCATCTGACCTTCTTCCTGGTATCTTATGTTATAAACTCACGACGAGTACACAAAATATCCAGCACAAATACCCTGGAGTTTTGTGGAAGGGCTACAGATCTACGTTCCAGGGTTTTGAGAGACTAGGCAGGTTTTCCTGCTTGTCAAAGTATTCGCAACCAGGTCTCGATGTCACCATCACTTCGGCATCCCTTTGGCAAGAGGGAGCGTCAGGATCTAGAAAGGCAGAACTGTTCCCAATGCAGGAAATGTTTTCCCTGCTTTTCTCTCCACCAGCACCACGACCACCACAATTCGGTAGGATAAGGTCTCAGCATTATACAAAGCATGAATTGGTACTAGTGATGTGCAAACATTTTAATTCCTCAGCATGCAGTGGAGAATGCTCAAATTCATGAGACACTGGGTTTTGGCAGCTGGATTTAACATTAAGAATAAAAAAACAACATCCCACCTGCACAGAAAAACAAAACAAAACAAAACAAAACACACCTTTTCTGGCAAGCATAGTATGCTTTTTTCCTTTTCACATTCTTCCCTTAAATTTCTCTCTCCTCTCAGCTGCTTTCCCATACAGCCACAGAATTTCAGCTTCACTACAGCTCTATGAACTGTCCAGACAACAGATGTAGCACTCAAATGGAACACGTTTTTTCCACCCCAGTTCAACCAGTTAAAAACAGGTAACCAGCAATGTCTTATTTATTAAAAAGAGCCAATTGCAAGGTATGCTCTTAAGACTGAAACTAAACAATAAGTACATTAAAGAAGAGACTTAACAGAAGGACCTTAACCTCTCTTCTTGCTAGGATGCAAGCTTGGCACAAAACGAGGTTTCTCTCTCTAGTTTGGACTTCCTCAACAGGCACTTTTCCGATAATCTGCTGCCCTGCACACCGGGAAGCACCCAGCAGCTCCAATACCTGCTTTTCTACGGGGGAAAACGAAGAGAAACTGAGTAGGTGAAAATCCCGTGAGCATCCCGCAACATGTGCTAGTATACCTGTGCCAGCAGAGCCCTCCTGTGGAGACGCAGCATATTTCAGCAGCAACGCTAAATGTACAAACCCAAACCTCAGGCTGAGGTTTTGTGTTACAGCTGAAATGATTTAAGGTTCAGAGAAGCGAGGCTTGTGGGAGGAGGTTGTGTGTTTTAACTAGACCAACCGATACTGTTGGGACACACATTTAGGCACATGAAATATCTGTTTCACAGTAATCATCTACAACATTTCTCATTAGAATCGTTTGAAAGTTTGCTTCATCTCCTGTCTCAATTAGGCAAGCCACTGACCATGTACAGCAGCAAACATAACACAAGGCAAATGCCAAATAATCAGGATATTGTGATTCTTTGTGCTGGAGCCAAGGTGAGGAGCAAGGAGCCTGCTCTCCCTGTTCAGCTACTAACTGCAGAAAGCAGGAAAGTTACTTGCTTACAGTGCCTGCTCATCAGTTCTCCTGCCTGAAAAATAAAAAAGAAAGCCTGGCATACAGGGACAGCCACCCGGTTCAGTTATATGGCATTTGCAAGGCATTACGTCCAAATGCCATTATTAATATATTATCCAACGACCTGAATTACACAGCACACCTGATTCATTTCCCTCCCCCTCTCTGCCTCCTTCATTACCTTACTGGTATGTTCTGACTGTAATGAGTCACATTCCATAGTGTATCATTTTCCTCTTAAGTTTAATCATCTCTTAATGGCCAACCACTTTGGCCAGACAGTACGAGGTACATTACCTGTTATGATACCTGTAGACTGTTTTGTGCTCGTTGATTAAAACTAAGACACTAATTGATATTTTTAGGAAGCAAAACTAAAGAGCATTTTGGATTCTACCCTAATGCTTCTAAGTTTTAAAAATTAACTCTGTCTACAATGCGTCAGCTGCTATTATGGTACATGAATGGGTGAATCTTACCTCACTGCTTTAATACAGCACAAAATACATCTTCCCTGTGACAGGGAAGAGGCAGAAGAAAGGCATTGTATCATGACAATAGCAAGGCATCAGGTTTCTTGAAAAGGATGAACACTTGAGAATATACTAGTGACTAAGAATACACTTAGGTAATGAAAGAATTAAGAGAGAGCCTCTATGAGCCAAGCAGCACCTCAGCACCCAATTTCAAATTCGAGCTAAGAATTGTGCCAAAATTTCAGAACGGTTTAATTATAGCATTCTTTGCACTTCCTTTCATCTTCTCTAAATCTCCAGAAGTGCTTAGCCCTTACTTATATGTAGGAGAGAAGAACAGTTTCCATAGCAAACCAGAATAATTAATTCTACGCGTGCAAATGGACACAGGGAGGAACGTGCACACACACATCTCTCAGGCGGTGCCAATGGCCCTAAAGGAAGCAGATGAAGTTTTCTTCTGACTGGTACTATGCTCACAGATCCCAAGTACAAAGGGGGATTACCAAGATTTTGAAATTAATTACAGGTCCAACTTCCACAAACATCAGTCTATTGTTTGTACAAAACAGCCTAAGAAAATACTACTTCTGTCATACACCACAGCAGCAAGTCTTTCAGGAAGAAAAGTCCTGTAAGAATTCAATGCATTTTGGGGATACTTCTAGTACCCACACCCCACCCAATAACTCCTAAAATATGCCTTATCTGCTGTGGAAAGAGCACTCTTCCTAGGTTTATGTAACTGTACTCTTAAAAAAAAAAAAAGCACAAGAAGAACCACAAGAACTTTCCTCCACTTTGAGGCACTGAAATATTTGACAGCTGGGTATTCTGCACTGCAGTTTGACAGGAGTAATGCTCACAGACACTTACTGGAGATGTGAATGAAGGCCAGAGCTGCCATTCTAGCACTTTACTGTGATTCTCCAAACAGCGACAAATTCAAAATCCCGTAGTTTCTGTGACCACTCAAAAGTTCTTGATAAATATGTAAGAGATTTGGTAACCATCACGTGAGGCAATCAAAAAGCACAGACACAACAGACCTCCAAAAGAGAATTACAGCCACAGGATTAGAATATATCTCCTGGGCTGTACGAACAGGGGGACAAGATCAGCCCTCTGAGCTGAAAGGCCAAAGTTCTCGGTTTATAAAATTTGTTTTTCCTCTTATTCTTCATCACAAGACTACAGAATCACTGCATTCCTTCAGCAACACTATCCTGGACTCTACTTGGCCACGCTAAATCCACCCCAGCTGTCTGCACATGAACTCAGCAGAGACGGGTCACTGTTGCTCTTCAGAGCTGTGAAAAAAAGAGGTGCTGAAGCTTGCCATAAAGACAATATTTTTGGGCTACACTACATAAAAGGTCCATGTGAATTGAAGCTTTCACCACTGAACTACTATAATGCTTCCCTGGGTGAAGTTTCAGGGAACTCTGTGCACAGGGGGTAAAAAAAAAAAAAAGATGTCTTGCTTCTGTCTGTGGTGCCAGTCACACATCAGCACACGACAGCTCATCCAGTGAGCGACCCCCATGCCGTAAGCTATGGAGCAGAGCGGCGCTTTGTGCCTCCTGCCTCCCCTCTCTCCACTGGAGGAGGCAGCCCCATTTCTCAGCACAACCCCTCCTTTACCCCACCTGGCTCTTGCTCGAAGTCCAGGGCAGCCTGCTGTCCCCTGAAGGGGGAGGGTGAGAAGTGGAGCATCCCTTCAGCCCCCTTCTCCTGCTACAGGGGAAAAGAGGATACAGAGGAAGAAACTCTCAGGCTCTGGGCTGTTTGTGTCTACTGAACGCACAACCAGGAGACCTAAGAATAAATAAAAACAGTGTAAAAGTTGCAGTACATTAGTCAGAAAAATGAGATATTCCACATTTATCTGGCAGAAGAACATAAGAAAGGAGACAGAAATGGGCATTTGAAGGAATGCTAAAAGTATAATTTACAGATGGACTGAAATGATAGAGGCATGACCAGCCTCCAGAATGCAGAAGTTCGGTGAAGGCTCTCTCAAAAAAAAAAAAAAAAGGCAGATCAAAGATCAGGGGCCAGAAGCCAAGAAAAGAAACTGATTAACCAGAGAGATCTTATTTGATATTACACACCCACTGTTCTGAGAGGGCCTCTTACAAGAATTTACGGCCATTTCAATATTATGTAGACATTTAGTGAGAAACTCCCTTTGCTGTGTTTTGTAATACCCAAACAATATTTTCATCAACACATTCGCCGCTGTGTAACTAACTCACTGTATACTTCCGTAACTTCATCACCTTTTTAAGAGCTAACCTACAGGACCACACAGTTAAAATCCATTTTTTTAGCTCCACCACTTTAACGGCTACAAATCACCAAAGGATCCAAACCCACCAACTTCAGAGGGTCTCGAGGTCTTCTGGGCTCAAGCACTAAGAAACAGACATGAACAGTTAACTAAGCACACATAAACAACCAAACCACTAAGTTCCCAGTTACATAGGGGCAGTTTTTTAATTTGGAACAGTTTACGGACTGCAACTGCTTAAATTAAAAACCACTTGGTCTTCCACATAGCAACATTTATTTCTCCAATGTGCAGGCTGTGCTTAGCAAACAGAGCACCTTCGCCAAGCAATGGGAGAAGCGCTGCAGGCACAACAACCGAGCCAAGAGGAGAAGCAAAGCTAGCATAGAACACCAGCTTCACTTCTCACGATCCCAGCGTGTTTCTTCTCCCCATTCTCCTCTTAAAAAGAAGTTCATTTTAACACAGCGCCATAAATTTCTTAGAGGTTGGGGAAAAAAAAAAAAGTGTTTCATTCTTATTTATCCGCATTTATTTCTGCGGATATTTTATAATGGAAACAATGGTCCTAAACCAAGAGTTACAAGGCAGCAAGGATGCTATTTAGTTATGCAATCAAGTGGTGTCTTTTATTGCTTGATGCAAGAGAGTTATAAACCACAGGCAAGTTAAGTGTAGAAATGTGAAGCTGTCTCCCTTCTTTGGCTGGAAGGCTCATCCATTTATTCTCCCTCAGCTGGAGAGTATCAAATCTTGTGTCTTCCATGCAGGTAAAATGAAGTTTAATAGTTACCTCACTAGACCACATAAAACTTACTTCCCATTTCAGTCATGCTATTATTATCTAGCGGTGGTGTACTGATTTTTCAGCCAGGCTCTGAGAGGAAGTATGGTAGACAAAACTTACGTGTACAAGATGGAAAATAACTTTTAAAAGACTGTGGCATATGAACAGAAATGCTACACCAGTTCTTCCTCCCAAGCTATTTTCTGTTGTAAGATCCCCTTAGCCAGCCTGTTCTGAATTACAGCAATTATGAGATACTTTTAATGGTCTGTTTTGGTCTGTTATTCAGCTGAACATCCTTAAAAACTATGCTATGAACATAAAAAAGCCTTTCCAGACAGATAAGTTTATACTGCAAGTTGTTACCCAACTGTCTGAACTTAATTTAGCCAACAGTACCCTAATTTATCTTAGTGAACAGGGAGTCTGAAGTCTTTATGGCCGTAGCTACGTTTTTTCCAAGAGGATGACTATTCATTCATTGCCCAAGAAGTGCTCTCAACATGACAGTGATGCAGGGTTTTCTTTGTCTTGATGCACACTTGCAGCTCAGGAGCTGTACATCATCCACTCTGATTAATCTGAAGAGGTCGAGCTTCGGCACACAGGCTCTCTGATAAGCAGAGGATCTGAAAAGCTGCTTGAAGGGTTGTTTATATTTCCCTTTCTCCCGTTTCCAGATTTGTTAAGTCTCAGCTAAACCATGGAAGAGTTTTGGCCTTCCAAACAAACCACTGCTCATCTTCGCCTCCTCTAGAGATGCTTATACTCCCTGAACATGGCTAGGCACGGCTGTACCACCCACCTCCGTGCCTACTGTAAGTA
The DNA here is from genome assembly GCF_040182565.1 of Anser cygnoides. NCBI lineage: Eukaryota > Metazoa > Chordata > Aves > Anseriformes > Anatidae > Anser > Anser cygnoides. The sequence goes on along the minus strand of NC_089875.1, from coordinate 606,181 downwards.
AAAACTGCTCTTGTGCTTCGCTAAATCCTCTCCATATTGTTAACACACAATGCTGCAGAGTAACCCCCTCAGCTGACTAATGTTCAGCACTATCTCATGGAAACAGCTGCACTGTGAGCTTTATATTCCTTACAAACACGTGTTGTGTGGTCACATAAAGGGGATTAATGCACAAGGTATGGTAAAGGTTTGCTCAGAACTTGGTAGATGAAGCAATTCACCTGATACTACATCCTAAATCAGTTTTGCTGAACACAAAGGCACATCTATATCATATGCAAGCCTGCAGTTATACCGAAACAAACGACTCCACATTTTCAGCTGAAGGAAAACATTACATGATTAAGGTACACAGTAGTACTGAAATGGGTTCGAACAATAGTTGTATATCTTCCAGCTTCAGAGGCTGAAGAACACACTCTTTCTAATGGGTTACATATTCTTTCAGTGATTTTAACTGAAAACTGAATACCATTCCCTTTTTCCCCCCTCTGTCTAACACTACTGAAGAGAAGAGGTCAGCGAGAGGTTTCTGTTACAAATGCCATATTTCAAATCATGTGCAGCAGTCTGATCACCTAAGACCAAAGGCAAAGGAGAAAATACAAAACAATCTTTTTGCTACTACACGAGGTTGGTTTTATGACCTTTTCCCCTTACTTTCATCTTCTATATTCTATATTTTGTAAAACTGATTAATTGCTTGAATTCAAGCAAGGTCTAATTTTATTAAACACTAAACCAAACAGGTTTTAAAGCAGCTTGCCTGACACATACGTCTTCAAGACCACATTCAGAAAACACAATGTTTTGCTGTCTCCTTCATATCCAGAAAAACAGCAACAGGTAAACAGAAAGGAAACCTGAACTACCAGTAAATAACTTCCCTGTTGTGCCACATTCTGGAAGGATGAAAGTTGTTGTACACATCATTTCCACATTGAAACAGCAATGCTGCTGGCTAAGTATACTTTTTCAGTTTTCTGCTTTTGTAAAGAATTATGTTAGGGACATTCTGCTTACACACCATCCAAAATTACTATACTACCACACCACGGTGACTCTTGTAGCCTCAACATTGCAGATCAAGTGTACACTGTATCTTGTAAACGATCCCAGTTCACCTTTAGTCCACGCTGAAGTTTCAGTTACCACATCTATCTCAGGTGTCTAGCACATGCAGCAGCGCTCTCTCTCAGCAAATACTTTAACGTGCTGTATTTTGTGGCTTGACCTCAATGGCATCTCTTAATTGAAAATAAGAAAAGTGATGAAAATCAGTTCAATTTCTCTAATATTCCGCACTCCAAGAACTGGGGCTGTTTGCAGGCTGGTGCTGACTTGACTAATCTCAACGTCTAGAACATACAAGGTGGTGTTTTTAGTTGCAAATACTAAACTGTGGATCCCTGGATTCAAAACAGAGTTACTAAAGATTAAAATGAAGCATTTTTAAATATAGAAAGATATTAGATAGAAATACAGGTTTGAAAAAGTCTTTTGAAAACTTAAAGAGTGCTTGCAGAACACAAAGTAAGTTTTCAGGATGTGTAACTGTTGCTTTTAAGAGTTAATTGAAAAAAAAAAAAATGTAGCAACTACCATTTATTGCAAGGCTGAGGAACTGTTGCAAAACAGACCTTCGCCAGCTCAACTTCCTCTGCAGCTTGTTGGTGCAGAACAACAAGCTGGGGGTTGTACTTCCTCACTCGCAGGAAAGGCAGAAAATCACTCTGCATGCAGTCACAGCTGACTGTAGTTTAAAGAGAAGGAATGAAAAAAATCTTTAGGTTTTACAACTTGACTTACAATCCAAGCAATCTACTGCACGACCTTCCCACAGGACACCCGGTAACTTCTATTGTAATTGAGCTCATCTTTACCTAACACAGACTTGGGGAGGGGGAGAAAATCTTCCTGAACCTGTGAAGATTCTGCTTTTATCAACATCAACATTCAGAAAGTGTTTTCAATACAATTTTCCATATTTGTTGATAAAATTTTGAAGTAAAAAATAAACGTTTGGCACTTTCTGAGCACCCTCAAAAACATGATTTAATGGAAAACTGGATGATTTAACTCGAATCATCTCCCCACCCTATTTCTTTGTCAGATTCTGGACAGCCTCTTTTGACGGGAAACAGAAACAATTTAGATTAATTGCACTAATGACCTAGGTACTCTCCAATTTCACAGGTGGATGGACAAGAGAACAGGTAACAAGAGATTTGTGCTTTTGCCTTGAGAAACGGACCCGCACAGTCAGATAATCCCCAGCAAACGAGTAAGGTTTTGCATAGGCAGAGAAATCCATCTGCAGGTTCACTTGAGATCTTGTTTTGGTCTCACAAAGTCAATTTGAAATTTGGGGTGTTAGTCACTGAACAAAACAGGATGCAGGAAGCATCAGGAGCTGAGGCTCACACCTTTTAATGTGACAAGAAGTCAATGCTAAGCCTCAAAAGCTCCCTCCTACTGGCTGGTGCTTGCGAAGCTCTGACTGGCACAGGCTTCTTCTGGAAACCCATTTCATCTGCCTCTGGTAGGAAACGGAAAGAGGCACGGCTGTCACCAAGTCTGCATCAGGTCCTGGAAGAAAGGGCTTACCTCATTTCCTTTTATTGCCAGAGGAAAGCCAAAGCTTTTAGCTACGTATCACCACTAACGCCCTTAGCATACTCTAACCGACTCACGCAGAATGACATGATTGAAAAGAAGCATTGAAGGGAATTTTAAAGCCAAATTGCTGTGAGTTTTGTAAGAGTAGTACTGAATAGTTATTAAAAAATGTATCTGTGTATGAACAGGAACAGATCTCACAGATGACTAGCGAAAAGACCTAGGAAGAAATTATTTAGGAATTAATACACACTTAGCAACTACAGCAGAAAACCGAGGGAGTGAGAAATGATCTTATCTTCTTTACCCTCCAGAAAACTCCCATTTAGATACTGCAGCAGCTGCAAGAAATCATCAGTCCAGTATTTGCGACACTGCTATAATGTGGAGCTTGCCATAACTGATGTTTAACAGAGACTTATTTTTAAATAACCAGGAGTTAGAATAGGAGGGACAGAGCTCCAGAGGCCATATTTTATGATAAGGTCAGTGGCAGTTTTGAAACAAACCGCAACAGTGCCTGCTTGCAATGTCAGACATCTCCAGATTGCACTCTAAGTGAATGAGTGCAGCTATTTACAAACTGAGTCACCATTTGTAATCAGATTTTTGATAACATGGTAGAGAATGGTGCTGAAAAATTTGGGGAACCAGTAGCTCCAGCTTCCAGGCACCTACCTTATGCCTACTTAATGAAAAGGCAACATCAGAGTGCCCCCCAAAAGGCTGTAAACTATGAAGCAAAGAACCATCACAGGCTCTGAAATGCTTATGACGGCTTATTCCTTTGATCAGTTTATGTAAAGTACCACATATAATTTTCAGACCAAATGCATACAAATTCCCACATACCCTGCTCATTTTTCTGCAGGAAATAACAGCGCAAAAGAGAAGAGATGCAAATACAGCACACTATTTCATACCAGCCTTTCTCACCCACCAAATTAAATCTTTCCCACAAGTCAAACAAGGACTGTCCAAACATCTGCTGTATGCAGAAGCAGGAACCAGGAAGAGCTGCATGCACAAGAGCAGAACAACGCTGAGCAAGCAAAATCAAGAACACCTTTACCTGAACTGAAGGTGCTGGCTCTTGAGATTGCTTACTGGTAGATCCTTGGAAAGATGCTAAAGCAAAACTGTCAGTCTTGTGTAATACTGGGCCATCAATCCTCACAGATGCATCTGTCCTATGTGACTGCCACGTCTCTTTCCTGTGATGAGATTCACCAGCCTGCTCCTCTCCAAAGGCAGCCCAAGAACAGCTGTCTTTTTGTTCATCTTCAAAAGCATTCCAATCAGTAGCCTGGTTACAACCTGCTGAACTGAAGTCCGCAAAGTCATCAGAGTCCTGAAAAGCAACACTCTCATCTTGAGGTTTTGGCACTGAATCAAAGTCTCCAAACTCACTATCATCACCATTTTCTACCTCAACAGTATGCTGGAAGTCTAAGCCAGAAATTTTACTGGTAGCGTTACATTCTAAAGTGTCAGCAGTCTGATTTAGTTCAGCTTGATCCAACGTTGCTGGCAGCTGAGAAACAGTACTTGTGTCCCTGAATTCACCAAACGCATCATTAGGTTTGCTAATATGTGCAGGCTGTTCAGAAGTTCCTTCTAAAGCCAGAGCGTTTATTGATTCTTGAGCATTAACGAAAGTGGAAGATGCACTGCTGACGGAACCAAAATCACCAAAGTCGTCGTCATGTGTGTCACGGCAAGCTACAACTTCAGTACTACTTCCACCAGTCTTAACATCCTCAGAATCACCCACGTCTTCTCCTGCAAGATCACTGCTTAGGCTTTGGATCTCATCAACTTTGATGTCCTCTGATCCCGAAAAGTCATCGGGCTGAGAAAAACCTTTGTCATTCTCTGTATCATGTAGGTTTCTTCTCCCATTGTTTTCTCCGTTTTCAGTAGTGCATATTGAACTTCCAGTTGTTTGAGACGTACTAAAAATTGTGAACTCATTATCTTCCAGTGCTGAGGAACCCTGTTCACAGCTAGCTTCTGCAACGCAAGTCTCTTCTGCAGTATGAGTTACTCTGTTTATTCTGTTGTTTTCCTGAATGCTCAGAGAGTCTCTTTCATTAAGAACACTGCATATTGTAGGCCCTGTTCCCTCTAAATGGATTGTTTTTTTGTTTGAAAATGTAGCAAAATCTGCAAAGCCTTCACCCGAGCTAGGCATTGAGTTCAAACTTAGCTCAGTACTATGGGTGCTAACAGTTTTTAGTCCCTTTGCGTCACTGATGCTGTCTAGATCTTCTGTTCCCTGAGGATTTACAGAGTCCGACGCTGCAAATCCGTTTGTTAGAATCTCTAGACATGGAAGTTTCTCACCATTCCAAGCATCTATTTGCTCATCCTGGCTTTCAACCGCTGTATCAGTTCTAACGACATCAGAAGAAAAACTCTCTGATTTCCCAGTGTTCTCTCTTCGTTCCCCTCGTTTGTTTACCTCTTCTAAACTTACATCAAACGCAGGACCTGAAGTTCTAAACTTAGATTTTTCTTTGCTGGTACTAGTAGCTGACATATCAGAAAGTTCCTTAGTAGGAGTAGGAAGCTCTGCAATGCAGTCTTTAACATTTTTAACAGATGTGAAAGTTGCAATGCTAGCTACATTGTCAGAATAATCATGAAGGGGGATAAAATGATTTGTGGGTATAAACTCCTCCTTCGGATGACTGTAGTCTGGAGTATCAAAATCCGCAAAAGCTACGCCAGCAGTGCTTACGCCAGAAAAGCCTCCAAATTCCCCAAATTCATCTTCATCGTCATCATCAGCTCCATTGTCTAGTGGTGGAGGGGATGAGGAATACATTCGAATGATGTCTGGTTCCATTGTTTAGTTCCACTTCAAAGTTACTATATTTCTATAAAGGCAAAAAAGAGAAGTATATTATAATTTGGCTACCTTGTCTTCCTTCACATTTTATTTTTCACTCTTTCACATTTTAGAAGTGGACGTATAGGTCAATGTCAATATTAGATGAAAAAGGAACATAAAACACCACTACATAAAATGTCTGCAGAATGTTTACTCATAACTTTCAATACTCTGAAATACTGTTTTCTTTCTCTACCACGAAGCCAGGCAAGGTTTACATCAGAAGCCTGGCAAAAAACAAACAAAAAAAACACACAATGGCACTCTCAGCTAAAGCCCGTGACAAGTAAATTTAAGCAGCAGTTCCATTGGATGTAGCACACGGGGCAGATTATAAAGGCAGCACCAAGAATTTCCCAGACCCATTTTCTAACCAATTCTTCTGTTTCAGAAGTCTCAATCTACTGGGGACAGTTCAAGTCTCTTGTCAAGTACTCCACAATCACATTTCTCAGGAGACGGTGCTGAAATGCCAGAACACAAAACACAATTGTCTTGAGCTGTCGTGCAACACACCGACGCAACTAAATTGAGTTTTAACCCACCAGTTCCCAGCGTCCTGTCACCAGGAATTCATCAAATAGCCGGTTACCCTTGCAAATAGCCAGGTCCACCTTGTCCCACACTCAGCTGTGCCCTTCACCTCACCGTGCCACAGAAATTAAGCCACTTGATGGACAGTCAGTTGTGTACGTAAGACAGCAGCTCCAAAAATTTGTGAAGATGCTTCCTTACGCTTTGAAATGGTGAAGGAGTGGTGGAAGAAGCTACCGTTATAATTGCTGCCTGTGATCCGCTGTCCTACAATTTAAGTCTCTACCAATTGGTGGGTTTCTGTCCCATCTCCCTGTTTTTTGGATTTCCAAACTCCAAGCCAAAGCGTGCTGTCTCCCCAGTTGCTGCTGCCAGCCTGCTTTTGGCCCACAAGCCTCCAGTTGGGAAACGGCATGATAAGCACCTTCAAAGCCTAGAAGCAAAACAAACTTCTCTGTCACAGCTTATTCTCAAAAGCAGAACGGAGAAAGATTATCCATAAAATATTTAAACACAAATCACTACATCACAGGGAAAAAAAAAAAGTATGAAAGAGCTCCCATGGCCTAGATAGAAACAGATTAAGGACACCATCTTAACATTGCAAACTATTAAAGCAATAATCGAGGTATGGATTGAGAATTCCCACCAACACCAGAAATGGTCTATTTTTTTCCCACTATTGCGTGTGATTAATGAACCACTAGCTAATATTTTTTATATATTCACAACTATACACATCACCTAACCAGTTCGTACGTTAGAGTCCTTAAAGGGAGAGCTACAACTGGGCTCTTTCCATTTGAAATGTCATTTTTCTACCAATAACCTGTAACAAACTAAGCATTTCCTGCAGAAAAAGAGAAAACTGGAAACCTCCTGTATGTATTAGCAAATAGTTGAATTTCTAATTACTACATAAGAGCAGACTTTTTGAGTTTTGAAACAAAAACAAAACAAGGATCCTTAACTCCAAAGCACTTGGCAAAGGACTTGGTACATGAACCTAAACAACATCACACGGAGGGTACAACAACAACAAATGAAGCTCTGCAGCTCTTTTCAAGCACAACATACCACAGCTCTTGAGCCAAACAACTCATCGTATTTACCAGGAAAGTCTGATATCTTTAAGGTGACTAACATATCTCCAACTTTTTTAAAGGGTATATTTTGCAGTTATAAAAGAATAGGCTGCTTATCAAAATGAAACCAAGAAGTAATTTGTAACATCACATGAAAACTGAAGACTGCAGAGAAATGTTGTTTAGAATGAAGTTGTCAACAAGCTCCCACATAGGCTTACTCAGCACCAGCTGCTTAGCAAGGTATTTCAGAGAGCAGCTTCACTCTCCTGTCTCAGAGGCTTCAGCGACCAAAAGCACTCTCCCCATTTTACATCAAGGTCTAGCAACTGCTCTTTAATGTCATCCATGAACATAAAGATCCTTTCTGAGATGTCTGCAGAGTATGACTTTGAGCTCACATTGACATTTCGCCAACCTGTTTACTTTCCAAGCTTCTGGGTTTCCAATCCACTAACTACGATAACAGCATTTCTTCTTTGTGACTATCAGAGCAGTCGTGCTGGTTGTTCTTTTGTAGGAAAAAAATATTAAAAAAGACTGGTTAGGTAGATAGATGTTTATCTGGTATATATTAGCTGTGCTCATCCCAAGGCACCGTACCCTGGGGAAAGCACTCTTCAAAGCTAGAGGGGAGCTGGTTAAACCCTACAGCCCTGTGTCACGACTTCATGACTCCCAGAGTCACGAACCTGTAGCTCTTCAGTAACACACTGACACTAATGGGAAAGGACAGAGAAAGCAGCATCCTTTGAAATGGGATTCACCCCCCACAATTCCTGCTACTGGCCCTGGAAATGGGAAAGGACTTCTTGGATTACTCCCCCCCCCCCCCCCCCCCTTTTTTTTTAAACTAAAAAAGTAATTTATTTGGTTATTAAAAAAAAAAATAACTCTTTGTAACTAAATCTGAGTCCATGAATTTCCAGTTTAATCTCAGTAGGCAACAGCACAAATTTATTATTAAACCTCCTGGAATTTAACAAGAGTGTTTACACCTCTTTGGAAAATTCAGTTGACACGGTATTTATTATCTTACCCCATGTGACAAAAGCTGAAGAGACTGTAAAGGCAAGAAACCATTTTTTGGAACAAAAAAGCCCACCCTCAACACTATTTCAAGGATGGCACAGGCTAGATATAAACCAAAAGAAAAAGGAGCTTGAAGAGAAGCTATGAAATAGCTGGAAAGAAGGAAGGTAAAGACGAGTCCTACCAAAAACCACCCAAACAAACAGGAAAAAAAGCTAATAAAGCTAGAGGGTGGGATAAGCAGCTCCATCACCAAGACCAAACACTATCATTAAAGCCACTGCAGCCTCAACACTACATTTTGTCATGTCATTAGATGTTTTCTTCTTTATTTGGCAGAGATGCACTCCAAAAGACATCTCTAAAGCTATTTTTAAGACAGAAATGATTTTAAAATAGAAAATGAGTGTTCTGCAGCCTGGAAAGTAAAAACGTATGCAACTAATTCCATAAAAATTTGAAGCAGAAACCCAAATAAAATCCCTAAGTATTTCAACTACTCTCAAACAGGTAGCCCAGAAAACATTAAATGCTTAAGAAAGTAAAATGCTTGTACACTGACACCAGTTAAATCTAGGAAGCTAACACATTTCATTGAGAAACACCTGTTTTTGAAGTCCACAAGACGCAGTCTTGAAGTTCTCAATGCAACATGAGTTATAAAGACCAAGGTTAACACAGAAGTAACATATATATTAAAAACTCCAAATGAATACATATCAGGTTTTTCTTCTTTTGAAGCAGTTTTAGAATAATCATGTCATGAAAGCAAACATATTCAAGTAAAAAGGAGATAAATCTAGACAGACCAGCATCCTCTATCCCAAGAGCCTTATTTTTACTGATGAGAAGTCATGAGAAGGGAAGGAGAAAGCGCACAACAAAAGCAACCTCAAATTTGCTTCCATCTAGCAAATACATGAACTTACAGCTCTGCACTTAGACAATGGCATCAGAATTAATGATTTCCCAAATCTCAGCAGGTACTTTGCTCAACTGCAGCTCTTGCACTTGGCGAAGAAGCATCATGAGCTCGGTTCCCCACCTGCATTACTGGGGCTTTCCGGATCACAATTAGGGAGAATGCTGAGGAACCTCCTAAATTATGCAGGATACAGACCAATATTATTTAAATTAAGAAGTCAGACTAAACAATGAGGCCTGAAATAATAACAGAAGTTTAATTTCTTTTTTTTAATCTGTACCTCATAGGTGTGTCCTAACACTATGAATCAGAGGCCTCGCAGAAGTCCTTCCGCACTTTCCCGTTAAAAAGGAAGTTTGTCTGAAGTTGTTTCACCACAAGCATGCTTTTTTAAAGAAAAATCTTTTTACATTTCTAGGCATGTAGAAGCTGTTTCTCACTTGAGTTATTTGAAAAAAATCACATTCAACTCTGCATTAGTTACTGCTCCGCCACCTGACATCACAAGATCTCATGCGAAAAATGCCCTCGAAAATTATTTCTTAGCCTGCACTGGATGTACTTCTACAAGTTATCTACTATAACAAAAATGATACAGTAAATGATAAAGAAACAAACAAAAGGCTATAGTTAGCTTAATGTCACCCAGAAATAAAACAGTTCAGAAACTTCTTAGGGGCAGGGTGATCTAAAAAAATTAAATAATACGCAGCATTCAGAAAACAAAATGAGTAACATGGGGGCAGCAAGCATCGTTGTTGAAGGGAATTTACCTCCAAGACTGTTTTCCCCCCAGTTAACATAAAAAAGGTAGGCGAGGAAGAACAGAACAAAGGTAACTTGGGGCTGAACCGGACTGCCAAAACCCAATCAAATTTGCACGAAGATTTCCGATCATCTAAACATTTTCTCCAGTGCAACTTCTGCTGTAGGGAAGAAACTTCCTTCAATTTTTTATTTCAAAGCACTTTTAAAACATCACAGGGATCATTTACACAACAGCAGTCCCACAGCACAATGCTTTGCTCCAGATACGTTTCAGGAACAGTTGCCAAAACAAGATCTGCGAGGAACATTAATTGTAGTTAACTATCAAAGCTGTGACCAGATTTTCAAATCCTCATCTTGAATTAGTTTAATCAGTTTAGCCCATATGATCTAATTGCATAATCACTTGTATGGGCTTGTTTATCAATGTTTTTTTGAACGTCATCTATTTCCGATGATGGAAATGCATCATTGCATTTTACAAGTCCACATTACAGATGCATTTTAAAAGTCCATGTTAAAGAACTCCAAGATGTATGAAATTGTACTGTATATATGTTAATATACTTGAATTGTTGTTTACAAAACTCAGAAGACCATCATACTAAATGGTTATCGGAAGGAAATTGTTTAAATGTTTATCAGTCTTTCCCCGCCCTTGGACTAATCACTGATAAATTTTTAACAGGGGGCATACTCCCAATTCACCTTGAAACATAAAAAAGCATGGGAATTTTTATCCTTAATGCACTTTCCTTCAGAAAGGATTTCATTATGAACCCCTTTCTTGACTTTCAAAAGCGTTCCACCTGCCAGCCACAAACTATTGAACCCAATTCATTATCCTTCACTGGAACATTAACTTGGTGAAAAGCCACCGGGCTAACAGAACAACAACTTTGTTCATTAATTCCTTTAGTTAATCCCTGCTTTGTCTGGCATCTCAAACGGGGGCTACGAGCTGGAACTGCGGCTTCATCTTTTGTAGTGCAGAACTCTCCACCCAGCTCAGACATACCCTGCCAGTCACGCTGTGAGGCTCTATCATCTTGTAAACCCATATTTCAAGTGGTTAACCCCTTCATTTGTAAAATGTGATTTTACTCAGGAAGTAGAATTTGAAGAAAATCCATGACTGAGATGCACGTTACTTATCTTCCTCGTATTTAAGAGGGAATTGGCTCCCAAATTTAAAAGCTTGCTAAGAGGTTAACATGCACTTTACCATCTATCTGCTCATTTAAAGGTTCTGGAAAAAATGGAAATTTTAAACAAATGGAAAACACCAGTTTTTCAGCATGCTATGTAGTCAGGATTCTTCTTTGAGGGAAGTTATAACAGTTTTTACCTGCACATAATAGAGCAGCTATGTTTCTATGGTTTGTAATAACCCAGATTTCTGGCAGCAGAGCTTGAAGCGAAGAATTAGAGTGCATTTCAGTGTTCCTGTTTAGGCTGGATTAATTTATTCCCAATCACAGATTTATGTTGACAAGTGTCAGCAAGTTTTTCTGAATCATAATAAAGATAGTTTATATTATTAGAGTGATAATGGATTGCCATCAATTTGTCATGACATGCAGTTTGCCCAACATTTTTCAGAAAAATGTATCACAGAATTGTTTTCTCTTTCAGATGCCATTTTCTGCAACCGTTTACTTGGTATTAAAAAAAAAGAAAAAACACAGCTGACAAAAGCACTAGTTCTTGCTTCCGTCTGTTTCTTTGTATCCATATTTTGATATTCATTATGAAGGAATTTCACAGACAAATTTCACTATAGTAGACATAAGACCACTGTTAAAGTCGCACTATAAATGTAATTCATCAATACACTTACGGTGCATATCGCCATTTTATTTTAAAGAAAAAAATGATGCTGACTAATTTGGTCAGATTCAATCCTATTACAGCAGTTCTTAGTTTTAAATCTTTTTTTTTTTTTCTCTAATGCCACAAGCATTTAAGCACGTAACAGGTTAATTTGAAATACGCAACAGAAGTGAAAAAAGAAGTCTGTAATGATGGAAAAGATTAGAGTAGTAGTTGATTCAAGTTTTGATAGTGCAAGGATTCAGGACAAAATTCATACCCTATCACGTTTGGAAATTCATACCCTACTTTTACCTCAAGTCACTAATTAGGTTTCTAAAACACTGACTATCAAACCAGGGTATCTCATCATTTGCTTGTAGTAAATAGGGAACAGCATCTGCTTTCCTCATACATGGACCACATCCTGGTTCATTACTTTTTTGCAGAGCAATAGCAAATCTAACAAAGACACAGCAGCAAAGAGGAGAATGTAATTACGACAAGCAAAAGCAGGTGTACACAGTTCCTTGTCTGCGCATTTTCTAAGGCAAAACTTAAAATAGCATGTTTGGTTCTTATATAAGACCCGAAACACTGGGAAGCCACCAGAAATACTGCTAAGTAAAGAAATAATTGAGATACATAAGCAAACAAACAAACACCCAAACAAAACGTTACAGGTTAGAATGTTTCCTTTAAGGAGAACATTAGCAAAACAATGAATAACTTCTCAATAACAGATTATTCTGAAAGCAAAGCTGAGTTAAGCAACCTATCACAACCCATAAAGAAACTTAAACTAACTAGGGATGGCATGATCAAGATCTCCACGATAGAAACTACAAGGTTACTGAAATGCCTTGCAGCAAAAAGCTTGCAATGGCAAGGAGGTGGATTCAAGTCATTAGCTGCTAGGATCTGTTCTTTCCAAGAACATTCAGCTCTTCACTGCAAGGGAATTCCTCAAACTAATATCAAAAATGTCTTAGCAAGGACCAGATTTAGACTCCTCGTTACAGCAAAATGTTGGCTTCCAGTAAGAAAAGCTGTCTCCCATTATAACTTTGCCTTTCCATTGGCCTATTAACAATGGAAAATGGATTTATGGTCTTTCTGTACTGCACCTGAAAACTCATTTCTAGAAGGGCCGTTGTAGATGTGAGAAGTCTGTTAAAACAATATTCCTACAACTAAAATCCAATCCAAAAAGAGTCATTGTCCAAGCTGCAGTCAATATGTTCCTAAATTGGGTTATTAAGTTTAGTTTTCCTTTTGGAATAACTTACCAGCAAACAAAATACAGAAAGAAAATGTTTACTTCATAAAGCCTCCAGAAATCAATGCTTTCGATTTTGAATCTAATGCTGTTACAGCCAGAAGCTCCTTTACACAAAGCAGGAGTTTCAGGACACTGTTTTTGTTTTCCTCAAGTTATGTACGTCCAAGCAATGTTCTCCAGCTCCGATACGGCCAGTGTGTCTAAATATAAGCCTTACTTCTCATTACCCAACATTTGGCACTAATCAATACAATTGTACATTATCGCGGTTTCAACAAACACCGAATACGCCAGACACCTTCTATTAGGAAGTGTTGTATGTAAAAGGAACTTTAAAGTAACAAAACTCAGGAGGCTTCCTTCCATCAGGACTCAGGCACTTATCTCAGCAGCAGCTCAGGCTTCCTGTCCTCCCCAAGCTGGCAGTAAACCCAAGGCATCCTCAGACAATTCACCCTATATAAGATCCAAACCTCTTTGCCACTGCTTCTCTCCCTCTCATCGCATACGAGAAGACTAAGTTAGGTGGCACAAATGTGAAATGTAAATAGCTCTGTGATATCTTCCTTTAAATCTTACTTGTCAGATTATACAGAAGCAGTCAAATGCATGCTTTCACTAGCTGTGCTGTTTTGCTTCTCCATATTCCATTTATGCTCAGCTGTGGAATCCAAGGAACATTTGAAAAATACGAACCTGAACATTGTGTTTGTTCATGACTCTCCTCTTAACCGAGAATAGCATCACTTCCCCAAAACAAAAAGACCAGGTTATTTTTACAAAACTACTACGAGCAAAAGAAATCTAATGTTTTCACTGCAAATCAACTGACTGGCTTCAACAGCTGCAGAAAAAGACACTGTATCTAAATCTGTGAACAGACATTGGGGAAGATGTTATAAGAACAAGCATGTTTTTAAACTCATGTAGGCAAACATGCTCGGCTGGGAAAGTCAATCAGGTTTAAGATCTGGCTCTGTGGGAACACTGCATTTGTGCGTAACCTACTGTACACATCGAAACAATGTATGAAGTGAGAGATTGCGTAAGGAATGCATAACCGGGATGCTTTCATTCTTAACATTTCTTAAATTCATTTTACAGCAGTGTTCAACTCCGCGAGAAAATGTATTTCTGGATGTTACCCTGAAACATGTTATTTGGGAACCTGTTCTAAATTAAGATGAAAAGGTGCTGGATTAGAAAGTATTAGAACTAAATTACCTAAGGTCAACTCTTCTTAGAGGTTTATTTACAGAGCAATATGTTCTCCAGTGCACTCAAACCTCACGTACACTAAAGTAAAGAGCAGACTACAACTGCCTCGAGGTGCATTCTTAAAGGAAAGGGTCTCACAAAGCTCGACAGAGGAAATATGCTAGCACAAGCAAAACAACTGTAGTTTTTCCCTCCATTACTGCAAATTCTCGCTTGCTTTTAAGTGAACTAATATTTTCTTCAACACGCAAAGAACAAGTAGGTGAAAAAAACAAAGCAAAAATGTACCTGACTGAAGCAAGTTAAACACACTTATCAAGAACTGACTTACATTATTCAGCATTTATCCCACCCACAGACATTGCCATACTAAGAATATTAAGAAACATTCACAATAAACAAGTGACACCTAATACTCCAAAGAATAAGATCTATTTTCCATCATCTTTCAACAGACATATGATCTTGAGGTTTCATGTTTCCTTTCCACAGTACCTACTTTCAAACATACTAAAGGTAGGTGAAGATTTCCCTTCCTTGTGGTTCTTCCAAATGACTCTTGGATTTAAAAAAAAGAACACGAACACAAATTACTTCCTCACAGAAACAGACTCATTAACTCACCTTGCAACTGGTGCCCATACAGAAACATACCTTGCAGTGTCAATCCAAAACTTTAATTGCTACAGACATTAGCACAGAACAAAGTCTACTGAAAATGAGACTGTCAGTTTTCAAACAAGGCACATTTCAAGACTTCTGTGTGCGTGTGTACATAGGAGCAGCTTGAAGTAAAAATCTGTGAAACCTACAGACAAGTAGGATCTGAGAAAGGCACTCTTCCAAAGAGGACTATCCAGAAAAATCATAAATGAGTATTTTGAATCCCCATGAAAAGGTTAGCATGTCATTACAGTAAAACATTCACAAAGACATAGTTTAAGTTGTCAGACACTACAATAGCACAGAAAGGAATGAACAGTTCGTAGAAAAAGATAATGAGTATCTGAAAGATGATTATGCTGCTGAGTATCGTGAAAACAACCAGATCTAGCATAGGTTTCTTTACCACTGGTTTTCCAACTGATACCAGTACATTTCTGCAAGGAGAGCTCTATGAATATTTCAAGAGGAAAGGGCAAAGAGTTGACTGAAGTCTGTCTAAGCTGGTTTATTTCCACTGTGAAAGACAAGTCTTCTGAAAGTGCTTAAGAGTTTCGGGGGTTTTTCATGCAATTAGGGTGTTAAAATGCTGACATTAACTTAAGCTAGTAAAGCATTTCTTGATGGTTACTTACAAACACGAAATCATCACATGCTGCCTTAATCAAAATAAATATGTAACAAATACAATTGACTGCAAATAAGTCTAAATTTTATAGATCTACGAAATCCTGTGCTAAATGAAACCATGATCATGGCAAAAAAAAAATAAACAGAAGAACTGGATAGCACAAATTGCTATATTCAGGCTGAGATCCTGCAATTGTTTACTTATAAACAAATTAAGGAAGTCAAAAGAAGAGGTCATGCTTTCACATGACCTTAGAAGGTCACACAACATGTATTTTATTCAAAACATCATGTGGAAAGGAAATATCACAACATATTACTTTTCCTGAAGTCTCTTTTCTATGCAGCTAATTCATATTTAAGTTTAAATTCTCATATCCTCAAGTTTATGCTATTAATTTTCACCTGTGTGAAAGGGAGATTTCCTGAAAAAAAAAATAAAAAAAACTTATCAGTCACGGGTACTTCAGCCCTTCCCCTGGCTCTCCCAATTAACACGATATTCCTCCAGATACATCTCCAACTGCATTAGGCATATGAGCGTGCATACAGACTTCTGTCTGCGCTGACAATACAACCTAATGTTTTTAGGCTTAAAGTAGGCTAATTGGTTTTCCAAGTCTAGTTCATACGTCCAGAGAATAAAACAAGAAGGAAATACTTTTAATTATGTTCAACCTCTAAGGACGAGCCCAGTTAAAAAAACAACTTCCATCAAACTCACTTTGCCATGAACTCAGCAGCTGAAGAAATCAGCTCTAACGAAGCACATCATGCTGTAAACCACACGTGAGAACAAAACTTATGTGACCAACGCGGTACAGCTCTTGTTAATGAAGTTTTTTCTGGTACCTCAGTTCATTTATGAGCAGATGTTTACTTCAAATGGAGCAGCAAACTTCCCAAAGTTTCGATTTCTGTGCAGAGCGCTGAAGCTGGACGAAAGGGGCTGCCACCACCAAGAAACCAACTCAGTGACACTCTGAAGGAATGCTAGGGCTTAACCCTTCATTTAAGAAACTGTTCTTCCCTAAGAAGAATATTTTGGTTCGTCAGGTCACCACATACAACAACAAACTGAAGCGTCAGTGCTTAGCATGTGTTTCAGCGCTTAATATGCGTTTCAGCATTTCTGCTGAATTTTAGAACAGCGTTACGTTGAAGAAAAACACCCGACCCACCGCATAACTTTTTTTTAGGTGTCATCTTCGGCTGAACACAGCTCCTGACCCCCCGAGGGGGAGCAAAGCAGCAGAAAGCAAGCCCCCCGGGCCAGCCCCACTGGTGGTACCGCACCACACGCACCGAGCCCCCCTCTCCCAGGGCGGACCCAGCCCTCGGCCCTCAGCCGCCACCTCACGATCGTGCCTGATCCTTGGGGCCCGGGTGTCCCCACACCCCCGGGGGGCTCTCCAAGGGACAAAGCCGCCGGCTGAGGTCCGACCCCTGGCCGCTGCGGGGATTTTCACCTCACCCTCCGCCGGGCGCGGCTGGAGGGACGGAGGGAGGGAGGAAGGGCGGAGAGGAGATTCCCTCGCAGGGCCCGGACGAGGCAGGACAAGCCCCGGGGATCCCCCGCTCCCTGCCACGGGGTATGGGGTGCCCTTCCCCGGCCGAGGCCCGGAGGAAACCGGCCGCCCCCAGCTCGGCGACCCGCCGGGGCGAGGGGATTGCGGCTGCGGCGGCGGCACCGCCTCTTACCTGAGGGCTGCGCGGGGGGCGGCGGGGCCCGGGCAGGCATGGCTGCGGTGGGGAAGGGGAGAGGGGACGCGGCCGGTTATCTGAGGCCTCCCGCGGCAGCCGCCATCGAGGGGGAACCCATGTCACGGCGACAGGAACCGCGTCGCGGCAGCCCGGCCCCCTCCCGGCGGCCACCGCCTCCTGCCCCGCTGCCACCGCCCACTTGGCCCCGCACAGCCGCCGCCCCCGTCGCTCCCAGCAGCGGCCGGAGAGGCGGGCAGCGCCGGGGCGGGCAAGGCGAATGAATAAACGAACGAGCGAGCAACGCTGCGGCGGCTGCCCCGCTAAGGGAAACGGCGGCGCTGCTGCGCGGCCGCCATCTTGAGTGCTGGCAAGCCTCCACTACCGCGGCGGGGCGGCCATCTTGGACGAGGGGTGAGGCGGGGGAGCGGCTGGCAGGGAGGTGAAGCCGTGGCCGACATGTTGAGTGAGGGCAGCGGGTTTTTTTTTTCTTTTTTTAATTATTTTTTTATTTTTACCTGGCGGCCGTTATCTCCGCGTAACGGCTCCCGGAGTCGGTCGGGCAACTTCCGCGGCCCCCCGGGTCTCCCTCAGTCCGCACAGCCCCTCTGGTGCCTTAGGGAGCGGGCTGGGGTCTGCAGCTGCGAGCAGATGGACGGCCCCGGGTTGTGGTGCTTTCCGCGCTCTCACCTAGTGAATATGAGGGATTTAAGTCTTATTTCTTAAGAGGTGCCCTGTGGCTACGCAAGGTGGAGCCTGAGGGAGGCTGCTCGTGTGCGGAGCCGGGAATCCTGTCAGGAGCCGTGCCCTTCCCTCACGGCTGCTGCGGTGAGGGGGCTCGGGGCCGTGAGGGAGTTTCTCCGCGGAGAGGTTCGGCAAACCGGTGGGAACATAAAAAGAATCCCCAAAATAGAGATGAGGAATTGGGGAGAATCTGTCAGAGTGTTCAGCGGGGAAAGTGGCAGGAGGAGAGCTGAGAAAGGACATTGCTTTGCAGGTGGGAGCAGCGCTGCAGAGGATGGATACCCCTGGTGTGAGGACTCGGTGAGGGCTCAGAGCATCTCTTCTCAAAATCTCTAACGAGATTTTGGTTTTGCCTGTGTTATGATATGGCTTTATTTCTAACTCTTGAGGGTTAGGATAGCATTTCTGCATAGGAAATTGTTGATTGCAAAGTTTTGCCCCTTTGAAGTTTAGGGGGAAGTAGTCTGATCCCATATATATGATCCCACAATCCTGTTTCCAAATCCACCTCTGGAACAGACAGCAGGATCACTATTCCACCTTTTATGTCTCTGTGTGACCAGGGGGCAAACTTCTTGAACTTCAGAGTTTACAAACCACTTAATCCTAGTGGAGTCCCTGAGGGCCTGTCTGTGTCGAGCTGAAACCTCAGTTCATAAACACTGGGGGCTGCCAGAGTTGCCTTCTTCAAAGAGTAGCTCGGTACAAATTTGTTTCTGGAAAATGAGATTCATAAGTGTCTCCATTTCATAGAGAAGGTGTGTGTATCGGCTAGTTTCAAGTGCGACACTGGTCAAATCTTCCTTTAGTTGAACTGGGTTTGTCAAGGTTGTATTTTTATGGTTTAGTTCACTTGTTTACTGTGCAAATTCAGTCAAAAGGGGTAGAAAGACTGTCAAGAAACCACACAGGGAGATACTGTGGTTTTTATATTTTTTTTATGTGCCCTTTTCCCCAAGGAGCACAAGCAGACAATGATTTGACCTCATAGATGAAAGAACATTAACAGCAAAACTACTAATAAAAATCATGAGAAATAACACATGCATACTTCTGTTCTTTAAATGCTTTTTTCCTCCCTAATGCCTGTTTACACTGTATTGGTAAGTATTGTCAAAACTGCAAACACCAAGTATTTTAAAACGCATAACAAGGTTTTAAATAATGTGCGAAGCCTGCTGTACATCCTTTAACAGTAGCAAACTGAACACTACAGCGGTTACAACACGCTGACAAATTACAATAATAAAATAGCAATCAAAGTGTAATAATAAAGCTTTGTTCCTATGGAGGCTTAAGCAAATATTTAGACACAGTAATTTTTCTGAGGAAGGCTTAAAACAGGGTTGTACATATGACTCTTCGTGTTTGAGATAGGTTTGTGAATAAAAATGCCTCAAATGCTTTTTAAGAGTAATTATAATTAATCTACCAATTTAATAAGGCACATAAGGCCTCTGGGAAGCATGGGAAAATTATATTGTTAATACAATATTTCAATTACATTAGGAATCCCGTTACAATAGCTTAAGATAATCATAAGCGACTATTAATGAGGCTGTGTGAGTGTTACATTTCGCCACCTGGTGGCTGTTTTCTTTTTTTTCAGCTTAGTGTGGGGAAATGCAGTGTAAAGCTTGTGCTGACCTGGCAGGACAGGAGGAGAAGCAATGAGGGGACTGGAAGGTAGGCAGTTTAGCCGTCAAAGATCTTTGAGCTTCACCCAGCGTAAAACGTTGTGGTTTACAGTTGTATGGGTGAAGAGAAAAATATGTAAAAGAAGTGAAATACTTGGTTGTAAAGCAACAGACAAATTATGTAATTTCTTCCCATATCTGGCAACAACCATTAAGGTCCAAGGGCCCAAAGTATACTTCAGAGTGTGCTGTTAGTCTGTGGAGAATCTTTTCCCATACCAGCCGTGTTTATATAATGGTCATTGGCTGTGTGTGTTACCCACCCCTATGGCAACATCGTAAATAACATAATTAGAGGAGCTAATTTGATAATTATCTTCTACAACTGATACATCAATGATGTGAATGAACATATTGGATAAACACACTGTCTTCTAAACAACCCAGGCAGCAACCTGAGCCCCAGCACCCTAAAACAAATGCAAAGCTCTTGTGTGGAAAAGCCACAAGCCCAACCATGTACCACAGAAAGAGAGCCAGAAAGATCGGCAGCGTCAGTAATTAGGTCCTAAAATAGAAGGAAAATGGTTAAGTAAAATTCCCGGATGATTTGAGGAAGTGAGTCATATCCTAAGTTACAAAGAAAGGCAGAAAATCCTTCCAAATAGTCCCTGCCAGTTTGACCAGAGGGAAATTTCCTTCTCTTGGTGGTATTCAGTAGTTCCTAGGATCAGAAGCTTTAATCAGTGTGCAGTTGTGAGTCTGTAAAATTTATTTAACTTTAATGCAGGATCAGATGAGAGGTAAGTGTCCTACATGAAAAAGTGAAGGTGATCTTCACTTAGGCGTAGAGTGAATGATTGACAAGATGTGTGGGATTTTTTTTTTTTTAGTCATTACTGCGTGAGCTTTGCCGATTGAAGGGGATTACGTTTGCTTACGAAGGCAGACTGGCTCTTTATAATAGCATTAGCCGTGTTATGTATTTGTTCTATGAAGTGGAATCCACGAGTTACAACCCTAATTTCAAGGTTGTATTTTCAACACATGAAAGTTTCCTTCGCAGAATTGCATGGATTATAGGCACTGTATTATTTGAAGATTGTTCTAGAGTGGTGTTCTAAAAATCTTCAAACATTTTAAAGTTGTTTCCTTTTTTTTTGTCTTATACTTCCACATTATTTCTTTTCTGACAACACGGTGAAGAAACGCTGTAATTTTGAGATATTCATCTCAATGTGAAGCCCCTTTTATATAGTGCAGTAAAGGTTTTAATTGAAGTGGGACTGTTCTTGGTAACTCCAAGGTCCAAGCTGGTCAGCCGCAGCAAAACAGCTTTATCAGTCACTACTGCTAAGTCCTAAACTGTCAGGAGAGGGCGCAGCCTTCTTAGAAGTCTTAGTTGGAAAAAGGTGGCATGGTGTGTCAAGATGATTCAGGAAGGCTTTCTCAAAAACCCACAAGGTCTGCAGGCTCACTCCTCCTGGT
This sequence comes from Anser cygnoides, assembly GCF_040182565.1. Taxonomy (NCBI): domain Eukaryota; kingdom Metazoa; phylum Chordata; class Aves; order Anseriformes; family Anatidae; genus Anser; species Anser cygnoides. The sequence continues at coordinate 585,147 of NC_089875.1, read as the reverse complement.
TTAGGAACTGAGCACTTGTTATGATCTGCATCCGTGTCCTTCATAAACTCAGTTATTCATAATTCTCAAGAAAATGGAGTATCTATAGGGAAAACATTAAACTTTTTACTTCTCATTTTGGAGTTTACAATATGGTTCCTAACTGTAGCTTTGGGTTATACTACAAGCTGTACCACTATTGCATGGTATAATGCAGAATATCTTCTGAAACGCATTGGATTGCTAACAGTGTAGTTTTTCTTTTAAAACAAATAAACAACAGCAACAACAAAACTTATTGTTACTTTTTTATTTGCAAAATATGTACGGTACAACGTGTCTTCTGGCAGTGCAAGCTTTGTATACAGAGTAAACTTACTCTAATCAAAAGATAGATAAGTTTTTATACTTCAGGCAGTTTGCTTCCCTCTCTGCTGAGTCTGGCAGTGCTGCAGATCAGAAGCTAGACGTTCTGTTTCCTGAGAAATTGTGGTGCTTGATTTTATTTTTTTAAATTCAAAATTGAATCAGACAGTTGAAGATTTGAAATTATCCACAGAATGAGTTTAAAATGTTCTTTGGGCCTACCAGATCATTTCATTTCACTAATGCCAGAGCCTTTCATTTGTGCTATTGTCAATGCAATGCTAACTAATTTAAATTTTTTCCATGAAAATGAAATATAAAAGTAGAAAATCAAGCAAATTGAAAACAGGAAGTCAAGCTCTTGCATTTTATCTTCACAGAATGTTTTGATTTTTTCCCATCCTGACATGAAACTGAATTGGCACATTTCTGTGAAATGCTTTTAATTTAGTAAAACTGCATTTATCTTAGACCATTATAGCTGAAATAACCCCTGCTACTGCATTATCAAGCAGAAAGAGCTTGTCTGACTGAATTCACCAATCAGCCTCAAAAGCTTTACATGAAAATTGTTTGTGGCTGTGGTTTCAAAAGGTGGGCATTATCAAAGCTGGCTGAATGGATAATACGCAAGAGTTAGTGAAAGAAAAAATGTGCAGTTACTGTTACCTAAGTTAAACAAAGCTTTGTGTGAGAAGAGGATAAGCTAAGTGGCCTGTTATTGAACTGCACTGCTGATGTGTCTTTGAGCATCGGAAGATGCTAAAAGACCTGTAGCAGTCATTGTTTTTTTCTTTATGCAATGGTTGGTTCCCGGAGCTCCATCCTGAATCAATGCAGACTGCCTGGGTCTTCCACAGGCAGTGCAAGGCTCTTGTCTGAGTTAGAGATCAGGGAGCTGGGAGTGCCTCTTGGTCCCCAGGCATCCTTCAGCCACACTGGGGACCCCCTGGAGAAGACACCAGCAGCTTTACCCCATCTGTGTCTGTGAGCTGGCTGTGCAGCAAGGATGCCAAGCCTCCATGTCCCCCCCTGTTCAGAGAGCATCTTAATTCCTGCTCCGTGTCGTCTTTACTCTGCTGACAGTGAAAGGAACTTGCTGAGCCTGGCCTCCCCACGGTTGCTGTTAGCTGTTGTGGCCACTCCTGTGTGGTGATCTGTGTTTCCTCCCAGGGCTGTAGTGCCTCTCAAAGCTATTCAGAGGTACTGAGGTACTCTTCTGGACGTCTCGGCTGCTCAGGTCTTCTGTATCACTGCTAAGTCCATTAGCATTTACCTTTGGGCAAGGCAAATCACCAGGCAACGGGTTCTCTTGTTATGGGTATCCCACAGAAGTTTTCCAGTTTTTCAAGGGGTTGTCTCCATCTATTCTAGTTGTAATGGCATAAAATACATAACATTAGCATATGCTTTATATGCAGCATATAAAGCCTCTGTTTAGAGTGCAAGCATGTTACTATTTCATACAAATCTCCCTAGCTACCTTTACTGGAGTCATAGTTACAAAAACTATAAGGCATTACTACATCAGCAGCCCACTCTCTTGTGACTTGCAAGCCATTAAAAATCCCAGTTGTCTTTACACAATCTAAATGCATTGACTACAAAGAAAACTATGTAGTTCCAGAAAAAAAGATGAAATGGCAATTATTTTAGGCAGGCCTTAGAAATCTCCTACATCCAAATGGTTCTTTGATTTTTGGCTTATTTGGGCAGGGGTAGGATTGCTGACACTCAGTACCATGTGTTTGGGAGGGGGGTTTGTTTTTGTTTTCTTCCAAGGAACTCCATTCTGAGTCTAAACCGTGTTTGGAGCCTCTAATGAACATGCAGGCTTACATTCTTGGCATATGAAGGCTACCTAGTGGATTAACCAGCTCATGAATGTCAAAACAGCCTTGTTTTTCCTGCCATGGCTTAGACCACATCCTCAAAGTTGCAGAAGTTAATGACATCAGTGAGGTAACACTACCCATATACCTGGCCTCTACATACTTACATACGTAACTCATCAGCAGCATGTGCAAAATGTGTTTTAGTGTATACATTTTAACAAAGGCAAGGTTTTTGAGAGGGGGCAATAGACAAACTGTATCTGACAAAAACTGGTGAGCTGTTAGTGATGCTGGCTCTTCCCTGGGTGTGAAGGGCACATAAATTTTAAAGCAAGCGTGGGCTGAAAGCAGTCTGACTTCAGCCACAATTTAACTGTGTTACTCAGGCAAGCCGAGAGGAGAAAACAGCTGACACAGGTAGCAACCCAGCAAGCTACGGACAGCCAAAGTGATGTATAGAAAACACACTTTGTTTCCTCCCAGGTCTGACAATGCTTCCATCTCCTAGAAGATGTGTCGTGTGAGTACATCAACTGTCAGCAGGAAAGCAAGATTTCTAGCGCTCTGTGGCAGAGCAAAGCTTGTGAGCGTGACTATTTTTTCAATATGAAAAAATATAAGATTTTTCAATATTGTCTTTCAAGGTCAAGGCTGATGCCTCTTCTCATGTTAATTTCACCCTCCACCATGTTTTTCTGCAGTGGGTTTACTTTTTTGATCTCTGTTCATTGAGACCCAAAGCATCTTGAGGTAGGCACACATCAGGGGTAGATCTCAGAAGAACAGGATTGTTTTTTGGAAGGCTCTTATATGAGAGGTTTGTGAGATTTGCCAAATCTGGTTATAAGTTACTTGACAGAGTTGTTGTAGGTAAATTATGAAGGGCAAGACAAAATGTAATCAGAATATACCGTGTTCCAAACAGCCAAACTGGTTTTGAGTGCTAACAGAAAGACTGTGTGTCCCAGTTGCACTGGAGTTCTGAAAGCAAGGCACTGCGAAGGCTGCACCAGCAGTTGTAGTGAGACCCGGGCTCTGAGGCTGAGACCCCAGCATGTGCACACTCCAATGCAGAATCTCACGTGTTTGCAGAAAGCCATCTTTGCTGGTGCTTTAAACTAACATGTCAAGGTGTGGAAGTGGCCAGTGTTCCTTTCAGCTACACGCCTTGTTCCAGAACAAGTAGCCTTTGGCAGCAAGGGTCAAGCAGTTCCTTAAATTGCATAGCAAGGTTCACCACAGGGATGTGTTGGCCTCTGTGTGGTCCCCGGCCATTGCCTCACAAGCAGAAAGAAGCAAAACTGAACCCCAGATGTTTATACCAAGAACAGGGCACAAACAGGCTCAATGGTGGTGGCAGAATGTGGGAAGGAGCAAGCAGAGGGGAGTGTGGAGAGCTGGGGGGTGAGGGGGACAGCAGGGCAACAAAGGCAAGCACAAAAGCAGCAGGGAGATGAGAAATCAAACCCCCAGAGACTTCAATATACAGGATCACATGGAGGTCTCTTGAAAGTGGCTGGACCAGCGTGCTGCAAGGAGAGCTAGGGCAGATGAAAATAGGTAAATCCAGGTGCCTGAGCAATCTGTTTAAATGCACCGGGCTCGAAGGAGGAACACTCTCTCTAAATTGTGGCTAACTGTGTTTCTGTGCTGGGAAAAGGGTGCTGTCTCTGAGCCAGCTCCTTGAGTCTAGTAAACAAATACAATCCCAGCAGGCTTAAATGGTGTCACTGATGTGCTCTGCAGGAGCCCTTGCCAGGGACAGTCAAAGCGCAGACTATCACACAGTCTAAGCACAGCCTGTGTTATTTCAGAGGGATATGTGCATCTTAGAGCAAGGAGCTGCAGCCACCCCTTCTCTAACCTTATTGGTCAAGGGGTGTGTGTTAGTGGGCAGTTCGGCTCGTGGTTTTCCTTTTTTAAGCACTGAAGTGGAAAAAAGTTTTACAATACAGTAAGACTATCAATTTATATGGCCTAACCATTGTTGGAAGGAGTCTAGATTCCTCTTATAGCCAAGAGAGGGCTATTTTCAGAGCACCACACTGGGCTCCGTACCTTCATCTGGCCGAAGTGGGACCTGACAGATCCAACCTAGGTGTCGAGCTCTCATGCCTCTGTTCTGCATACACAGTGCTAGTGAGTTGGAAACAGCTCCAAACAGCACCAAACCAGCCAGGAAATGTCTTCGCAACAGGAGCTGATTGTGAGATGTTTCAAAGAGGTGAACTTGTCTCAGTTTCTCTTCATGTATGGAATTGTTTATAATGTAGGCCACAGTGTTTGCTGTCTGCTCAGTCAGATGCAAGTCAGCGGTTTGGTGGATTTAAAAGAGAGACTGATGGCGACTCACAATCAGTTTGCATGCCAATGGCATTGGTCCAATTGTCCAGTTGTGGAATGTTATATGAGCAGCGCGGATATAATTATATCCAAATTTGGCTAAAATCCATATTTTATCCTTATTTATCCATATTTTGCTGCAAAGGGGCTTGTCTCCTCCGGCAAGAAATCCCCTGGGCAGAGAGCATATCTCAGTTACTCACTGTTTACTCCATATTGGGTGGAATCTCCAACAAATCCTTCTCTGTGGAGGAGCCAAGATGCAGGACCCTTGCTAGCGATGCAGCTATCTCCAAAAATCAAACCTGTATCTGCTAGCAGCCCATCTCACTTAGGAAACGTTTCATCCTATGAGATGATTCACGTTTCTCTGAGCAGCATCTAATTCCTGATGGAAAACCTGTTGGCAATAGCCCAGATTTTTTGAGGAGCAGAGACTCCTGTGTGTACCGTCACGTGGTAGAGCTGGAGGGAGTTTCAGGAGCACAGCAGAGTTCTCCTGCTAGTCAGATGCTTGTTCTGCCTGTTCAAAGAGATGGTGGGATGTGAACCAGCTTTCCTTCAAAATTAACGTAGGCATTTTAGCACATGACTCTTCCGCGTGTAAATGTCTTCAGATGCAGTTTGACAGCAGGTTACACTGAGAAGATTTTTCTACTCCGTAGTTCCATCAGGACGCTTAAATTACCCCATAGGCTGTGAATTCAGAGCCCCGTGTTACTTACACATCTCTGGGCTTGGCTGACTGCTTATATGCAGCTACTAGCTAGGCCACCCCTCTGGAGAGGCCCCCTTTCTCAGTCTGACAGAGAGATGAGGACAAACAGAGCTACAACTTTGTGCTACCTAGCCAACTCGGGACGCTCACCCTCTGCAAAGCATGGCAAGGAGTCACTGCGCTCACGTTTGCCTTAGGGCTGGTTTGCTTTTACCGAGCTGGGCCAGTTTCTTCTGAGTCAGATTCTGTTATGTGCAAGCTACTGTAGTGCCTTTAATTCAGTTAGGAGTGGATCAGATAGGTCTCTTCTCCCTTCACAATTATTACCTTATTGCTCTGTTTGTTAATGTGCATTACGGTAGCATTGCACAGCTACAAGCGTGCCCCAGGGCCCAGCGCAGTGTCTGTGGTGTGTTTTTCTCTCCTGATTGTGTACAAGGAGCCATCACAGCATTACAAACTTATCTCTAGAGTTTCTCAAGACTCGTTCTGCCTGTGGGAAAGCTTCACGTGTGAAAAGTGTCAGGCCTGGGTTTTTCAGGGATAGGCTGGACCGTTACATCCTGAGCTGAAAAGACCTTTTCTTTTCCTGCACAGATATGAGGGGGCAGGTGCCTGTAGGTCAGCGCTGTGTTGGACCCCAGTCTAGTGCTGCCCTAGATCAGGCTCCACATCAACCTCCAAGTTCCCCTTGGGAGTCATAGTTTCGTTAGAGTGAGTATCGGCGGTGAATGTGAGTCCCGTGACGGAGAGGAAACAATCTCTGCAGTTGTAGCAGTTAGTGCTGGTGTATGGAAAATACGCAGGATTTGTGTGAGTCTTTGAGTGCCGGTTTTATTCCCCTCATTCCTTCTGGCTGATCTAATACCTTGATGTTGAGTTCAACTGTTTCACATCCTGGAAAGCAAACATCACCACGACCACCACGTGCCCTTCTCCAGTGCACAAAGGCACCGTTTGCGTTTTCCATTGCACTTCCATTGCTCAAGTATGGGAAAAAAAAACAGAACCACTGTTTTACCAAGGCACTGGTTGCTAGAAAAGAGGGATCTCCCCAGAGAGTATAAGGGGGTAAGTTGCTCTACTGGCAGAATGGCAGAAAACACTAGTGATAGCTACCTAACATGCATAGGTAGGCTTCCGACTCATTAGCATTTAAAACGTTTTGAAGGTCAGGAATAGAGCTGTCTGCATCTGCCTGCATGTATTTACACTTTTCTTGCAAAGGACAAAAAATCTGAGTGTGATGCTTGCTTTTTTGGTGATTAATATTGTCTGCATGAAGATAGCGTTTTCATTTTTTTCTTCTGAGGCTTTGGTGTGTGATCTTTTAAAGCTAATGGGCTGCTCCTGTGTAAAAGCCCTTCACAGGATACTCCACAGGAGCCAACTGCAATTAAAACCCAGAAAACTATGTCTCTGTCCTTCTTTGACATCTTCTTTGGCTTGCTTTGTCTTTAAACTATGTCCATAGTGCTGTCAGTCTGTCAGAGTAAGACCACAGTTGCCTAAATCTTTGCCTGCAGAAGGTTTAGCCTAGTCCTAACAAAGTTAGGAATCTGACTGTTTTCCCTTAATTTCCATGGAGAGTATCAAAAGGGACTATCCTGATAATTTCAAAATGGGCAGGAGTGAGAAAAGATTCAGGCTCTGAATCGCTAAGCTCCAAAAACTTCACCATCCTGGACCCCACAGGCAATGAAATATGTGTGTACATGCGGTCTTGCATCTCTGAAGTCTTCAGGTTTAACAAAATAAAATAGATGAGTGCAGCACTGCCTTTCTATTCCTGCAGTCCACCAGTGCCTTTCACCCCAAATCTTTGTTCAGTCTTTAGCTGGACAGAGTAGACAAGGAATTTGAAGAGAGTAAGAACACATCAGGACTCCTGAGTTTGCCTAAGACTGCATATAAAAATAATATTGTCTTAGAAAATGAAAAGCCCGTGTCCTGCATCTGCTGAGCAAGGGTTTTCATGCCCATGTTTTTTCCCTGGGTGCTGGCAGATTCACAGGACGGGATGCAGTCTGACCGAGGCTAAATAAGCAGCTGGAGGGCTGTTATCTCTGTGCAAAGAGACGGGCCCGTTCCCTTTCTGTTTTCAGACGGTCTGCCCGTTCCCTCTCCTTTGTAGAGGCTGCAGCCTCACGGGAGGGTGAGCACGTTCACATACATCATAGCACCGGTGCTAGCTGAGGCTGAGCCCAGCAAATTATTTCTGTCTCCTTCCCCCAGAGGGAGGCGGTCACTCAATAATTAATACCTGGTATTTATACCTTTTGGTAAAGCACTCCGAAACGCCTGCCTGGCTGACTTGTAAATCTGTGTGGCCAGTGATCATTCACACAGCTCTGGCGTTCATCCATTTTGCAGGGATAGAGTTGAAGCTATGTATAAAACCAGGGACCCTACATAGTTCAGGCCAGAGTTGCCTGCTACTGTAACCTCCTTGACATCAGTGAAGTACCAGCAAAGATGAACCTGGATCTCTACATTTTTTCTCTGTGTTTAGGAGTAGGAGGCCACCAGTGAATGAAGGCTGAATGCTGCAACATTATTAGCATTCCTGGTGCTGTTTGCAGCCCGCCAGCCAAGAGCTGTTCAGTCGCTCGGTTTCTGAGGAGGTGCTGTTCTGTCTTCTTTCACATGCAGGTGCTAAACAGTTCAGAAACAACTGGGATAAAAAAAAAAAAATGCCCTGTTCACTCTGAGCAAAAAGATTAATCTGCTCTTTTCAAATATAATTCTGCTTTATCTGGTTTTCCTTTTTGTGTAAAGGGAGGCACGCTGTTTTCCTTTTGCTGTTTTCCTATTTCTGGCAACCCAGGAAGCGTCTGGTTGAAAGCCACTGAAAGCTCCTGTAACCAATAATTACTTTGGATCTGGCTAGTAGGAAGCTCGGCTGTAAGCAATATGGAAAGTTATTAAAATAAATAAGGGTCACATGTTTGTAGAGCCTTTTTCACATTATTTAGCATTCCTAGTTGATAAGTGTATTGTGTTTCGTACTCCTACATGGAGAAGCTGCTTGCATCACCTGTGGGATGCCGAAGAGGGATGTTGTACAGGTGCACATCCACTCCTTCCAGGGCTTTTTATTCAGAGCTCCTACCAAGCCTGGCAGGACAGGTGAACCCCTGTGGAAGCAGAATTGCAAGTGTCTTCTTTGTTGTGTGAGTGATGCATAACCCTCTGCCTTCAGCACTGAAAGCCTTTGTTGTTCTTTGCTCTCTTAGGGTGGTAGTTTCCTTCCTATTAGCAGGTGCTTAAGGAAATGTCTGAAGTCACGTATCTGTGGTTGTTTCCAGCTCTTTTTTATTCCCTAAACTTCAAACACAGGGTTGTGTGTGCGCGTGAAGGGGACATCAGGCGTCTATCTACATTTGGCTGTTCCGTTGAAGGTGAACGTCCTCAAGGACCCTTTTTAGACATTGGAGCTAGGGCCTCTGGAAGGCCATTCAGGGCATCAAAACTGTCTGTGATAAATCATCCTCTGGAGGAGCGTCTCTCTTTCCACTGCCTATATAGGGAACCCACAGAGACCAGACTCAATTACCGCAGCTGAAATTAGATGCTGCAGAAGGTGGCGTGAATACCCCCCCAGTTTCAGCTACTACTCACGCATGACAAGGCTTCCCATTTTCCCACTAATGTAGCCACTCAGCTGGCCTAAGCAAAAAAGCAGTCTTTGTGGAAAATTGTGTATTAAGCATCAGTCTTTATTACACCAAATAACTCTTTTAAATCCTCACCCTGGGAAGCTGTTGACACATGTTTGAGTCACTCTACCACCTTCTCCCAATAAATGCGTGTGTAATTGTGTTTGTGTATACTAGTTACATGTTGCTGTGGAAGTTTTGGCATGCTGATACGTATCTGCATGCCAACCATCACAGCCCGTGGCTTCATGGCTGTATATGGAAGTTCACCTGTGAAGATACTCACGGTTTCCCTCTGGAGCTGCTTGAGGTCTAAACCAAGCAGCTCAGAAGAGGACAAGCGGAGCTCGTACGTGCAGGAGACGGGTGACAGTCTCTGGCAGTGAAAACCATTTGAAACCTGGCTCACATCGCCCCGAAAGCCATGAAGGACATTTCTTCCTGCCGTGCCCTCCCTAGAACAAGGCGTTCCTTGTGGTGCGGTATGCTCTTAGAAGCCAAATCTGGCTACTCCCTTCCAGCACTGCAGGTAGAATAAGACAGCTCAAACACGGAGGAAGCAACAAAATTTATTTGGAGGCTGGCCAGAGGCATGGGAACAGGCTGAGGAGATGGAGTACCGTTTGGTTTCGTGCCGTGGCTGTACAGATTGAGTGTCTAAAATCCCTTGCGGGGAGTGAGTGACAGAGGGAGTCACTGGCTGCAGTTAACCGAGGGGTTTCCTGAAGGCCAGGTGTAGGAAAGCTTGAAAGCACGCATTTCAGCATAATTAAAGGCTTTTCTGAAATGAAGATAAAACTTGATCTGCAAAGTCTGTACGGCTGGATTTTATGTTGCGCTACACCCCCTGGAGTCGGCCTTTATCTTACATTTACATCAGGATGTTAGGCAATATGCCACCACCTACAATTTACTTTGACTGTGGTGACTGTTAATTCTTACCGTGTAGGTTGAAGCAATGTGGTAAAACATTAGAAAAGTTTCCTGTCTGGTATTTGGTCATTAGGTTGAAAAGGACGGTGTACCTTGAAGAAGGTGATAATAAACATGATGAAAGTGTACAGAAAGCTAAATGATACTGGGAAGATAGCTTAGGGTCTTCTCTTTACTCATCCACCTATTAAAGGATAAAAGGGCATACGAAACGGAAGAGTGGTACGTTGAAGGTGGACAGAGAGTTTCCTTTGCACACAATTCATAAAATCAGCATGCATGAACTTAACAGGATTCTGAAAAAGACCAGGCGTCTAATAGCCTCTGACACCAAGCTGTCCTATTGCAACAACAAATATGTAAAATTCAAGACTACTGACCAGGTTTCAGACCAACTGTACTTAAAGAGAATTAAACGAAAAATCTCCCTGGGGAAAGTAATGCTCTCTGCTGCAGCATCCCTTGTGCTGTCCTCCAAACTGAATTCCAGTCAGCACAGCCAAAGACTGTGAACTATTTGGGCTGCCAGCTTTATCAGGTGTGACAGTCACTGGATGGTCTGGATGTTTCTGCGATGGTCTGTGATCATCAGTTTATTTATGTTGAATACAGCAACAGTCACTGGCCTGACCACGGGCACAGGTCCACGACGTGGCTGAAAACGAAAGGGAGATAAAGGAATGGAGAAGCAGAAGATTTGGGGCATTCTGTCACTTACCTGTATTGGCTGCTGAGTGCTTCAAGTATGCATTAGTGATTTCTTCTACAAGTGAACCCGAATTGTGCTCTACTTAGAGACACCTGGGTTGGCTTTTACTGGAAATGTTCCGACCTTCATCAGTCCTGTACAACTCCTGTCTAAACCAGACCAATGACAGGACTGTTAACCTGGCTAATATTATTTCCAGACAGTCTGAAGTACTCTTATGTTTTATGAGACATATAAATGCTTTACAAGACACATAAGTTCCCATCAGATGTTGTTGCACATCTGCTTCGCACAGGCAGCTCCTGGCTACCTTCCAGCTGACTTTGCTTAGAGGCAGCTCAGCCCTACCAGCTGCGTGCCCACATCTGCACAGCCTTGCACTTCTGCAGTCTTGCTGAGGTTTAGTGAGCACCCACCAGCAGCGGAGACCCAGGACTGAATCCTTGAAGGCTGTCTGTAGATGGCTGTCAGTTCTCTTTACTGACAGAGATGTAATTCCGTGCCTTATGGGACCAAGTAAGGCAGGAGAGAGATGCACGCTTGGACCTGCAAATGCATCATCTCTTCATCCTGGAAAGTGTGATTTTGCTTCTTACCAGCTTCACTTCCACACTGGCCAGTGTGAGCCACACAGCTCCCAGGATACTCTTAGAGGCACAAACGCTGTCCTTATCAGTTGCTGAGCTTCTGAGCTGTTCATTCGTGCCCTTTCCTCCTGCCCCAGACAGTGAAAGGATTGCTGGCACTGTCCAGTAATTCATCTGCTGGCATTTTAATGTGCATAGGTATGATCGTCCAATTGCTACAATTACTCTGTGGGAATCTGTTTCTAAAAATACGCCAATCTCTGCTGCCCTCCAACACATGCATGAGATAACATATCATGCTCCCTGGCTGCTGGTGACACACAGGATGAAGGTAATCAATACGGTTGGTAATACAGAAAGACAACAATGCTCATAATTACCACTGATTTCTCTTTCACTTGAAAGTATCACCTTCCAGCCTGTGTTATCACAGCTTCAGCTATACAGTGCATTAAAACGATCATGCGCTTTCCCTGCGTGCGCTAATTAGAATCCTGTTATTTTTCCTGAGAGCATCTTTTGAAGAGGACAGGTTTATTATTTGCACCCTAATCCAGTTCATGCTTTAGCAGGTGCTCAGTTGCTATCAATCAATGTACTTCCACCGAAATTGATAGAGATCTACATGCTTGCATCACTCAGGATACGATGCTGTGTTTTGTTTAGGGACCATCTTTCGTGTGCAAGGTGCAGCAAACAACTCCCTGCTAAGAAACCTGATCTTCCATGTTTCAGCTTCTCCTCTGCATTATTTAAATTGCAGGCAAAAACACTGTGAGGCAGTGGAGGCTGCAAAAGATAATGTAATGCCATTCAATTTTCACCATTTAAAAAATCATATTTTGTAAGGATTTTGCATTGTGAATAGTCCATCTTATCTCAGAGGATGTGCATGGCAGTACTCAACCTTACTGGCGGATATTCTGGCCCAAATAATGTCTTCCTGATGAGTGAAGGGGGGACCTGGAAGCCTGAACTTCCCTGTTGTAGCCAAAAGTCATAGCAATGTGACATTAGGTGTGCAAATCAGTGCATTCCAAGTTACAGCAGTGATCGCTGAGAAACTCTTGTTATGTCTCTGGGCTTCCCTCTCTGCCCAAAGAATGAGAGCAGTAATACTAGGGAAGGCAAGGAGCATTCGGGAATTAACATGAATTGTAAAGTTTGCCAGTGCTTTGAAGTTCTTCAGTGAGTGGTGCTAAATAGTATCCCTTGGTTGGTGTCTGTAAAGGGCATGTAATGCTCTGAAGCCAGTATCCACAGCCCTATCCTCTGGCTGTGGGGTTTCCAGTAATATTTCCTTCTCATGGAGAGGACCCTCCACCTCTGAGAAAAGGCAGTGGAAATGACTGGGAATGGATGTGAAAGCTCTGTTCTGTATCCATTCAATAATACAGAGTTGCTCACAGCTTTGCCTCTCAGGGTCTGTATTTTAGCTGTTGAAGCTCTTCGTATCTCTCTTACAAAGCTGGGGTGGCCTCGATGTGGCCGTTGTACTTCTAAATTCAAATATTTTGTTTTCCTTAGCAGATTGCAATTAATCTATCGCTTTCTCAATAATGTTTCTTATAGCAATGGTCCTATTCTGTCCTTAGTTCTGGTCCGGATCTCTTCTGGACAGTGATTATCCTTCCCATTACACAGAAAATTTCTTAGAGAGCAGCTAGGAAAGAATCCTCTTTGCCTCTTGGAGCACGCGGTGCCAGAGCAGCTACTGTAGCTTGTCATACATCACAATAATGTCATCATTGGCTTTTTTCCCTGCACAAGGGACCAGACGAAAGCATTGCCACTGAGCATGACTTGAAAACCTCCAGCATCTCCACCAGCACTCGGTGACAGCCTGTTCTACTGCACAGAGCTTTGCCTCAGCTCAGCCAGAGCAACGCCTGCCCACAGCCTCTGGGCATCAAGGGAGCATCTCTTTGCTGCTAATATCAGCTTGTCTAGTACTAAAATCCTCCTCTTTTCTCAGCCACTGAAATTTACTGTCCAGCTTCTAATTTACCAGGCTTTTGTTCCTATCCTCGAGAGTCATGAGGAAGCCCTTTTCTGCAAGCCCCAGGAGTCAGCGTAGCTCTGTTTCACCATCACTTCTGAGTGCCAGGAGTGACTTGCACATCTCCGTCAGCTGGCTGCGCAGAGAGCTGCTCAAAGACACTTCCTTCTCAGGGTCTTTCACAGAATGACCCCCTGGCATAACAGCCCTGGTCTCGCGAGGCACCAGTGTGGAAACTGAAGCCTCAGGATGAGAAATGCGTAACCCTTGGAGAATGCAGGAGCCGACGTGATGTTTCAGAGCCAGCCTCTATTCTTAGAAGAGTGGTGAAAGTCATCGTTTAAAAATAAGATCCACTGCAGTGCTAGCAAAGAGTCGTATTTGTGGTATTCCTGTGAGTAAATCCCTCAGCACGAATTGGCTTGACTTCAAGATCAGAAACACTTCACCAAACTAAGGCCCAGTTGTGACGTGTGCCTACTGCTGATCTGAATGGGAGAGAAGTGCACATGGCACTTGTTACATAGGTGCCCAAAACTCACCCCTGTGGTTTCCTTGGTATTACAGGTCAAGAGGAGAGCTTTTCAGGGGCCTCTGTAAGAGTTAGTCAATGCCAGCAATGAAATTGGGTGTATGTATTCCCTGTTTTGAAAATCCCCACAGGCACTTAGCTGCCCCTGTTCTGCTGTCAGGCAGGAACTAGGTGCTGCCTTTACACAAGGCGGATGCTCTACCAAGATATAGCCAGTCTTTGGATATTGCGCAGAGGCCTTTCTAACATGCCCTTGCCTGAAGACATCAAATGGGTGTGAACTGATGCAGTGAGGGAGGTTTGGGGCTCACATTCAACATATCTAGGTATACCAGAGCCCTTTGAGACATGCCTCATAAGGGAAACTTGCATTGGATCTCTTCTGAAACAGGATAAAATTCGGAGTGTTTCTGAAAGGGCATGTAATGTTATACGTCTTCGAGCTCAAACTGAGTGCCAAATGTAAAAATCCAACCCTCAGAAACAGCAACCAAGATTTATTCTAAGGAGGACTGCACCCCTCAGGGAACGGATGGTTTGTGTGCAGCCATACGTGCAACTTCTTTGTCCATGGTGAGTGTAACACACGTGAATTTTACCAGAGAGTTTTTTTGCCAGCTGGAGGCAATATCAAAAGACCGTAGTGGATCAGGTTTTCTCCTGTTCAGCTGGAAGTTGTGTGCAGAAATAAAATTCAGAGCACTACTGGGGTCACAGAGCACAGATCCTGCCAAAGCTCCGGACACAAGGGAAGGCAAGGTGAATTTGCACCTCTGCAGCCTCGCTACCTCCACTCCTGTGAAGGAGCTATTAAGACTGAGTCAGCTGTATGCATAGTGGCAAGGCTCCTTCCTTGAGAGGCTATACTTGGCTCCTCTGCCCAGACTGTGCTGGGGCAACTGGAAGCACCTGCGAATGTGAAGTCTCATCTAAAGTCCATCATGGTTACTGGGAAACTCCCACTGGTTCAGAACCAAGTTGGTGTTTCCATTTGATGCGATACAAATTTCTGGCTGTTGCATGCAGTCCTGTCTGTCCTCCCTATTTCTGGTTTGTATTGACATTACCTAATACTGTTTTTATCTTGGGATCTCTAGAAGTCTTAACATATCCCCTTTTGGGATTGTGTGTAGTAAGCGAAGGGCCAAATATCAGACTGGCTGTGAGCAGGGATGGCCACAGATCCATGCTTGTGGGGAGCACCTGATTCTTGTTCATTTTATTGGGAGAAAAAAGGCAGAGCTGGCTATAGTCAAATCCTGTTCATCTGCTACTTCAGTGCTGTTTGGATTTTGAGGTTTCACTCAGAAACCTTGCTCATTTCTTACAGCCACAACTGGATGGGGAACACGATCTTTTCCCGTTAGGGTTATACAGAATTTTTCCAATAGCTTTGACTGGAAGAAACTGAGACCTTGAATCTTCATCTTTCACTTACTCAGATCAACGCAAACTTTAGCTAGGCTCATGCCAACAGGTAAAACATTGGATCCCATAATAACTTGTCTCTGGAGCTGATCTCGTGGTTTCCCTTACCACATAACCACTACCCACGAACCCAGTCCCACCAGAGTGAACTGTTTTATCCTACACAAAAGTCATCAACCATCTGCGTCTCCTGTCCCAGCTGTAAGGTCTGAGTCGTGCCTGTAAACTCTTGAGGTTTACACTGCCCAGTGATGTCAGTGGGAGTCTTGCATGAGCAAGCAAGTTACTCTTTCCTCTAAAAAGTTGACTGTTCAGTTCTGCATAGAGCATTTCAGTTTACAAGGAGTTTTACACAAGCTGCTATCTGTGATACATTTTTCATTCTAAAATTTCACACTACAGTTTTATGAGGGAAAGAGTTAGCTATGTCTGAAAAACAGAAGAAAGAAGCCAAAAATTAAGTAAATAGGGTGCATAATGAGCATTAAGAATTAATATAAAAGACAAAAAGATCACGGTGCAGATTTCACATTTTATTGTTATTAAAAGTTAATTATGAAATTGGCACAACACATAAAAATAGATCTGTGGTGAATGATACACGTTACTATTATTGCCAGGTCATTTCGTGCACACCCTCACTTTTTAAAATCAGACAGTAATAAATATAAAACATTTCATCAGCTGTGAAATCAGTGTTACTGCAGCAGGGAGAGACTGTGCTTTCTGTTGACTCTACTCAAACAGATAATGCAGGCAGAAATAGTCCTCTATTCATACTTAAAAATAAATTAAGGAGAATGAAAAGAACAGATTTTTAGAGTATGCCCAAGCTGAAAATAACCCTTTCTTACAGACCTTTCTGCATGAAAGTCAAAAGGCGTTTTGCCACGGACTTTAAAGGCAGCAGGATTTAGCTATTTGTTGACAGACAGATGGAAAGACGTAGCAACAGAATCTAGGGAGGACCTGTGGCAAAATGTGAGTTTATTATTTTGATCTTGCACATGCTACTGAATCTCCTCGTTGTAGTAATTGTGCATGTTCGTAACAGCAGTGATTGCTGGGAGGAGTTGGGAGGGTGTATCAAAGCCAGATAAAAGCGTCAGCAGCTCATTTTTTCTCCCCACTTGGGTTGGCCTTCCTTCTAACCCCACACACCATTCATTGCAAAGCAGCTTTTTACCTGTACACTTCCTGGTCCCTGTGAGAAAATCAGAACAAAACCTGGCAAAAAATCTCACCCGGTCACTAACTGTTCCTAGACTTGTGTGGCCATATAAAAAGCTCACAGTGAGCATTTAGGGCTGTTCTCTGTCTGACTCTTGTTCCTCTCAGTTCCAGGGGTGCTAGGAAGTTGCTTAGAGCTGCCACTAAGTGGCTCAGCAGATTGCTGTTCTGCAGGTTTCTGCAGAAAAAGGTCACGGTAAGCAGTTTCAGTGTGGAAAGCAGCATACTGGGCTTTGTGGGGAGCACTGGGTGGGAGGCAAGACAAGCCCCACGTCAGATACACTGCTTGAGTTTTTGTGGGGGAAAAGATCTTCGTGGCAAGGCTACCCCAAAGTTTCCCTGCTACTTATTTAGGAGCTGCTTTCAAAGAAGGTGGGTAGGGACATGAGGCAGTTCCTGCCTTCCAAACTTGTAAGCAATGCTGATTTTTGCTGTGTGTCCTTCTTTGGGGTTGCAGAAGGTGGCAGCTAACAATGTGTCAAATAACCATCCTTGGGAAACCCTCACACAGCTCCACACCTCCTCTTGTCTGGCTCTGGAGTGCCCATGACCTCCCCCTAAACTCGTGCTCCATTAGGACTACAGCACGTCACACTACCACAACCCTACTAGCAAACTTGGGAGCGCTGTGGCTGCTCTGTTCTCATTTCCTCCACAGTGAATGTTTTTAAATCCCGGCAGATAAAATCTCACTGCTGCTCTCGAACAGGAAAATCTCAGGGCTTCAGTCTCAGCCTCACTTCAGGAGAGTGACAAGGGTGGAAAGCTGGCACAGCAAAATGGTGAATCAGGCTCCCTCTTTGGTTTTCAGGCTGTTTACTCAAAACAGCCCTTGAGAAAGATGCTATGCCTCGAGCAGATGTTACATTCAACCGGTTTAGCAATATTACGCCTATTTTTTCCCAAGCTAGGCAAGGAGGGGAAGGAGAATATAATATATGCTAGTGCAAGTTCACATAGACAACACATGAATATTTAGTACAAAATGTTCTTTCAAGGTGGGGCAAACATTTCTGGTTGTGACACAAAAAGAAGGTATTTTGTAACATTTTTAACAACTTGGCTGTGAGAAAGCATATAAGTGAAATATGCTTAGGCACAGACTACCTCACATCACCCTGAAGTATTCAAGGCTCTTTCTGAGTAGGCAATAAGCTCAATATTTCTTAAAAAAATACGACATCAGTTTAATCACAGCCGATTACAGACATAACTAAGTAATTTGGTGGTTTTTAAAGCTATGCTAAATTGAAGGATTTTACTCCACACAGTTTTTACCTATTCAAGACTTCTTTCATTTCAGAAATGATTTCCTTATTCACAGGAAAACATGGAAATATTCAACTAATAAATTCTAACATTAGATTTTCAAAAGTTGGTTTTACTCCTGAAGAATCACAGCTTCCAAGAAGCTCACAGACTACTTGTGTCTACTGAAAAACATTTTGAAAACCTGTCCCAATGTGGAAACAGTCTGATTTCAGGTCTGGTAGGGTTTATGTGCAAAATGAAAATCTGAATAATCCCTAAATTCTGGAGACAGAAGACTTCAGATACAAATTTTGCAGCACCCATCTTAGACATTTTGATGTGGCTTAAAGTCTAACTGAACAGAAAGATTTAAGGCCCTGGTTTTCTCTGACTTACACTGCACACAGAAGTGTTCAGCAGTAGCTTCTGAATGCAGTTAGCCAGCGTAAACCAAGCAGGCATGGAAGGGCCCTTGGCTTCACGGACATCATCCTTCCTTCACCTGCCATAGCCTGGTACTGCCCAAGCATGAAAGAAAAAGGCTTCAAAAATTCTGTTAAACAGACAAATAGGTATGGAAACTGTAACTGTGACTTTCTGCCCTTTTCCGGTCCTGGCACAAGACCAAACGGGTGTGCCCAGGACAGCAGGTGGGAACTCAGGCATGGTGGTATCACCAGGCCCTTGCTGCTGACAGGGACCCGTGTAGAGTTCATCCCAGCATCCCTGGCCTGTGCTTTGTCCTGCGCCAAGCCCGTGCAGGACAAGAGAAGTCTGAGGGCTGCACTAACCTACCACAGCTACCAGGAATCCTGAGTGGCTGAAAGTTCAAGTCTGCTGAACCCCTTATTCTGGGCTACAGTAAAGGCATGGAGGCAGAATCTCTATTGGCTTTGTGCTGTCAGGGAGATCTCTTTTGGTTTTGTGCTACAGCAGGGTCATGGTGCAAATCTCTCCAGCCTCTTACTTTTTGGCCCTCTGAACTAGCAGGACAGCCTCAGGCAACATCACCGCATCAGGAAACCTGGCTTTACCTATACAGCTGGAGACAGCAATAGGCACGGTCGGCACTAAACATCTCTCCAAACAGAATTCATCTTCTGCCTGCATCTGCTTTGGAACTGCAAACCATGTCAAAGCTGGAGAAAAATCCAAACAGCTCATGTAGAAGCACCTTTCCCTTGGATTTTTATTATCATTATTTTTAAGAATATATTTTGTACCAAAACACTGTCAGCATTCTTTATACAATGGAAAATGACACAGTCATCATGAATCATGTAAAAGAGTAAAAACAGAGCAAGACAGGAACATTTCATATCAAGGTTCAATCTGGAGTACAAACAGAATCTGATGCACAACTTAAAAGTCACACACCAGATAAAAAGATCATCTGGAAAACAATAGGTTCTCGCTTAATTTGGAAACAAAGTCAGGAGACTTCAATGTTAAGGCTAAAATTTCAATTTTTAACTCTCGTTTTTTAGGTGGCAGCCTGATTCTTAACTCATTCACACCAGCAATGTCCCCCTGGCTTTACAAAGAGATTTGCACTTGCATGAAGTAAGAATCAGGCTTCTATGCCTTTGTGCTCGGAGGACTCTGATTGACCTCAACAGGCTTTGGACTAGAGCCACAGTTGGAATTTCAGCTTGCAGTCTAAGGCTTCTTAACTGCAGGCCAAATTAGCGCAAAATGAGGCTTTGCAACTGGCATTCTACCCTTCACTTTGGATATTCCAGTTCTGGTTGCCTTAAAACCCTTCTTTATTGCAAGTTTCATATAGTTCTGTTTGTGAGATTTTTTTTTCTCTCTCTTTTTTTTTTTTAAATACAGTGCTACAAAGGATGTTTTTGTATTCTGTGTCCCTATATTACATGTTTTCAAAATTGCCTAAATATATGTTTATATCATGATTATAACTACTCAGAAAGACCTGCTATAGTCTACTGTGAGCAGCCAAGGAAAAAGTGTATTTAGTCCTAAAGACGTCAAGAAAAGTGGTTGTGTTCATTTATAGTGTAGCGCAATGACTGTGTTTATACAGCTATACCTACTATTTAAAAAGCTACTTGAAAAGTTATTCATGTGCAGTAGCTGATTTTCAAGCATTAATAACTTGGCTGTCTAGACAAGTTTTAATTGTCATATCAAAGGCCGAATATGTTCTTAAACGAGTGCAAAAAATCTCCCATCTCCCCTGGAAAGAGGCTGGTTCTCTTGCTGAACTAAGAGACTGCCAAATGTAACTTCTTCTCAAGTTATAAAAGCACAGCTAAAACTACAAATCGGTTGTTTAAATTTTAAAAACAGATCGACTTTAACTCAAACCTATCCTGTGCAGCAAAGTTAGTAAGCCCTGAAAAACAGTTTTTAGTGAATATGCAGAGCTCCCCCCACCAACTACCATGCCCGCGTTTTCCCAGGGCCTAGAGGGCTCCATTAAAATGTAACTAAACATTCAATAGGAAACATGATTTTTCAAGAATAATACGTAGAGTTTGCCCAAAGAACCTAAGACATTTTGTACATTCAAAATGTTTACATTTTGCTGTTCTTAACGATCAGTAAGATTGTTCATTTTTACCAATACATACAATGATTATAAATAAATAAACTACAGATAAGCTTTAAAAATTGTATTAACAGTACATTGTGCAAAAACTTGTAACAATCTACATTCTATGCAAATACCCTGACTAAAATATACAGGCTTGTGTCCTGACACCCTCATTCAGTTTTTGCACAGTCCTTGGACCAAATCAGCAGCTGGCAGCAATCAGCAGAATTCCATCCCAGGCCATGGAGGTTAGCTGATTAACACCAGCAGAAGATCTCACCCCCAGGTGTGTGCAAAAATCCCACAGAAATCAATGGGAGTTGTGCTTGACTAAGGACTAAGCAGTTTGATTGTACCCCAGTAAAGTGAATAGGAGATCTGCCATTGATTTCCGTGGAACCAGGCTCAGGCCCTGGGTAAGGACGTCAGCATGTGGCCCTGCGTTGTGCTACACTACTCCACTTCAGTGCAGAAACAATATTTGCAAAAGAAAAACTTTTCGTCGTTGTTGTCACTGCTGTTCAGTAACCGGTTTTAGTACAGCGTTTCAGAAATAGCCTTTCTGTGAGATTTGAAACGAGACTGCAAGTCTTTCTGAATCCATTCCAATTTGATTATCCAGCACAGGTGGGCTATTTTGATCCAAGAAAAAATGTCTCAATGTCTATTAACCAACAATGTTCTTCGTTAGGATAAACAACAGCCCAGTTCGTCAGCACAGGAGTGAAGAACTGCACATGGAAAAGGAACGGGGCAGCCTTCCTACTATAGTTGTGTCCAGAGCCGGCTGTCACTTCTCCAAATGGACGATGGCACCTGAGCCGGTTTGGAATCTACAGTTCTAACAAGTTCAGCCAAGTTTTGTAAGCTGAAGATCTCCATTTATCTTTATTGTGTCAATTGCTGACAGTGTTTCAATACGGTGGTAAAAATCAAAGAGCTGATGTCCATCCACAAATATCCTAAAACGGGGATGCTCACAAAGTATCTCAACCTGAAAAAAATAAAACAATGAACCATGTTCACAACGTAACTGGGAAGTTATTTCACAGGACACAAAAAGCTCCGGATTAGCCTTTAAGTAGTGTTGGTATGGTTACATATCTTGCTACTTACATGCTGTGCAATGAGAGGCCTGAGACCAACTTGCCCCCCTGACCCCAGTCACGCTACCATGGATCTGCTCATGCTTCACAGGAGCGTTAATCCAGTCTCACACTGTCCCGGAGGGGAGGACCCTGGAACCCAGTCCCACCGCTCTGCAGATTACAGTCCTGTGGGCATCACGGATGTTTTGCCTCTTAGAAGAATGCCGGAAACAGATCCAAACTGCTAATTACAGGGGGAAAAAACTGTATCTCCAACCCAAATCTTGCACTCCTTGCTACAGAATTCTTTTTTTCCTACAGAATGAGGGGGCAGTTCCCTCTGCAATGCCTTCCACACTTCCGTTAATTCACTGGAAGGGAGCGAACATGAGAGGAGGGATAAGTTTGCCCTCCCCTCCCACACGCTAGAACTGCACATACTCACACAGCTGCTGCGCAACTAAAAAGCCTTCACCATGGTGGCTGCACACAGCCTAGGACTGCCTGTTGGACTAGGGGCTGCAATGAGGGAGACGCACGATGGCTTGAATTCAGCCAGACAGTTCACACAAGGCACAAACCAGACCAGGGAAGGACACAGCTCTCCTCCTACAGCCCTGGAGAAATGCTCTGGAAAAGCCACAAAGACTGGCGCTGGACCACCCATTTCGGACAGATCCGGAGATTCCTGATATTGGGGGCGGCTTGAGAGGATGTCTTACAGTTAAGCTTTGGTGGAGCTGCCTGCCAGGAGGCTGAGATGTGAAGGCGTAAAATGTGCATTTGTTGTACAGGCCCTTGGAGACCTCCAGCTCTGGACAGGCTAAGGGAAGAAAATCTGCAGGGAAGTCATGTGTAAATCCTCAGTCGTTTCTAGAGGCTGGTAGTCTGGAATGAAGTGCAACTTTCAGGCAGAAATATTACAACAAATAAAAATCAGAACGGGGGCCAATGATAAACTGACCAAGCCTGATTAGCCCGACTGATTGAGGGCAAATCACACTGGAAGAAGTGGCAGTGGACTGTCCAAAAAAACACTGCCCCATGGGGACCTGGTAGTGCACCACGTAACAGGGAAGAGCCCGTGCTGCTGCGTAGCTCTTGTGTCACTGTAGCAGGTGCATCCAGCCTTAGGCCTTGTTATGTAAAAGATATGGTTAGCCTCAACACTGCTTACGATCCATTTTTACAGATCACCCTGGGCCACGCCAGAACGATAATTGAACTGGATCACAAGTAATTGTCAAGAACACTTAATAGTCCTGTTTAATTTATTCATTGAGAGGGAGACCATCAAAGGTGCAAAGTCATCTGGGAGTCTAAATTCTGTTTATGCATTTGGGAAAAAAAGAAAAAAAAAAAGAACAACTCCCCTCCTGCAGTATCTCACACTAAACGTGCAATATCGCTGTCCTCTGATGTTAGCTGTCATTAGTGGGACAGCCACAAAACATGCTCTGGATAATTTGTCTTGCTTGTTGGAGGGCCCAGCCACCACCCATGGCAGCAGGTAGCGTAACCCTCGCAGCCAGAGCAAGACCAAGCCTCCAAGCCCTTTCAAGTGCATTTCCCACGTGCGCCAAAGGGTGTTGCCAGTTCAGACAGGAGAGTTTGCAGAAGCAAGTAGAACGCAACCCATCCACAGCAAAGCCAGTCATCAACACCCTCTCGAAGCCCAAGCATCTGGGGAGACTGAGCTTTTGGGGTTGGGGGAGATTATCTTGGGGGCAAGATGGATTAAGAGAGTTTGGCAGCTGGTCAGAGCGCTGGCATTTAGCAGAGGGGCGGCAAGGTTTCATAAGAGGGGCGGGGAGGAGGAGGGCTTTTCTGGGTCAGCCGCATGGAGAAGGCGTGCAGCCTTTTTTCTCAATGTAGCCAAACCGCTGCGAGAGAAGAAGCCCTCTGCAGCTGCATACTTTGTTAGTCCTGATTAGCAAAGACAGCTTCACATAACCATAAACACTACAGATGGGAATCTGCTTCTAGGTCAACCCAGTCCATCCCTCGCACCGCAGGATTTCCATACACACCGTTTTCAAGTGACTACCAGCTTAAATTTGCCAGGAGATTTAATCCCAAGGTTCAGAAAAGAATACCTCCATTGCTTAGCTATTTAATCTGCTAACACAAAGGGCTACAGCCAACCTCAGTGTAACATCCCCAGAGAAAAAGGATGAACACGATCCTCATTAGCTGCGCTAAACTGCAAACACTACGTCCATTATAGAAACCATCAAAACACACGGCAGTCCCACAGAGTATTTACATTCTCCAGTAATAACTTGAAATGCAGTAATAACATAGAGGTACTTTTTAATTTATAGCTATAAAACTAAGCTCAGGAAGTGCGCTTCATCACACGGCATTACAACCTCCGACTTGTCATAACACCCCGTGATGTGTTTATAGCCCCATCGGAACTGCCTGCAGATGCAAGCGGCTGCAGAAGCGGGCTCTGCACAACTCCTGATCAATATGAGCAACCCGGCCAGCGGCGTCTCAGCCAGAGGCAAGTGAGATTACAAAGACAAGCCAAAGACTACCCTGAGATTTCACGAGAGGCAAGTCGCGTCCTGCTGCAATGCCGCTCAAATTACACTTTATCGGAGACGGTGCGTGCCGCTGCGATCGTAGTACTCACCCTAAAAGGCTGGTCCGGTATAAAGGGAAAGTAGGGAATAGATGACTGCTCTTCCCCCCATTCTCCAGCCACGCACGAGTTTCTGACAAACTGTCTGTCTGTGAATACAGCTTTCAGTTCGATGGCTACATCCGCAGGAGGATCTTCCGACTCCCCACAAGTCAGGCTGATGCCAAAGCTGCAAGACAAACAGAACTGCTCTCATTCAGCCAGAAAACAAGCAGATAAACCCCAAATGCAGCCGGGCTGATTTCTCAGCTTATCAAAACCGTCAGCAGCGTAGCAGCATGGGGGGGGTGACAGCTCAGCTCATCCGGGGAATGCCTCGAAAGCTCAGCAGGGACAAGGACATGGATATGGCACACATATAGGTGCGTGAGTTGCATAGATAAGCGTATATATGATCCGAGGCGAGTCCTCCTTTACTCCAAGTGAAATCGTGGGAAACAGGATCCCGTACAGAAATGCCCCCTCTATGGGTCAAAGGAGGAACCAGCACGCTATATTTAAGATGATAAAAATAATTCCTCTGTAGAAAAGGGGGGACTGGGGGGGGTCCCTCCTCCCCTCCTCGCCCCCTGCCCGGGCTCGCAGGGTTTTTACCTTTCGGGGTTGAGGTCCACTATGCCCATGACCAAGATCTTCTTTCCCGGCCTCATTCCTCCTTTGATGTGTCCACAGAAGGGGACGATCTGGAAAGGACAGTGGCGGCGGGGGTCACTCGGCATCGGCCCCGGTTGTACAGCCGGGGGGATTGGGGGGGGGGGGGGGATGCGAAGAAGGGTAAAAATCAGAACAAATCTAAACCGAAAAAAGGCGATTTACCAGGCGAGGGAAGTACACATCAGCTTGCACCGGGGATCCCAGGGAGTTGTTTAAATGCCCGTCCTCTATTTTCTGCAGGTAGAAACGAGAGCGCTGAGGCCCCTCCCGGCCGCAGGTGCTCACCCCCGGCGGCAGCAGCAGCAGCAGGGGCAGCAGCGGGCGGCCCCCCCCGAGGCTCCCCGCCGCAGGTGGCGGCCGTGAGGGGCTGCGGCTCCCCCCGGCTCCCCCCTGAGCCCCGTCCCGTCCCCCCCAGCCCCGTTGGCACTCACCAGCGCGTCCCGCTCGGCCACGGTCCCCGCCATCTTGTGCGAGCGGCGGCGGCGGCGCTGGGGACGGGGACGGGGACGGGGACGGGGAGGGGGCAGCGGGGCAGGGCGGCTCTATGGGGGTGGGGGGACCGGGGTATCCGCAGCCCCGGCGGGTCGGGGGGCAGCGGCAGAGCCGGAGAGGAGCCGGTGACAGAAGTAGGAAGGCAAGGAGGAGGAGGAGGAGGAGGAGGAGGAGGAGGAGGAGGAGGAAGAGCAGAAGGGGAGGTGGCCGGCGCTGCCTCGCCCGGCGGGGAGCTAGGAGAGCCCAGCCCCTGGCCTGGGGGGAGCCGGGCAGGGCGGGGGCTGCGGCGGCTTCTTCGGCTCCGCAGCTCTGCCCCGGGCTCGCCCCGGCAGCCGGGGGACGCGGCGACCCCGGCCCTGGGGGGGCTCGGCCCCCCCGAGGAGGCAGGGAGGGGATGGGGTCCCCGGGGAAGGCTGCGGTGGGGCTGGGAGAAGGGCTGGGGGAGGCTGAGAGGGCCCTGTGTTTTGGCGAGCGCAATTATTTATATTTTCCTTGAGCTCAGAACCCGAGTACCCCCACCAGGAGGCTGGAGCAGGCGATTTGAGTAACTGTCCCTCGTGAGATGGACGAGGCCGAGTCCCAGGAGAAGTACATCGTTGGTGGGGCTGTTCTGGGTGGCAGCGTGGCCCGTGGCATCAGGCAGCAAGGCTGTGTTTAGCGCCGCGTGTTGTTGGGCGAATTGCAGCCTCTCAGTCAAGTCATGCGGCGGCTGCTTTGAAATCCTCACCGCAAACTTCTTAATGACATAAGCTAATTGTATAAGTCGGCTGGCTATCGATTGCTCGTTACGGAGGGGGAGCTCCTATTGACATGCACATCCCGTGGTTGCACAACGTGACCGCGTACAGGGATGTCCCTGCTCCCAGTT
This sequence comes from Anser cygnoides, assembly GCF_040182565.1. Lineage (NCBI taxonomy): Eukaryota > Metazoa > Chordata > Aves > Anseriformes > Anatidae > Anser > Anser cygnoides. Next base: position 559,266 of record NC_089875.1, on the reverse strand, counting down.
GTGTGAGCAGGGGGCTCCCAAGGACTCCCCAAATCCTCATGGAGGGACCTGCAAATCTGCCTCGGCCTGAGGCCACCAGCTCTGCTTGGGTTGCCAGGAATCCCCTGCCTTTACCATAGCACAAGTGACCTGTCCCAGTAAGCATGCTGTAATGATGCTGTTGATGAATTTAGGGTCCAGGGGAAGGGGGGGGATTTGGAGAGTTGTCACTTCCTCACAACTACGATGTGGTGGCATAAACATCCCTCCGGCAACGTGACACGGGACCTTGCACGTGTCACCTGGCTTCCCTGTGCCTCCACTTAACCCATGCGTTGGGCTGGGTGGATGAACGTTGCTGTCCTTCCTCCGCCACGGCGCTGTGAGGATTAATTACTCATGCTGTGTAAAGTGGTATGGAAGAAGCTAAGTCATTGCAATGTTTAGGGTTTCAATATGACGGTGCATGTCTGTTGGGAAATGCTTCCAATCACTAGGTGATGCCATTCAAGAAATCAAGAGCTACTGAGAGTAAGTAAAGATTGTGCAAGTGTTTAGATGCTTGGTTACTTTTTCAGTAGCGTCCACTAATTTGGGGATGTTTTCATCTTTGGATGCCCAGTGGAGATGGCTCATCAAAGCTCATGTTAGTGCATATAGCTCTGCTAGAAGTCACGTACAGAAGCCATGTCTTCAGCTTTACCAGTACAATTGGGCACAAAGGCAGTGGGGATCACTGTGGCACAGGTCTTGGTCTTGAAAAACCACCGGACTGTTTTCATCATGCCAAAACATTGGGTGTCAGCCCTCACCACATGGAAAAGCACCTTCCTCGAATACTGCCAGGAGACAATCCATAAACAGCTCAGTAACATGAAACCATTGCACACTGGAAGTGGTCGGCTTCCGAGCGGTGAGCTGAGTGCCCTCACAAGTTCACCACAAAGAGGATCTGGAGGTAGTCTGATGATTCGTTCAGCTCTGGTGCGCTGCTCACCTCTGCCCTCACCGATGCTGATGCCAGACGCGTTGTGCTTTTTTATGCTGGCCTGAGAGAGAAGAGAAATCACACTAAGGTTTTGCATTTTTATTTGGTGGTACAGTGCTACACGATGCCCAGAGAGCTCTTTTCATAACACATCATCTTTTCCTCTGTTGCACAGGGAGCTGCTTTATTGAATAAGATTAAATTTATTGGACATAAAATCAGGCCAGCCAGTACTTTGTGCCAAAGCTTGAGTTCCTGTGAGGAGAGAGGTCATTATTATGTCTCTGTTTTGTAGCTGTTTTTAATTGAACTTTCTCATTTTGGAATAATTAAATAGCAAGACTTGGCCATTTGGCCAGCTGCTTTGCCTTGTGTTTGTCTTCTTTGGCGTGTTTTCCAAAAACTAGCACAAATGCAACGTTTGTTCTGTTGGCCTTGGAAGGAGTGGCTGGAACAACCTGTGGTATGAAGCTGTGATGGGGGAGGATGTTCCCATGTTTTTAGGACTGGTCTGTGCATTTCTGCTTCTATGCAATGTTCTCTTCTCACCCTATACCAGCCCAGGAAGACATTGAAAATCCTGTTTGCACCACAGACAAGGCAAGGCAGCCAGAGCAGCTTTGCCCCCTTGTGCCACTGTCCTGCCTATGTGATGGCTGCTCCTGTGGTTTCTTCTAGGGAGGTGTTCTCCAGCAGAAGAGGACTGCCTACCTCTGCATAGATCAGCGGTCAGGGTGTAGGGCTACATTTCTGGGCAGCACTGTGCCTCCCATCCATGGGGGAGCTTCCTTGAAACCCACTTTACCCACAGGTTTTCCTCTGCAAAGGGCCATGGGGTGTGTGCCACCATCTAAGCTACTGCACTCATTCTTCTCAAAAAGGAGAGATCTGAGCCAAATCTGTTCCCTCACCCGTGCAGTCCTGTTAAATCATCTGCACAAAATGGGCTCTATTTAATATTTGCACCAACCTTCTCACTGGGGAAGGTCTTGAGGTTTCATGCTTGAGGGCCTGAGCTTGTAGGTCTGGTGGTGGAAGCTGGTGCAACATGATAAATATTTGCGCTCCACTGAAATGATGCCAACATCTAAGTCTCTGAACTTGACTGGTTGGCCAAGTACAAAACCCCTTGTGGATAGGTACTGCCATCCAATTCTGGGCTTCTACAGCTGTTTGCTTGGTGGAGCCCGGGACTCCTGAAATACTGAGAATTGTATAAAGATTAAAAAGAAGTGGCACGGTGTGAACACCATTTGGGAACAGTTAATGATGTGCCCATCCCAGCCACCAAAGCCATTGCTGAGAACTGGCAAACCCAGAACTTCATCTTAATCCCAGCACCTTGTATCTTGCAGCCACTCCCTTTGATGATTTAAAGAGGTGTATCTAATTCTTAGCTGGCCTTCACCGAGAAGGAATGCAGCACGATCGCAATTTTGGTGTGGTATAATTACCCTGCCTTTCTTGCCCCATTACCACTGACACTGCTCTCCTCACACCTGGGTTTATAGGCTGACTTGTACAACCTCTCTGGTTTGTTTTGCTTTTTTAATGACGTTGGTGAGAAGATGGGAGGTGTTTGCTGGTTTCGTGGAAGCTTCCTTTGGTTTCTGGGTGGTATGGCACTGAAGTCCTCGTTCTTGTAAGACTGAAAGAGTTGAATAATATGATAAAGTGTGGCAATAAGTTTGATTCAGTGGCTGAAGCCAAGTGCAAAATAGTTCGGAGGAGTTTCTCCTTTCAGAATTATTGCAGTGCTGATAGACAGCCGCCTTATTTTCTTAGACCTTGGTGGCTTTGCCGCTGCAAATCATTGGACAAAGGTCTAGGAGAGCAGACCCGACCTCATGTAAAGTTGCCCTGCACAGGGGCCCAAGGCAGAGGTTTGGAGAGGGTAGTGCTGGCGTCGTGTAGGGCTTCGTGGAAGTCAGCAATGGGCTGAAGAACCAAGTCAGAGACGTGGACTTCTCTTGCCAGGTGGCTTCAAAGAGCCCCAAGAAGAAGATTCCCTTGGCACTGTGTACTGAGACTAAAGTGCAAGGTACCACGTACCTGCAGAAATATTCACGGTCCTGCCCTCCCACACCCACCCACGGGAAACAGAGGTGACAGTTAGCAGTACGGACAGTGCAGGGAGGGTGTTCAACGTGCCTGTGCGTTTTCACAAGTTAATGCTGTTGCATCCTCATCGATGGAGGAGGGAACCCAGGACCAGGAGCGGCACCCCCTCTTACAAAGGCTTTCTGTAGTGTCTGACGTTTATACAGATCATTTCACAGCTTCAAGTTCAAACTTGACATTTATTTAAAGTGGCTTCCTTGCATCTTGTTGCTTCCTGATTTATTCTGGTCTGTCTTGCCCTAAGGGTTTCAAGACTCTTACTGTGCACGAGTCCAGTGGGGAACTCATTTTTCTGGGGCTCTCAGTAACAGATCGAGTAGACCGGTGTTTAAGGAGATTGGCCTGAGTGAGTCGTTTGATCTCACACAACTGCTGCACGCCCGGTGCAGAGCGTGCGTCTATCAGCAATATTTGTCTTGCAGGTTGTTTACTGGAGTCTGCACTGGGAACCAAGGGTATGTACATAAAACTATGTCAGATAAGACATTGGTTGCGGGTTGAAGGTTGTTCGTGTTCAGGATTTTTCATCTCTTCCTGTCCCTTCCACAGGGAATAAATGTCCAAGTGCACGGCACAAACTGCAAAGTTGTGGCAGGAGCTGGAGGCATCCCCAGGGGCAGACTGTGTTTTTATGGCTCGGAGGCTCGTCTTCCCTACTGTGTCTTATTTGGGGCTTCCTTTGTTTTATCAGTGGACAACAATTATATCAGGAATCTCATGACGTTGGCTCTTTTTTTCTTTTAGTTTCAGTTTTGAGTTCTTTGTCATTTCAGAAATGTTTTGTATTATTCATGCATTTCTTTTTTTTTAAGAGGCAATTTATAGCTTTTGAACATGGAGAGCAATTTGAGAATGTGGCTACTTTCTGAAGAGCTGAAATCTAGTGGGAAAAAGGACTGTTATATATGTATTCAAAAATGTTGTGATTTTCAGGCCAACTTCATGAATTTAAATGGGAGGGGGTTCATGGTCATGATGCATTATGCATCCTGTGTGCATCACATCTGCCAGAGGATGCAGAAAAAGACTGCTAAAGGGCTTTTACCCATAAGTATCAGCATGTCAAGAGGTCTTTCTATGTACATTTTAAAATTTTAGTGACTGCTCTATCTAGAATAGGCTTCCTGTTATTTTGCACGGTCTGCAGGACTGGGTGGGGGCTGTTTGCTATTTTTAGAAGCTCCCCAGAAAATATTCTTAATTTATAAGTTAAAAGACCCATCTTCTTATTCCTGTTTTTACGATGCTTTCTGCAAATGAAACCTGGAATCTTTACATTTTAACTGCCAGCCCCAGCAGCTGAAATGTTAAGCAAAGCAAATCCAGCACTCAGTTACATTGGGCAATGCAGTGCCCTCATGGATTTGCTGGGTATAACTGCGTGGTCCAAACCAGGGTACTGGTTTTGGCTCCTTAGGAGCAGTTAGCACCTGAGTCCCACATCTGAAGCACTGAATGAATACATACACAAGACTGATGACTGTCCATCCTCCAACAGCGCCTTCGAACAACCCCGGTTCAGCTGACACATCTGCCCAGGCAGGAAACGAGGCTACAAGAAGGACATGGAGGTGCTCGAGAGAGTCCAGAGAAGGGCAACGAAGCTGGTGAGGGGTCTGGAGAACAAGTCGTACGAGGAGCGGCTGAGGGAGCTGGGCTTGTTCAGCCTGGAGAAGAGGAGGCTCAGGGGCTACCTTATCGCTCTCTACAGGTACCTTAAAGGAGGCTGTAGCGAGGTAGGGGTTGGTCTGTTCTCCCACGTGCCTGGTGACAGGATGAGGGGGAATGGGCGAAAGTTGCGCCAGGGGAGGTTTAGGTTGGATGTTAGGAAGTACTTCTTTACTGAAAGGGTTGTTAGGCATTGGAATGGGCTGCCCAGGGAGGTGGTGGAGTCACCATCCCTGGAGGTCTTTAAGAGATGTTTAGATGTTGAGCTTAGTGATATGGTTTAGTGGGGGACTTGTTAGTGTTAGGGCAGAGGTTGGACTAGGTGATCTTGGAGGTCTCTTCCAACCTAGACGATTCTGTGATTCTGATTCTGTGATTCTGATTCTGTGATTCTGTGAGGAGGCCATTCCTGTGGAGGCACGGACAGACGGACACTCTGCTTTGGAGCAGCGCCGCTTTGCAGTGTCTCTGGGTGGCCGATCGAGTAAGGGTTTCGCTGCCTTTGCACATCAGCTTCAGGAGCTGTATTCTCACCAAGGCATTGTTGCGGTCTGAACTCATCTTCTCTTTTGGATCATGTGAGGTATCCTCCATTAGTAACACTTTGCTCTGACAGGCGTCCTGCTGTGCATTGCAGCAGTTAGAAGTTAAATAATTTATTTTGGAAGCAAGTTTCGTACATGACTTAGAAAATGGAAGAGAACAAGGAATATTGCAACAGCGAACTGCAGGGTAGATTTCAGTGGTAGCCTTGGACAAATACACCATGCTCTGTACTTTCTAAGCGTTGCATTTTGCCATCCATTGTTTCAAAATTGCTTTCTCTCCCATAATTATCTTCACAAGAGGAGGCTGATCCAAAGTGTTGTGTTTTTTTTTATTTTTTTGATGTTGTTCATTGATTTCCATTTTTAATAATAAAGGTGAATAAACAAAAGAAAAAAAAAGCATGACAATATATTACCTGGCATTTAAAATAGAGAGAAGATGTATGTGTGCCACAGAGCACTTAATCTGTGGACATCAAAGTGCCTTACAGAGGTCATAATTCTCATTTCAAAGATGAGGAAGCAGAGGTGCTGAGAGGGAAAGTGGCTGGCTTAGCAGGTCAGTGGCAAAGCGGGGCGAGAGTCTCCCGAGCCTGTACTGCAGGCAGAGAGGAGGGCACACAGGAGAACAAACCTGTCCTCGCTTAATCAGGACGGCTCAGGTCCCAGGTGCAATGAAGGCACAGTGACACTGCAGGGAGAGCAGCAAATCATGCCACAAGCCGTGGAGCCAGTGAAGCCTGGTTTCCTGCTGTTCTGTGTCTTAAGAGTAGGCCGGGGGTTCTCTGATGTTGCCCTTTGATGGTGCAATCCTGAGGTGCCACTGTGGCCTTTCCATCACCAAGGGCACTGATGGAGTCTGGCTTCCCAGCTTGGTTGTCTGTTTTGCCAAAAGTTTTAGGTACTTGAGAATTTTTGTGCCTTTCTGTCAGGCGTGATCACCGTGAGCCAGTGAGTCACAACTAACACGTGTCTGCACACACACACCCACGCACGGGCACGCAGGCATATATCTGGGCATTGCAGTGCAGGGGACATTTTACCTTATGGAACTGTGTGGTCAGACAGCATTTTTATGTGGTAGATCTACGGTTTTAAATATGTTTTCTCTAAAGAGTTCTGAAAGATAAAAGGTGGTAGAGCGAGGATGTTCGTTGTGTTGATTCCGTAGCCACTGTTATTCCGTCTTACTAGAAAATGCTTTTCAAGGGAAGAAACAAAATGCCTCCAAATTGGACTTCCAATGCGAAACGCATCTTCTTCGAGCCCTCAGAGACTCTCTGTGAAGTCAGACTCATTTAAGTCATTCGTGTGATGAATCCTACCTCCTGGTGAGAAGACTTCTTTTATGCCTGCAGCCATGCTGCCTCGAGGCACGGTCCTGTCACATCTCGTAACCCAGAGAGGGAGAGGTTGAATGAGCATTTTGGTGGGAAATTCTGAAGTAGTGACTTTCAAGCCTTCCTGACTTGTGAGCTCTGAAAACACTTTAGGTGGCTGCTCATCTCCCTTGTCAGTAAATTGAAGCCTGCTGATATGAGATTGGTTTTCTCAGTTTTGATGGGCCCATTACAAGTAGGACATGGATGCCGCTGGTCTTCTGTGCATGGAGTTTCATGGAGCAATGTGGCCATCAGTTACCTGAAGATCTCGCGGTGTTTTTCACAGAGGGGTCTGCCTATGAAAGGTAGACATAATTTGAGGGATTATCCATCTCTAAGCAGTTCATGATAACTGCTTTGAGATGGCTTGCAGTGTAACCTTCTGATTAACAGTGCACCCCTGTCTGCTTTCTGCTTCTTCAGATGACTGCTACAAAAGATGGGTAGTAGGGGGAGGTTGTCTAGCTTTGTCATTCACCCTCTTTGACCTTCAACTCCTTTTTTCTTGATGAAGTCCAAGTTACCCATCAATTAAAGAGAGGCTGCGTTGTGTTCTTAGCCCACAGGAGTGTTGTGAGAGTTTTAATAATAAACTTTTCAAGACTGTCAAGTGAAATGTGCTATATAAATGCAGATTAATGTTACTAGAAAGCCTGCAGGTTCTTTACTTTATGTGTCTCCTCTGTGGTGTCTACCAGCAGACCTGAATACATTTGCGGCTCAGATTACTAATCTCAGATGTAATACATCAACTGAACAGACTTTCTTTCTTTATATTTTAAATATCACGGCACACTGTATCATGCAACCTATGATAATACTGTTTAGCATCTCTGTTATTAGAACATCTCTTCATATTTTTGTTGTTACAGGGCCCAGAGGCATTGTTTATGGGTAGACCTCAAAGACCTGGTAGTACTTCAGTTTTCCAGATAGGAAAACCGAGGCCCATTTTCCAAGCAAAAAACTCTGAGCCAGTGGTGTAGAAACTGGGTCTCCTACCTCTCACATGCCATCTCTCCAAGCACTGGGAAACTGTTTTCAAAAGAGCCAAAGACTGTAAATTACAGGACCTCAACACAGATTTTGCAAGTGAAAGTAAGTTTGCTAAACAGATTTTTTTTCTCCTCCTGTGTGCTACGAGTGACACTTCCACTAAGCACTGCAGTGGGTGCGTTCCCTATGTGTCTGGTTACCCCTGAAGAGGTGTTTTAACTGGAGGAGAAAACCCCCACTCATTAGCAATGACTTCTGTTCTAGTGATTGGCTACTTAAGGTTTTACAACCCCAAGTGCCTCGCTAATATTCTTCTCTTAACACCGAGTCTTTTTGCAGGTTACCAGTATGTTCCTCAGACTTGCAAGGCTTTACAGACCGTTGTTCAAAGCCAGCTATTTTGAAAAAATACACAAATACTAGAATCGTGGAATGATCATCACAAATGGCGGTGGAGAAGGGACAACTGCTTGAAGGTCCCTCTTCTTCACTCTTTACCAGGAGAATATCCTTCTACTGGGCTATGTACTCATGGTGCCACATCTTTCTGATTCATGGACTTCACATTCCTTGCTGCCCAGTGGCCTGGTGTCAAGACGAGTTGGGGAATACTTCCCTCTCTCCAGCTGATGTGGGTGCTTTGAAAGGAGACACTGTCTTGATCTCTGTTAGGGTGAAGATGGCACTTCCATGTCTCCTTTGCCTTTGATGTGTGTCCTTGTCCCCTTGGTTGATGCACCAAACCAAATTTTTTGAGTGACTGCTTCTGCCAGTGGCTCATATTGGAGGTGTAGATGGGGTTTGGGAATTCCACTTCTGGAGCCAGGCACCTTGTAGGGACATGTGGGAGTTGCTGTTACCACACCTGAGCCCTTTGCCAATCTGGGACTTGAGCGTCAAAGGTGAGTAATTGTTATTGATGGAGCAGCTGCTTTGTTTGTCCACTGAATAAATAAAGCAGACTTTCCAGCTGTTACCTCCTCCAAGTCTCTTCCAGGTCCTTCCAGCTTCCCCACATCACTCCCTTTTCCTAATCTCCCCATCTTTTCTCTGTGGCTTCCTCCTGCAGTTTCAGTTCTGGCGGGCAGCTCCCAGCATTATGTTCAACTGAAGAGGGCTTTCCACGAGCAACTTGAATGTCCCGAGCAGTACAACATTCTTCCCAGAGCCATCCGTGTCAAAAAGTGATGTTTTCGCCCTGTTTTGCAATGATTGTATTTAATAGTTAGTTAAATATCGAGGTCACCAGCCACTCCTTACTGGCATGCCCCATTCCTAAGGAAACACTGTGCCTTTTAACATAGCTGTGCTGGAGGGCAAGGGCATTTACTGACCAAACCTTCTGCTGGAGAGCTGATCTTTCCATTTCCCCTTCAAAGCCAAGGTTGCCACATTTTCCCAGAGTCTGTGACCTAAATAGCAAGTTGGTGTCCTGTGAGAGTGTCTGGTCCTGGAATGGCCCTGTTTCCTTTCCCTTGTTTCAGTGGCTGCGGTGATATCAGCATCCTTGCGAAAAACAATTCAGTCAATCCATCAGGGCTTTCCAAAGGCAGAAATGCCCCATGATGTGACACACCAAAACCCGTTTTGAAAGCAGCAGACTAGTTAAATGGGCTGACCCTGTGGACTCTGGGTCAATATACAATAACGGTGGTGCTGCACTAAGCTTTTCTTTCCATCAGAGCAGCTCTATCACATTGATCTGCTCAGTGTTGTGCCAGAGAATAGCTGGATAGCTTTTTTTTTTTTTTTCTTTTTTTAATGTGTAAATCCACTTCCTAACCTGGCAGGCTTTCTACAGCATGAAAGTGTCAGCAAAATATCGGTGCGTGTTTCTTCCATGCGGTCTGATAGGGATATATATCTTGTCCTGTTTGCCTAGGGTGCAGCTCCTTTGGAAATGCTTTGTAGAACAGTGCTACACAGGGAAAGAGTTATCTTTAATGACACTTCTGTGATGTTTACATGTTAAAGTCCTTGCATAGCAGAGGTATATGTGGTTATACTGGCATAAAAATGCTTGTGTTTGTGTGGTTCTGGGAACCAGTATAAATTATGCTGAAAAGAGCATGTATTTTCTTTATATTTTGGGAAAGCTGGTGCTGTAATTGAATATAACTGTAAATAAAACCACCCTGGCACTGTTTTTCATTCACAGGCCCCCAGTTCAAATTTATTGTTACCATTGCCATACCAACGCAGAAATAGCAGCTGTAAGGGGTCAAGTGAATCAGAGTCAGACTCATCTCAGGATATCTCATCTCATCTGTCCAGCTCAGGCACCAACAGGTCGATAATGGAGACTCCCTTCATAAAGGTAGAAATTGCTACAAAGTCAAGAGCCTCGGGTATTTTCAACACCAATTTAGGAGGGGATGAGAACCAGGCACTGGAAAAATCTGTTTCTGCCGAGTGTAAAAGGAGCACTGGGGAGGAGCTCTGTCACAGTATAAACTTCCAGTATAGGTTAGATAAATTCCCCATTTGACCCCTGAGATCCTCAGGATGTCTCCAGACTGCCAGTCTCACCTCCCACTCACCTGGGCACAGTGCCCACTGGAGGTATAAGGCACCAGTCCCTGCTCAGCCTGTCTTAATTAAAAACAACTTTATTGTTTGATAGATACCAACAGAATGCACAATATAACCGGCAACACAGAAGGCTTCTGCCCTGAAGACATTTTCCTGTAAACAGATGGCAAGCAGAAAATGTGTCAGGAAAGCCAGAAAAACTCTGTCTTGGTAGGTATGTGATTCCTTTCCCCTTTGGACAAAGCATCAGTGTGGGCTGATGTGGGCTCCAGTTACAGAAGATGTCTTCAAGGCTAAGGCAGTGTGGAAAGTACGAGGGAAAAACGTGAAACCAAGGGAGGGAAAAAAAAAACACAAACCAACACAACCAATTAGCATTCTCTAGTGGGGATTTTATTTCAGCCCGTCCCTCTCCCTCTGTGCTTAGCACTGTACATACACATATGGTAGGAGAGTAGCTCTGCCCAGGGAGGCGTAGAGTCCACATAGGCAGGAAAAGGGGTGGGGGACAGGAAGCACTCGGCTTAATTTCACAGCCTTGAAGCAGATCTACCAGCTGACATCATGACTTGAACAAGGTTGCCCAGGATGTCAGCGGCAGAGCCGGTATTTAAACCCCTGGCATCCCAGCCAGAGGCACTGGCATGTCCTGCTTCATCTGAAGCTGGTCTGACACAGCAGAGTCTTATGTAACTCAGCCAGAGTTTTGGTTTTGTTGCAACAGTTTCAGAAGAACTCAAGCACAGGATTTTTGCTATTTTTAAGTTCGAGAATGAGTGTATTTCTGTCTCACGCTTCACCAGGTTGCATCCAGGGTCAGGGAATGAGGGTTCATCTTCCAGCTAGCTACACAAGGCTTTCATTTGCATTCCCTCTTTGTTTTGTCTTGGGATAACAGAGGTTTGCACTGACATGCAAGATATTTTCTTACTGGTCATCGACAACCGCAGTTGCATTTCAGAAACGTTTTGGCACCTTGCCCCTCTGGCAGCCAACGATCTTAGTAGCAACTTCTCAGGCTGAAATGTTTTTCTTGAAATGCATTAGCCCATGTCTATTATTGCACACACTTTTCCTTTTCCCCTCGTCTGCTTTGGCCATATCTGAAGCTGTGAACTCTTTTCAAAGAATCTTTAATCTCTGTCAACATTTGGAGTGGGTCTGAATAAAAACTTGTTAGAGAAAATCTTAGTGATTTAATGTGCTTCTTGGCTTATTATTCTGGCTGACAATCTTTTACAGAGCCAGCATTGCAATAGCAGTAGGAAAGTAGAAAATCAGGATTGCTTTTAGTAGGAAGAATCACTCTGACATGCTGAGCAATGCCCTGATATGTTCATTGCCTGTCCTGTGAGTGTGCTTGTCTTGTAGACACACTTGCAATGCGGTTTCCGGGAAAACAGAGGCTTAAAACTGATAGGCATTTTCTGTCACCACCTGAATAACACTTAGAACTGTGGGATAATTAAGATCAAGTGCTTTAATCCATTGGTTACCTTCTCAGGTAAAGCTATTCATTCAGCCATAGTAAGGACAATAGTGTTTATCAGCTGTAAATCTAGGGTGTAAAGTAAAATAAACAAGTCATAAATTTTCTGCCCTGCTTCTTCCCACCTATTCTTCAGGCTATTCATCTATTTTGGAAAGCTTACTAGTTCAAAACTTCAAAATCACTGTCTACAAATGAGGAGCAAATATGACATTCTGTGATCTTTTGCACACAGAGGAGATTGAGGTCTTGATAAGAAGCAGGGGTGGGAAAGGAGATGTTAGTGTCCTTGGTGAGGAATGAAGTGAACTGGAAAGTAAGCTGGGGGGAAACAGTTTGGGAATCCCTGCCCAAGTTCAAAGTACTTACACAGGTACTTGCCTCTAATTATGTATTTAAACCTAGACCCAAAGCAGTTAAATACCTGCAAAAAAAGTAAAACACAGAGTCACCTAAACATGTACCTCTGTGCTTTCCTGAGTTAGAGTCTGCACAACTGAATGGGTTCTGGCAAGAATATTTCTGGTCTCTAGGCTTAAACTGACTGAAGCCATCAGGTCGGAGCTAAAGTATTTTGTAACAACTCAGCTACGAATGTCAAAGTCTGTAGAGGTGCAGCTTCTGCAAATGGTTCCAATTAACATCTTTAATCTTATTATCTCAAGTCTTTTATCTTCAAATTTTCTTGGCTGTTTGTTTGTTTTCTTTACATTTGTTTACGTATACAGAACTGAAAGTTTTTCTGGAAATGCTGGTATGGCTTTTAACTGTAAGAATGATTCACTGAGAATAATTAATTCAAAGATCTTGGCATCTCTTTTCCTTGTAATCTGGTGGTGGATATTCTGTGATTTTCTTGGAAGGTTTTTTCCCCTGCATGTGCATGTATACACTCACACCCACAGAGACTCACACACATCATTTGCAAATGCAGACACTTCCCTCTTCTTCCTTTGGAGCTTTTAAGTTGCTCCCTGTTTCTGGAGCAAGACACATCTGACCTGTACAATTAACCCTTTCTGCTATGTATCTCCTTTATTTGTGTCCAAAAACACAACAGAGCTTTTGAGGTCTGCAGGACCCGTCCTGTTGCCCCAGTGTTTTTGTCTGTCTATTTGTTTGTTTTTTGTCCATGCTGCAAACCTCCCTAAGCTTTCAATGCAGAGCAGGGACATGCAATACTCTGGGAAAGGCCTGTGCTAAGTACTAACTCCTACAGTTTGCCAAGGCTTGGCCTTGGAGACTGCTGGCTGGCCTGGGCCAAACCAGACCAGGCACTTCTACTGAATAAAACAGTACAGATCTGTTCCCAGGGGCCAGGATTGTTCCCCAGCATTGTTTAATTTATTAGTGTAGGTGCAAGTATTGTTGTTGATATAGAGGTTATAGCTTGCTCACATTTTAATATCTATTAGCAGCAAAAGCAGTGAGTTCTGCCTCAAACTTTAAGCCCTCGGGACCATTACTTACATAGAAAATTAAGCATGGTCCTTGCAGTCTGTGAAACAAGCTCATACATAGTGTAAGGGGTAAAATTTCCCTACTGGCCCTGTAAGTGAAGTCTGTCATGAAACTTAGAGTGGCTCATCACCGTAAACATCAGTATTACTTGAACTATTTGCTTTGTAGAGCTCTCACTCGAAATTTATGCACCTAAGGAGAAATCAGGGGGCTAAACACCTTTGAAGAGCAGTATGTTATGTTTTTTTCCTTGTTCTGAAAAACATCATTTATGCAATACCAGAATTCCCTGTAACTTAGTACTTTGCACTGTTATTTCAGAAATTAAAAGCTATTCTGGTGCTTTTTAATCACAGCACACTGTGACAAAAACCTAGTTGCTTTGCAGTGACACTCATATCATTGCAATACCGACAGCTCCCTTAGAACCTGAGCAAAGGAACTAGGAGGCTGTAGGTGAGCTGGGTTTACCTAAATAAATGCAATGCTAGAAGCCTGCAGCAGAGTATGGAGTCACTCTGTAATTACCCTCCTGGTTTTTCTGCCTTGTCTATGAAACAGTCACTGGAACAGGACAACTTGTATAAATTCAGGGAGGGCCATGATTTTTATTATAACTATAACAACACTTGGCTCTTTGAGGGCTTTTATCCAAATGTCTCCAAGCCCTTGTTCTTCACAAAGAGAGATAAATGTAATTATCACAGTTCTAAAGTGGGGAAAGCTTAGGCATACTGAACTTAATTAACTGCTCATGGATATACAGCAAATCAGGAGCAGAGATGGGAACACAAACCAGTTTTCCCAACTCCTCTTTGTACCTTAGTCACTGGATCCTGGTGCCATCTCTGTTAGGTAGCAACCGCGGTGGGATTAACGAGACAAAAAGTCCCAGTGGGACAAAGCTCGGTTAGCCCTAAAAATACTGAGACAGCCCCATGCCCAGCTGAGGTAGCTCTGAGATACACCTGTAGCCTTTTGTCTAGCATTTAATGAGCCTGGACTGGCACTGGGAACTCGCACACGGTATGTGCTAGACACCAGTTTGTTCCTCATACTTTGTCCTTGTGTTAACACTGAAGTTTGCTTGCAGGAAACGACTGCTGGCACAGTACCGCCTGTCCAGCTGCTCTGTAGCACTTTGGCTCCACCGCTCCTTCTCGGTCACTCTCTGCCCCTGCTCCACCGTGCTCTGCAGCGTGGAACCCCGCTCCACCGTGGTACGCCACGGGCAGCAGGGGGACAGCCTGCTTCACCATGGGCCTCACCACAGGCCGCAGGGGACTTCTGCTCCGGCGCCTGGAGCACCTCTCCCCCTCCTTCTTCACTGACCTTGGCGTCTGCAAGGCTGTCTCTCACTCCTCTCTCTCTCCCAGCTGCTGTTCCGCAGCAGGTTTTTTGTTTTGCCTTTCTTCAATCTGCTCTCACAGAGGCGCAAACAATATCGCTTATTGGCCCAGCCCTGGCCAGCGGCAAGGCCCTTCCCTAACATGGGGCAGCTTCTGGATTCTTCTCACAGAACCCACCCCGATGGCCCCCCGGCTACCAAAACCTTGCCACCTAAACCCACTACACAGCACTTGCGGCCACTGAGACCTGCGCAGAGTGACTCCTCATTCCTGGAAGCAGCGCCACGCGCCTGAAAGAAGAGGCTGTAGGAAGAGGTGCAGAGATGAGATAAGCAAGGTACTGATTCTTCAAAGGCAGCGTTTAGCTGTTGTTCTCTCAAAAGGCTGACAACAGAGAAGGATGGCCTTCACATGTTCTGTTCTGAATAAATGGTGTCAAGGCGGAGGAAAAGATACTTTTTTCATCCCTCTCACTGACTCCGGGCCAGGTATATTCAAACTCTGTGTTTTCTCAGTGCCTACACAGCCTGGGTGCAGAGCTACACTGACCTGTTTCCTTCCGATGCACTACCAGCTAACATAAAAGCTCTGGAAATCAAGGTGCTCCTGGCATCTCCACAGGCTCTCTGGAGGTCTCTCCACCCATCTTACTTACCATCTTTTTTTTGTATAGTTGTGATAGAAATTGTCTCAGCAAATCAGGAGAATTCATTGCCACATAAGTGACATCCTTTTCCTGTTTGGGGTCAAAATGTAACCTTGAGCTTTTGCAGCAGATAGACTCCTCTCCCTGTGTTTCCCTGAGCGCAGTAGCATATGTCTGCAGTCATTTATCTACCTCTAGGAAGCAAATCAAGTTAAAATTCTCAGGATGAGATTTTTCTAGCGTTTACTGACGGCTCATCACGTTGCAGCAAAGTGAGGCTTTCAAAACAGGAAGGTATTTCTACCCCTGGCTGAAATAACAAGTTTTAGCACAGTCAGCAGGTAGTTTGCTGCTCACACCCTGGTCACTACCTGCTTTTGCTGAGAATGAAGTAGTTACAACTGTGGTAAGGGGTGACTGATGGCAGAGTAAATATCAACCGTAGGTTTTGTTTCCAGACACAAGCTGATGACCAGTTTATCATTTGCTCAGCTCACTGTAGGACAACGTAGTCGTCTTTTTTACCCCACTAAAGCTTAAGGGCAAGTGAGGATGGGGCTCCAGTGTGCCAGGCACTGTTCTGTGGAAGGAGCAGGGAGCCTCTGCCCCAAAGGCTTCCATGGGAGAAACACAGGATGGGAGAAAGGGACTGGAAGGAGCACAGTAACACTAGGGCACAAAATATGCATGTGCTGCCATGGAGGACAGGCAGATGTCCTTAGGAGACATGGTATAAAAATGGGGAATTGGCTGTCTGTAGCAAGTTAGAAAAAAAGACAGAGGAGGTCTGGAGCTGAGACCCAGGTTAGAAAGAAACTTCTCTGAGACCACATCTTTACTGGTAAGTTAATCACACCGGGGACCCTTCTTTGGTGCTGATGCCAGCTGGCAGAGAAGAGCTTGTGTGCAGAATATTAAACTCTTCTGCTGTCAAAAGGTGGTGGCTGCCTCCACGCTGCCTCCTGGGAGCTCTCTCTGGCTTCTGCTACTTCCCAGACCATACCCAGAAACCTGCCAGGGATAGTCCTAATGACTGAATTCCAGTGCCCAGCTCTGGTGTTGGCCCTGCTTGCACAGCCACAGTCTTTACTTGGGCTGTGCTGTGGCTTCCCTTGCTTTGATCTGATTAACTCCTTCCTGCGGGCTGCTGCCAGCCACTCCGAGCCACGTGCACGGGGAGGTGCGCCACGTGGATCCCTGTGCCAGGAGACGTGCACATGGAGACTCTGGCTCCTTGTTGCAGTGGTAGCCTGATCCGACCCCAGCTACCTTCTGTCAAGGAGGAATCTCAAAAGGGAGGTGCTTTAGGAATAACGTCCAATAAAGGTGTTTATTTGTGAAAAAGCGTCTGGAAACAGCCTGAAGACTGGAGGGAAGCAGCAGCTGTAAATGGAGATGCTGCCACAGCTCCCTCATGTCCACATCCACCATGCAGAGCAGATGCCAGCAGCCGTACAGAGCGCTCCTTGGTGCAGCACAGGTTTCACTGGCACTGCAGAATCCAGAAGCTATTCTTGGACACCACCTACTGGCATTTTCCTTATTAACTCTTCTCAGGATGAGCAGTTTGGCCGGGTGTCGAGGGCATCCCAAGCCTGGAAGTGAAGACACAAACTTGACCTTCCGAGTCCTTTTCAGTGAATGTCCTGCTTGGTTTTTTGTTTGTTTGTTTTTGTTTTGTTTTGTTTTTCTGAGAGGGAAGCTGCCTTGGAGCTCTGTGAAAAAAAACATTATGTAAGGGAGGGATTTTTCCTTGCTGTTGGGAAAGGGGATACCAAAAGAAGTGCTATGAAAGGGAGGCGGGTGAAAGAAATAAGAGGGAAAAAAAAATAGAAGGAGAAAATGTCTTCAGGCACTGGTGAGGAATAAGCTGGAGGTCTTCCCTACTGCAGCTCAGGCAGAAAAGGCATTTTATACCCATCAAGCACCACTTTAAACAGCCTTTCAAGAGACAGAGCATTTAAGTCCATGATTTCTTCTTTTTCAGTATGCACTGAGCTCTACGTGGCATAAAGAAAAAAAACCTCTCCTTTCTGGATGCAGCATTTTAAATCAGAAGGGAGGAGGAGGCACAGCTTCCAAATGCTTTGCCTTTTGGCACCGACACCAAAAACTGTAGTACTGATGTTTATAACTCCTGACAGTCGCGACAGACAGAAAAAAAAAAGAACAAAGGAGCAGTCAGTTGTCCTCACTGACACAGCTCAGGCACCGAGAGAGGACAGCAAGGGCCATGCTTGACCTCTGTGTAGCCTTGTTGTTTGTAATGAGAAGAAACCTCCCCAGTTACAACAGCTTAAAGAATACAACCAAGCCCATCCTCCAGCATCTCGGTTTGGGCCTGCTGCAGCTCTGCTGCTTCAGCAGAAAACCCACCGAGAGGCTCCCAGCACACTCGCAGGCCCTAATTGCTCTGAGCAGCCTCACCCGGGGCCTCCACCCACACCTCCTGCCCAGCAGCCCTATTTAAGCTCAGCCTTGGGCTACCTCACAGGTGGCTTTGTCTTTAGTTTTGTTGCCTGGGTTGGCCCTTGGGGTAGATGTTGTTTATTTATACCCCCCTTGCTTTACTGATTGTAGCTCCTGGATGAACTTTGGGCTTGATCAACCCCTTTGGAGAGCTGGGCGATCACCAACCGCATGGAGTTTAACAAAAGCAAGTGCTGGGTCCTGCACCTGGGACAGGGCAACCCTGGCTATACGTACAGACTGGACGACGAGACGCTGGAGAGCCGCCCCACAGAGAGGGATCTGGGGGTTGTGGTTGACAGCAAGTTGAATATGAGCCAGCAGTGTGCCCTGGCAGCCAGGAGGGCCAACCGTGTCCTGGGGTGCATCAAGCATGGCATCGCTAGTTGGTTGAGGGAGGTGACTGTCCTGCTCTACTCTGCACTGGTGCGGCCTCACCTCGAGTACTGTGTGCAGTTCTGGGCACCACAGTATAAAAAGGACATGAAACTGTTGGAGAGTGTCCAGAGGAGGGCGACGAAGATGGTGAAGGGCCTAGAGGGGAAGACATATGAGGAGCGGCTGAGGTCACTTGGCCTGTTCAGCCTGGAGAAGAGGAGGCTGAGGGGGGACCTCATCGCGGTCTACAACTTCCTTGCGAAGGGGAGTGGAGAGGCAGGGGACCTATTCACTGTAAACACCAGTGACAGGACCCGGGGGAACGGTGTTAAGCTGAGGCAGTGGAAGTTTAGGCAGGACATCAGGAAGAGGTTCTTCACCGAGAGGGTGGTTGCACACTGGAACAGGCTCCCCAGGGACGTAGTCACTGCACCAACCCTGTCTGAATTTAAGAAGCAATTGGACTGTGCACTTAGTCACATGGTCTGAACTTTGGGCAGACCTGTGCGGTGCCAGGAGTTGGACTTGATCCTTATGGGTCCCTTCCAACTCGGGATATTCTATGATTCTATGATTTGCTCTGTCTGGGGCTGCTGGTGAGCTCTGCTACCAGCACCCAGCTCTGCTCAGGTTCTGTGGGGTTGTGCCAGTGGTTGAAGGTGCTGCTTGTGCTGGGGTCTCCCTTGCTCTCTGAGGTAGGCAAAAGTTCTTGCTGCTCTTCCAGTTCTCGTCCCTCAGGTAACTATCTCCTCCAGGGTTTTCCAACAGAGGTTCCTCCTGTTATATGTATATACATCTTTTTCATGCATGTATTTGTCTCTGAAGCAACCTCATTTAACATTTTTCTCTGAGGAACAAGTCTAGATTTAAGCTTATAAACTGATTTATGTTCTCCTAAGAAGAAGATAGAGACATCTATCATTCCACCATCTGTCCGAGGCCTGTTGAGACTCCCTATGGCTTACAACAGGGTTCCTATGGTAGTTCCAATCTTCACTGTCTGTTAGTACAATTCCTTCCAGTCAGCTGAGGAATATCAAGCCCATGGGTTTTTAATGCCTGTATTCCTATTCTGTTCTCAGAAATAGTTTTCAAGTCTGGTTTTTTTTTTTTCTGGAGTTCTCTGAATGAGATAAAATTCACAGAGATGTTTCAGAGAAGCTATCAATTGATGATGAAGTCTTGTTGTTCATGACTGTCATGATTTATTTTTTTTTTTTAGTGACAAACTCTACCTCTGTCCAAGGTACGAAGATCCTTCAGTCTTACAGCTGGAGGACCCTAGCTTAGCAGTCATCCTTATGGTGTAACCTGAGTTCTTCTCCAAGCTCTTTCTTTTACAAGGCTAGTGCCATTTTGAGCATAGACTTGACTTCCATTGATAGTTGAAAGGATAGAAATGTAACAGGGCTATTTTTGTGCTGTGTATCCAGGAGTCTACATACTGCAGGATCTCAGTAAGCCATCAGTACCTTCAGAGGTATGCTGGCATCTCTGGCTGTTCTCCTGCTGGTGGTCAGGACAGCGTAGGTAGTAGTGTTCTGCTGGAGTTTTGAGGGATTATGTTTGTGTTTAAATATTAACTTCCTTTTCTGTTGGCTGACTGTAGAGTTTGAGGGATAAAAGATGTATCTGGCAGGTGAACAGCCTTTGGAAATGGAGCTTGTTCAGTTTGGTGTACATAGGGTGTGAACCCATAATGTAATGACTCTTAATATTAAGGGTTTTGTGAAACAATCATAATTAGAGAGGCCTATTCCTCCAGCAAAACTGAAATTCTCTTCCTTCAAACGCTTCCATTTTCTCTTGTACAGTATGTTGCAAAAGAAGGTTTTCATTGCCGTGCCATATCACCCAGGGCTCTCCTTTCATATGAATCCTGCCAAGTGGAGAAATGTGTTCTTGGAAAACGCTTACATGGCTCGAGAGCGTTGCTCTGGCTCAATAGCTTTCTCTGACTGGGCAAGCTCTCTCTTTATGGTGAATAAAATCAGAGGTGATTTATAGCCTACATTGATATAATGTAATCCAACCATGATAGACATACCTTTCATCATAATGAATGATGAATGTAGTTGTTACTGCTTTGTTTTATTACTGTAGCAGCTAATTCTGATCTGTATTTACTGCAAAGGATGAATACGGTAAGCTGGAAAGAAAGCACTGGCCTTGTAATGGTTCAAATCCACTTAAGAAGAAAGAAAAGCTGTCCAGCACGTCAGGTGCAGACTATTTTACACTGCAGGAAAAAAAAAAAACTGTTGGCTTTACACTTTTCAGTGTGCATTTCCTAAATTTAAAGGTGGAAAGTCATGTGTTCTCCTTCTCACGTTGTTGGTGAGATCTCTTAGAGACAGCATCTGTGGTCAGAGCAACTCCTTTTCATAATTAATACTAACCCTGATTCTGTTCTCTACGATTCTCAATTGCTTACTGGTAGTTTTCAAAGTGGGTTTTAGATCTGCTGGTGTTTTTACATGGGAGTTTTGTGGGGCCACGTGGTACGCTGACAGATTATGCAGCCTGTAAATAAACTTTTGCAGTAATAACCTTTCTGTCTCTGTTTAATATATAATAGGTGAGAATGAACCCATGTAGGTTGACAGGACTTGACTCCATCGTTTCCACAGGCTTTGAAACAAAATAAGTCATGATATGTCTAAACTTGTATGGAAGTCTGAGCTCCTAAAGCTGATGAAAGAGGTGCCAGGACTGAATGGCCAGCCTGTATGATACGTGGCCAGTATTACAAGCCAGTATTATGGCTTAGGCTGTGAGACTACCAAAGCCGTGTGCTGATGGCATGTTGAGCCAGAAGATGTTTGGAAGCTGTAACGAAGGAAGAAGAGGACGTTGTTGTATTATCCAGAGAGCTGGCAGCTCAGCTGGCTTCCCAGGTGTGAGAGCAAGCTTCCAGTGATGGCACTGTGGAGTTTGACTGTAGACAAGCCTCAACAAAATAAACGAGGCCTGATCAAAACTGCTAACACCATAAGTTTCACTAAAAAATTAATTAGTAGGGAGGAAGAAAAGGAGGAAGGGCAGGCACTGCTTTGAAGATTGAGTTGCAAAAAGTAACATCACGGTAACCCTAAAGGGTATTTGGACAAAGACAACATAGATTTGGTCTTCAGTGCAAAAGTATAGAGAGAAGCTGATGTTGCAGGCTTGCTGCTGCCTTGCCAAGTTGCAGAGTGCTTAAAGAGCAAGTGACTTGTGTTTTCTGACACCATGGGAGCTCAGTAGTCATCAGTATGTTACGAGTTTTCAGAAGATCGCTGGTCTTGCTGCAGTCGGTTCTGGAGCCTGTTCTGTAGACATTCTCCAGTGTTACTGAGGAGGAAATTCCAGTCCCTCTGAAGGACAAGCCTATTCTAAGGCACCTCTCCTCCAAAATGGAGGTACTCCAAGTCAGTACCTCATCTCTGCCTGCAGGAGTGGGCAGGTCTCAAGTGATGTGTGGTGGGGCCGGGGACCTTTGCAGGCTGAAAAACCTTCTGTGAGAAGCTGGACTTCACCTCCCCTGAGATGTAGAGCCCCTGTGTACAGCTGGCTTTCCATGGGCAAGCTTGATCTCGAATTTGAATGAGAAAAACAGGCTATTGTGTGACCCTGGAAAGGCTGCAAAGTGCTCTCTGAGGACATGGATATGTGGGTGTGCATATATGTGTCTTCATTAATAAATTCATTAACTGTAGGCAAAAATAACAATGTTGTCTTTAGTTAAGGCTGCCCTGCGCTTCCTGCTAGAGCTCTGTTTCTTCACTCCTGACTTACCCAAACTTTCTTCTTTGATTGCAGTTTTCCCTTGTTGCTGCCATTTTCCATCATTGCTTGTTCACCTCAGGCTCAGTTCTTTTTCTGAGAAGCAATAGTACAAAAGGTCTGGTTTTGACAAAGTTTGGGGGGAAACCGATGTCTTAAATTTCTGACTGAAATAGCTGCTTTATTATTTTAACACTTTCATGTTCTAAAACGCAGCCTGGAAATTTGGCTGAGAGATCAACCTGGAGCAAAGGATGTGTTCTTCTTTTAGCCTTTGTGAAAAGCTGCCGGATAATTCTGTGAAGTTACAAGCTGTGAAAGTCCCCATTCACATTCTTGTTCTGGGAGAGGAGAGGGTAGAGGCTGGTAGAAACAGACTTAGGAAATGGTGTTTTCCTTAAGAGGAAAGGAATGGGACGATTGTGTGGAATGATAAGTGAGATGGGGGAGTGGATGCACAAGCAAGGATGAGGGATGTGAGAAGGATGGATTGAAATTGCATGATAGCATGTAAATAAGAAAACTGTTCAGAGGGACTGCTGTCTAAAATTTGCTACAGTATGCAGAATTTTTCTCCCTCCGTAATTCTTTATGGCCAGCCAAAAGCTGTTATTTGTGGACAAGGCTTTTATCTCCTGTCCTGCTAAACAGAAAGTGAACAGCTTTCAACTTGCCTTAGCTCTGCTAGGATCTCACATGGTTAATACCTGCCTCATGTAAAGTTTTTTTGACAGAAATGCTAATAGGGGTGTGAATAGATATGCATGAGTGAAGAAAAACAGCAGATGAAGGATTAGAGGAGTGGCATGTATTAATTGCTACAGAGCACCCCATTCGTGTTTCACACAAATAACCAGATGACAAAGGACAAACTGAAGCCTTAGAGGTAAGGTGACAAAAGTGAGGAGGAGCAATGCTGGAGCCATGAAATACCCAGATAAGGATAACACCACCCAAGAACTTTACCTGAAACCGTAGAAGGGTGATGCGAGATGGTGTGGCTCAAGATCACAGTATCCGCTGTTGAAAGGTTCAAAAGATGCATCAAAAAATAAGTTTGTAGTTACCAGTCAGAAGATCGAGAAATGCAGTGAGGGCACAAATGTGTTGCCCCATATGCTTCTTGCTGCACACAAGTGATCCTGTCCAGACCTCTTAGGTGCACACAGCTCAGTGCAAGTGAGTATGTTCATGGAAAGGTGGGATTGGGTAGAAACAACTTACTGGTTTTATTTACTTATTGTAAATAAAAATTGCCTTTCCTGTCTATAAGGTCTTTCAATGAATTTTTATTACATTAATTTCCTGTGGTGGTGGAACTAAATGTTCCAGTTCTGCTAATGATTCACATAGGAGGTGGTATATATCCATGTGATGGAATTTTATATATATATTTCAGTTGCCTTTAAAAAAAAAAAACACTAGATAATTAGTTTGCAAAATTGCTATTTGAAAGGAATATTAATGCCAAAGTCAGACACTCAACTGCTGCAATTTGAGGTTGTCTGTTCAAGCTTCGCGCTGCCCTCTTGGAAGGAAAACTGCTTCAATCAAAATGTTTGCTGTGCTCCTCATTTTCTAGATGCTCAGCTTAAGATGCCTGTTGCCTGATTGGGAGATACATTGAAAGCTGCTGATTATCGTTGACACTACAGAGTTGAAGCATATAAAGTGCCACAAAAATGCTATAAGAAAAATCAGGCCACAAGAGTGACAAAGCAGGCTTTCCAAATGAGAGGTTCTTGATGACCTGGATGCTGCAGCTATAAAACGAAGGCAGAGAAGTTTAAACAACACAAAACTGCAGTCCGGGTGTGTTTTCTCTCTTACTATCCCATCCCTCCTTGCTCCTGACCATGCTGGGATAGCAAATGGGCTCTGCAGTGCCTGTAAGCCATCACTGGGTATATATTTGTTGTGCTGCTGCTAGTGCAAAGGACTTGCTTCATGGGTGCCTTATGCTCTTTGTCATGGAGCTGTGGAAAAAAGGAATAATTAAATGCTTGTGAAGCATTCAGTTAAGGCAGTGGTGAAGGCAGAGCTAACCAGGAGGCTAACATGTCTGCATTTTGTTCTTAAAATCAGCAAGGGGTCCAGAAGTGACGCTGGCCAAGCAAAATATTGAATGGTTGGTTGCATGTGTGTGACATAGAGGACATGGGGGTGGGGGATCCAGCGAGCAGCCATGTGATTGAACGAAATAAAAAACTTCATAAAAGGAAGATATCCAGCATTATAAGTGTGTCCTTGTTCATCCCTGCTTTATTTTGCTGTTTTTCATTCTCTTCACAGCTGGACTGTTTCAAGAGGAGCGTCACACAGGCAAATTTCTCATACCTGTGCTCTGCCTGCCAGCTCCAGAAAGTGCTGCATGCTGCTGCGCTCCCAGTCTGATGCTGTAGACACTGCCTGCCAGACGCTGCTGCAGACTCTTGGGCTGGCCTTGAAGTAGGCAAACTTACCAACACTTAGCCAGTAAGTGAAAACATCTGGGGAAAATATTTTCTGTTGTTTGTCTCATGAAGTTTAGCTTAAAGACAGTAGCGCATCATTTTTTCTTCTCTCACAAGAATGGGTCAGGGGTTAGTTTTGAGTTACTTGAATGTTTACAGCAACATTCTTAAACTGGAGTTCAAGCAAAAGATTTGATGGAGGTCAGACAATGAATTTTAGCATGGCATCTGTCTTAAAATCTGTTTGAAAATAAGTAGACAGTGGATTCCTGTTACTGTTCTTATTCCCTCAAGCCTACTGAGATCCCCTGCTGCCAAAGGGTGGATCTGTTTTGTTCTGCAACAATAAAAAGCAGATGATTTTCCTTCTTAAAGTACCCAAAGGGGATTGCTAACACAGATCCTCTTCGCTGTGTGCCCATCCTACTGCACCCAGTCAAATCCCATCCCTTCTAGCAGTACAGAAGGGCTAATCCCTGGCACTGAAGACACCCAGATTAACCCACTGCAGGATTAGGATGCTTGAGCTGTTGTAGGAAGATTAGTATATTTGGTTCTCAATATTTGCTGAACTTTTCCTGAAAATGATTTCCAACAAGGTCGCTGACTCTGGGGTCAGCATGGCAGTTTAGGAAAGTCTGGATTTAAAGCAAGAAGCTGTAAAGATTAAACTGGAGTGGGGAGTGCACAGAGTGCATTTTGGATTTAAGCTCATCACTGCGGATAGAGCCAAAAGGCTTTGGCAGTGCAGTGCTACCAAGCTGCTGCCTTGCTGCGGAGGTGTTCAGGGTAGCAGTGATGGCTGTCTTGTGATTCAGCATGGGATGGGGGAAGGAGATTTTCTGACTCGACCCAGAGGTATCTTCTGGTGGCATTGAGACACTGACCTGTATGTCATCTCTCATACCTGCATTTGGAAATCAATGCACAGAGCTGCTTTGCAGGCCAACTCTTCCCTGTCCATGTGCTTCTTCTGTGTGAGCTTCTCCTTTTCATAGGCTAGACAACTTTGAGTTGCTTGGTTGGAATCAAATATAAGTGCTCCCTGGGCACTATTTTTGTTGGACCATTGTGCTGGTCTCCAGATAAGAGATGAATATCACTATTCTAAATGACAGTCATCCACAGATAAGAGATGAATATCACTATCCTAAATGACAGTCATCCACGGTGAGGAAAAGTGACTCTTAAATTGACTTTCAGGTGCTTTGCTTTCTGGAGCTCCCTGCTAATGACACTGTGTACCATTAAGCGGGTGAGCTGCCCACAAATGAACTTGTCCCAGTTCCTGCACAGTGCAATATGAGTTTATTTTGAGGGCAGGGCCTCCACAGTGGTACCCTCAGTTAGAAAATGCTTGGCTTCCACTTTCTGTGCTCTGCACTGGGACTCAGACTGTCTGTGCTCATAATGTCTTATTTCAGCTACTAGCAAGAGTATTCATGTTTAAAAAAGGATCTTTCTCTTGTCAGCAGGTATTAGTTCAAATGCAAAGT
This sequence comes from Anser cygnoides, assembly GCF_040182565.1. Classification (NCBI taxonomy): domain Eukaryota; kingdom Metazoa; phylum Chordata; class Aves; order Anseriformes; family Anatidae; genus Anser; species Anser cygnoides. The sequence continues at coordinate 533,546 of NC_089875.1, read as the reverse complement.
CTGCTCATGCTAGCTCAGCACCCTGTAAATGCTCACACCACTTCCTGGTCCTGGTGCATGGGGGGCAGGCAGCTGAGCTGTGGTCCCAGTATTCCCTGTGAACTGGCATCTGAGGTGCACTGACACTGGTGCAATACACCATGGTGCTGCATGGGGAAAGGACGGGCATGATAGATCCCCTTCCTTCTTAAAAAGCACATTTTTCCTTATTTTTTTCTCCAGGAAGCTACAGATGAAGGATCTTAGAGATGGTTAATTTTTTTTAAAAAGATTTTTGGTAATATAGGAAGAGTATGTATATTTTTTTTTCTTTCAGGGGAAAACTGCCGTGATAGTACAATAACTGTTAGCTTGGAAACAGCTTTCCTCTGTTGTGATCCAAGTAAATGCAAACTTAAGTCTGCTTCAGAATAGTTTGTGTTGTATCATGCTTTCATTTGTCTGTGAATGTGAACATGAGCAACTGTTTCTTAGCTGAAGTGTGTGTAACTGTTGTTCATCTGGCAATATCATTCTTCCTCAACAGGATTCATCAATTGAAACCCCTGTGGATGATGGAAATCTAACACTTCTTGCAGTGAAGATACACCAGAAAGGTAGGGCCTTTCCATGAAGGCTTCCTTTCAGTTTGATAGTGGGGTATCTTAGAGCTGTAGCTGTATTGAGAATTCCCACTTCTGGGAATGCTGTGCAGCCCAGTGAAGCAAGAGTTGTTCAGTTTTAACACATGCATTTATAAGCACTAAGCACATTCCTCTGCACTTTAAAAACATACTTTGGGGGGTGGCTGTAGAGCTGCATGCTAAAGTAACTCTGAATATTTTATCAAAGGCCTATGTTGCAATTTTTCCTGAAGAAATAACTCTTTGAAACCCAGAATGCAGGTCTAAAACTTGTCCTCTTGCCCCAGTAAGCTAGGCACAAGGCCACTGCTATGATGGCATCACTTCCAGTTGTCACTAAAACACAATAGATGTATTATGTTCTTGCTGGTTATTACATGGGACAGCAAATTTTGTTGGTTCTCCTGATTGGCTGATGTTTTCTGCACATGGAAGTTGCCCTGGATTTGTATTAATATGAATTTGGCTGACCAGCTGTGCCTTACAGGCACATGTAAGTAAGCTGTCTGTATTAAATAAAGAACTTCAGATCACCTGTCCACTGGAAGAAAGGGGAGTGTCTAAAATTGCGCTGGGGTAGTTTGGACTATATGAGGAGTAAAAGTGCACATATATGTGTATAAATGTTTTTCTGATCCAGTGTGTAGAGCATAATGTATTCTCTGACATGAATCATAATTAAGCCACTGGTTTCCCCATCAGAATGCCTTCCAAGGGTGGACCTCAGACCTATGCTGATAAGTTAGGGAACATCAGTGCTGGCTGGATGCCCTGCCCTTCCCCACAGCTGGCTCAGTGCAAATCCGTGTTCATGCATTTATTTTTATTTTCCTCTGCCATCTAAAAAGCCAAGGAATCCCAAACAGAATTCATTCCCAACCCCATGGTGTTGCTTCTAATGGGTAGGAATGTGTCCTTTGATCACAGGTTTGTTTACTGCCCTTATTAGTTGGCACTGGGGAGCCCGCGGGTAGACTGCCTGCCTGGTAGATACTGTAGCTGCACAAGAGTAATGATATTTCAATGCTGAGGCACCTTTTCAATTGACAATACTAGTTTAAATTTGAGGAAAACAAGTGGATGTGAGGTGACTGCAGTCCTGTAGAAGGTGGAGACTAATCAACCAACAGGGCTTGCTCTGATTCTGTGGGAATGACTTATAGTGGGAGCCTTTTCTATATTTGCAAACAAATTTACAAGTGGAATATACTTGAAACCAATCTCTTAAAAATAATAAATCTTGAAAAAGTCCATTTAGGACTTCAGGTTTTGGACATTTCCTTTCTTTCTGTTTCTGACATTGGAAAGGCTCTCCCAGGAGTTTCCAGAGTCCATGAAATCTGGGAATTACTCCACAAAAAGACCAATATCAAGGCCCATTTTAGGGATTTTCCTACAGTCTGTGTAGGAATGCTTTGTGAGGAATAGATGTTAAGTATAAAAATACAGGACTACTACACACGTGCTTGCTGTACTAGAAAAGTTATTCATACTTATACAATGTTTAATGCTATAAAATGCTCCCAGAGTGCCAAGTCCTGACAGGAGCTCAACTTTCAGCTCCAGGATCTAGAGCTTGCTACATGTCCAGCTTTCCAAAGCCAAAATCCAGGTGATTTTGTCTTTCCTTTTTTTCAGCCACCCCTGAAAATATCCCTTCTCCCACCCAGGAGTGCTGCCTTGGCTGTGATTTTTTGACCTATGATATTCTTATTCCCTCCTGGTGGCAGAGGGATGGAAATACAAAGCAGGAGGGAGCCCGAGAGCAGGCACTCATTAGCTTTTGTCTGTCAGCAAGTTGGGAACGTGCATTGCTCGGGCTGTTATAAAAGGCCCTTGTTAAGTAATCATATTTCTCTTGCATAAGTGTTTGCTTTTGGGAGGCTTTGACCAATCAGAGGCTGCAGCTCACGGACAGAAAGCATTTCTAACTACAGTGATTTGTTTTTAAATAATGCATGAGTATTAATCTGCTGAAAGTTCTGTAAAATCTCTATAGATAAGCCTGAGCAGCGGAGACGTCAGCGCCGATGGTAGCTGAACTACAGCTGTAAGACTGCCAAAAAACCTCTGAACTGTGCGGATCGTTGTGAGTAATATTTCTGATCCTTCTAAAGGGTGTATGTGGCTGATTACTGCAGGCAGGGAAATATTGCAGACTCCCATTGCCAGCAATAAATTAGAGGGAGACCAGAGGTGAGAGACAGGCAGTGAAACTATTGACTGGCCTTAAAATAATGCTTTCCTCCTAGACTTCCATAAGCAAGTATGCATTTCTCTGAAGCTGGGTCATCAAGTCTATTCCAAATATGCTAATAAAAAAGTGTGGTATTGAATTCAATTACAGGACTGTCAGGACAACGTAGATTTGGCCAGACAAGTGAGATCAAAGGGCCATCTAGCCCCATATACTGGCTCAGAGTGGCCTACAGTTTATATTCAAGGAAAAAAATAAAAGACTAAGGTAAGCATACAGTGATATTTCTTCTACTATATTTTCGTGGTTTTCAGAATTCTGCAGAACAGTCCTTTTCTGGAGTCAGAAAATATATTTTTAGTAGTACTTGTGGATTTTTCTTTTCAGAATTTGCTAGCTCAGTATATCTCTGAGGACAGTAAGTTTTTTGGGGATTGACTGACGTTTCTCGTCAGGAAATCTCATCAGGATTTGATATCTTGAGTTAATTGAGTTTTACGTAAGATTTTCATGAAAATAAATGGATAGCTTTCTGTTTAAATTGAACTGAAAAGGAAAGGTTTGCATGAATTTAGCACAAAAGTTTCCTATCCCACTTCCTTGTGATCCTTGTGATGTATCTGGTTGCAGCTAAACCCATGAACAAAGCCCGGAACTGTAAAACTATGCACTGAAGTGGGAACTGGAGTTTATTAGTTAAATGCTGAGCAGCTTGGAACAACTGCTATTGTTCCTGCTGACCCTAGAAGACATTGAAGTGTCTCTGTATAGAAAAGACAGTTCAAGTGCTGGGCTGTGAGGGGAAATAGTATTGCCCATAGGGTGGATGCATGTATGCTTACTTCTACAGATGGAACAGAACTTTTTCTTGATATAGCAATGATTTACTAGTGGAGGTCACGTGTAGAGCTCAAGTGACTACTTAGAAGCCTTGAAAAATGTAGTATATAGATCTTTACAGTCCATGAAGTTCATAAGACATGCTAAAGCATTTAAATCGTATTTTCAGTCAGCAGGAGGAGGTAATACCCCCATGAAAGGAAGTGATTATTTTGTAGTAGTTATGGGAGTAGAGAGGTAAATGTGAAAAGCTATCCTGAACTAAAAGGCATTCAGCTGCAAAGCCAGATTTTAATGTTTCATATTTCTTTTCAAAAGTGGAGGAAATGCTAGGCCTGTTGGCTTCGGTATAAATGCAGCAGTGCTATAACATAAGCTGGAACCCATCTTTTACACTTGCTTGCTAACTATTTAGACTGCAACCCCCCTGCAATACATCTACAGGCAAATTTGAGCTATAGCATTTGCCCTGCACTATACCAGGAAGGGATGGGTGGTGACAGTGGACTAATTGCTGGGTACTCATGGATTGCTATTTGGTTTCTTAAATCTGGCAAGGGTTTTTTGCTTTTGTGGTTCAGGTTTGTCCAGAAACAAGGCAGCCTTCCCAAGTGTTTGTAGCACCTGCTCTCCATCTGAAACTTGTATGGGGTCTCTAGCCATTACAGTTTGGGGGGTGGCAGAGAGAGTTAATTAACAGCCTGTCATGGACATTGTGAGACAGCTTTTTCACCAGACCATTGGATCAATTTATGGATCTAGAATTTGTTTTTTAAAAACTCATGAGAGACTATTTAAGATGCTAGTATTAGAAATCTCTGAGCTGTTGGGTGAGTGTTCTGGGAAACTATCAGTTGTTTTCCCTGTTTTGGACTGTTCTCTGGGCTGCTGATACTGACTGCTGCCAGAGGATGCTGGCTCAAACATCCACCTAGTCAATGAAAGGCCTCTCTTGTTCTTAAGTACATATGGGATTCTTTCCTCTCCTTTTCATCTTTAAGTTTTGAAGCTTTCCTCTTCAATCAGAAAGGTTAACAGATTCATCAAAAAAAACCCACAAAAACAAAAAACTGAAAATTCAATTAATAGCAGCTAAAACTGGGGAATTTACAACGTTATTTTTTTCTAAAATGGTCTCTGGGATGTGAAACAAAACTAGGCGTACATTAGGATAGCCAAACAATGTTTCTAATTTGTTGCAGGATAAAATGGACTCTATATACAAGCTGAAGATTTTTGTGATGTTTTTATCTCAAGCTACTTTCACAGTCATGGTGATACTGAATGCTGGAAACGCCACTGGACTATTCAAAGGTAATGCAAGCAAATAGTCATTGTTTAGTAGTCATCGTTTAGAGAGGTAGATCTTGTGCATCATAGCACTTCATGGTATAATGGTGCCTTAGGTGAGATCTATTTCACTTCTCCAAATACACCCTTATCAGAGCAAGGAGGAGGCAGCTAGTGCATTTAAGTCCTTTTAAATTAAAATGGTCTTGTCCATGGTGAACCTGGATCTAGCTGTGGGTGAAAAGCAATTTTTACATATATTGCGCTTGTATCCCTGTCTGAAGCTGTTCAGGCCTTGTTTATAGAGGGCAGTAGAACTTGGTTTGAACACTATTCAGCTGAGTCTGTCAGAAGTGGATGCTGTGCTTCTCTCTGGCTTTTACATGTAACTGGCTTTTCTGGTTCTGTGCAAGAGGAAGGTGCTCAGGGTTCCCCATAAGGGATAGTGATCCCATAATGGGTTTTTAAAGGCAAGCCAATTGCAGCATGTGGTTTGTTTTTAACAAGGGCATCCTCTCATCTCCCTCAGATCTATTGAGGTGTGGACTAAGCCTCGAGGAAGATTGCAGGGTGAGAAAACCAGCAGTCTTTCCCCATCCTCAGTATGTAGTAACACATTAGTCTGCAATAACATTCACCACTGTAGGTCTGTTCCGGACAACCCCTGGAAACATCTCGGATAAGTACAACACTGACTTCACACCAGCTGGCTGGACTTTCCTCATCTGGAATGTCATCTATGCCTGGCAGCTTGCCTGGCTCCTGTACGCCTTGTCAGGGATCTGTCGAAGGTATTTTCCACGCTCATGGTGCAAATGATGGGGGGTGGCTCTTCCCTGCTGTAGCTTGGCCTGTTACCCCACTTTTCTGGAGTAAAAGGCGGAGTAAAATCACTGCCATTTCTTTTGACTTGAGATGCTGAAGCTCTGGAGCTTCTTTGAGGCTCCACATCCAAAGCTGGAAAGCAGTTTGAAGGTGTATGCTCTAATATGTGAGCATGTAAACTGTTCTGTGATGCCTGGCTTCTGCTGATTCATGTGATCTGATACAGCTGCTCAGTCACTACTAGATACTGAAAATCCACGGGGGCAAAATTTCTGAATTACAAAGCTAATCCTTTTGAGTTTACTCTCTGGCAGGGGTCAGAGAATCAACACTGACAAGTCTCCCGGGTCATTGAATTGGATTTGAAGCTTTTCCTGGGGCTATGAGTTCAATAATTGCCTCATGAGTTATCTGTAATATTATATATTTCCTGTGGGATAGATTTTCAAGGGGGACCATGGACTACTTAGCTTGAATCTTGTGTGTTTGCTGTTTTTACATGGCATATAAGAAGTCTCTTAGTTGACACTGGCCAATGCTGAAGGAAAAATTGTGTTTAAGATTGAGTTCATGTATGTATGTACACACATAGACAAATATACATTCACACTATGATCCTGTAAGCCTATTTTCCCCCAAGAACTGGACTAAAATCCTCATAACTTTTGCTGCCACCACCAATAGCATAAACTTTGGAGCATCTGTGGAGCAGTCAGTCCCTAGCACCCACTGTGTCTGTGATACTGCAATGGTGGTGCAGAGACCAGCAAGAAATTCTGTATCACAAGACATTGTTTTGACGGGGAAAGCCACAGGGATTGTATTTTACCTCTGAAAAGGATGTAGAAGTAAAACAGTCTGATTTGAGCTGAAGTGCCCAACTCAAACATGCTTTTCCTGTTAGCATGAGGAAAATGGCGTCAGTAATGCTTGGTTGTTCAATGCAGGCATTGTTTTTCTTTCTCCATACCCACTTTTTCCTGACAGGAATGAACTTGGATGTGTATACATAAAGCCAGACTTGTTGCCAACACCTTTTTACGTGGCATGGATTCTAAATAATGGACTCAATGTTGGATGGCTATTTCTGTGGGACCGAGAGTAAGTCATTTCTTTTGTACAGGCTTTCTAACCCTCATGATGGGACTGCCCCAGTGCTTAATTTTAACCATTTTCTCCTGCATGTGAATGCTTAATCACACCTGCGTGAAACACTGTGGCAGGTCTTGGTGAAAAGTAGCATTCATAAAAAAAAAAGTTAAGGGTTTTACACAATGTTTTCATCTTGTCCAAGAGGAGGATTGGTTGTTGAAGTCTAACATCTCCTCAAAGCTGCAGTTCTTCAGTGTTTTATCCCACAGATAAGACAAGAGCTATGACACCTTTCATAAATGCAGTTAAGCTCCTTGCCTTGGATTGTTTTCATAATCACGCTCACACGAAGGGCTTATAATAGCACCACTGTCAAGAGGTGAAGAAATCAGCTGCAGTCAGGAAAATAATAACTTAATGATTAAGAGTAAAACAGCGTGTCAAAATGAGGGCTACACATAGTGATTACCTTTAATAAAGGCTTGATTAACTTAAAGTCAGTAAAGGCCAAACAGTAAAACTATGAATTAAAGTATTGTGACACCACTAAAAAATGCACTGTATGCCATGTGTATGTGTGTATTCTTTGTCCTAGATACCTCCTCCCAGCCCTGGTGCTCCTGGTAGCCCTCACTCTTGCCACGTGTGCTGCTCTCTTCATCTCACACAGAGCCTTGAGTATCCATTCCTCGTGGTTTGTGAAGGGTCACAAAGCTGAACTCTGGCTCATCCGGATCCTAGTAGGTGGCATGTAGGAAATTGCACTGTTAGTAAGTGCTCAAAACAAACAAACAGGAAAAAACAACCCACACCTCTGTATAGTGCTAAATGTATTGAGAATGAAAGATTCAAGGGCAGGAGATAGGTAAGGGGAGATTTCTGCCCTGACTTTAACTTGCAGGTGCACATAGGCTCTAATTGTAGCTCAGTTTCTGATCAGATGACATGGGAATGGATCAGAGCCAGTTATATCCCCCTCACTTCTCCAGCTGCCGCAGAATGAAGTTTTCAGTGAAGCATTTTAGCGCAGATCTTTGTGTGGTGGGGAGAGGAGTACTTCTTGCAGAGGAAGTGGGGGAATCGCCATTCCTAAGGGTGACTTTTGTTGTGGCTGATAGAGATGTCCTCAGCATCTGACTAGTAAAAATTGTATTATATAAGGTGGTTAGGGTTTCAACCTTCCTGAGTTTTGCCAAATTCTGGAGGAAAATGACTTTTCTGCTGTCCCTGAAGAGAGTGGGTGTATATATTCAGCAAACAGCACAGAAAAATAAAATAAATATATACCATCACTCCTTGATCCTTCCCTGTGCCCTCCTCAGATCTGCTACCCCAAACCCTTCCTCCCACACCCAGGAGCCCTCACACTGCAGATCTTCCCCTGGCTGCTGTGTGTGCTTTAACTGCCTTTGGTTCCTTCGCTTGACGTTGGTGTAGCTCAGTGAGAAACTGGGTCAGCTGAAAAAGCACATCCAAGGAGCCAGGAGGGTTGTCAGCGGAAGGGGATTCTCCAAAGCTGGGAGTCCATACGTAAAGCTTCCTACCCACCCTGCTGGAAATGTCTCTAAGTCTCTTGGCACAAAGTGGGAGTGGGCATTGTTTTGTATACCCTTGCATTTTGGTTCCTGAGACACAAGAGTAACACGGGGAATTGGGAGTAGCTGGTCTCCCTGTCCTTGTTCCAGAGTGACTCCAGCTCTCAATATTGCCTGCGGCAGGTTCCACATAGCAAATGTGCTTGCTGGGAGGTTTTTGAGATTCAAAACCTGTTTTCTCCCTGCCAGTTAAGGCAGCCTGCAACAACTGGGCTGAGCAGCCAGGCAGACTGTGTACTTTGGGGTGTGTGTGAGACGTACCCAGTGCAGCTGCAGGGCTTCATATGGGGAATCCTACAGATGCCACTGGGGTGGATCTTGTGGGCATTTTGGGGACTCCAAAGCCTCAGCAAAACAAGAAAGAAATGACACTAGTAATTGCTGTTCTATCCCTGCTTGTCTCCTTGCTGTGCTGTGTGGCAGGTTCAGAATGGGCTGGCGCTGTATGCCACGTGGACCACCATTGCCTCTCTGCTGAATTTTGCTGTTGTGTTGATCTACAAGTGGGATGTGTCCAACGAGATAGCAACAACTACCTCTTTGAGCATCCTTACTCTCCTCCTAGTAATATGGTAAGCAACCTCCTGGGTTCATGCCTGACTTGAAGGAGCCCTTCTACCTCTGACATCACAAACAGATTGGATCATCTGCCCCAATTCATTAATAAGATCTGTCCCTGTACCAACAGTACAATGGCTTCTGTTGCAATTCATAGCTCACTTCATTAATTTTTTTCCCCTCTCAGTGAATGAAAACCTCCACTCAAAAGCAATTTTGTCACCTCACCATAATATACCCCATGAGGTTTTACATCAGGCAATAAGCATCCATTCTCCATGGTGCTGCCCCTACTTTGAAAGAAACAAGAAGGTTTTTTTGTTGAATTTAACCTTTTCCTTTACAACCCTCCACTTGTGGAAAATTTGTATCAAACATGGCTTTATTTTTTCCCTAAACTTACCTTTGATAACTTTTTGTTAAATCTTATCAATTTTAGTAAATGAAAGATTTTGGAACATTGTTCCACATTGACCTGTAGCAAAACATTCAAGTCTGACTCTTTCCTTAAGTTCTATATAGGAAAAAATAGATATCTTGGTCACTTTTCTTCACAGGTTTTATGAAGGTCACTTTTTTTCTTTACAGGTTTTATCAAGAAAACTTCTTTCTTGACAAGTACGTCCGTTATAACCTCACTATCTACCCAGTGGTCATAGTGGCTCTGAGTGGAAGCGCGTGCAAGAACTTCTCACTTTCATCCCCAACCACCAACGGCATTTTTATAGGTGAATCTTTTTGGACTGTTTCCAGTTCTCATAAAAGAAGGCCAGTAAACAGTTCCACATCTCTCCCGTGTATTAGGAGCAGAAAGACTTTCTTTTTGAAAAATATCATTTAAAAATGAAAAATAGAGCTAGATTTGTTAGAAGGCATTTCATTTTGCAAACTAAAGAGTGGAGCAGAGCGTTTCCCTTTGCAATGGGAATTATTGCCCATGAGCCCTTGGGCTTGGAATCAAACCTTGTGTTGCCTCCAATTCACTTCCAGGTGCAATAAATTTGCCCTACAATTGTCCACCTGTGCTGCTTCAGAGAAGCCTGCCAGTTCTGCGAGCTTTTGGGTCCTCTGCTGGTAGCTCCGTGCCCTCTGACCCAGGGCAGGCCAACAGAAGAGCAGGGCTGGGATGGAGACTGGACTTTGCTTGCCTTGTACCACCTGGGATACCGGGCAGTGCTTTAATTTCTGACCCAAGGAGAAGCTGTATCTGAATTCCACAATGCAAAGCCCTGCACATGTTCCCCTCCTACATAGAGCCCAGGCTAGCCTTGACAAGTTTTGCCAGGATTATTTGGTTGCTGCAGGCCACTGTAGCTGAGCTGGATGTAGTCATGCACTGTAAAAGGGCTTAAGCTGTATAAATACTGTACAGTCAACAGCCTGGTAAAAGCTATGCCACCATGAGTAGTTTTATGCTGGCATGAAAGGGACTGGGACGCACAAAGTCTCAATCCTGCTGTAGCAATTTGGGATTCCTATTCCCACCACAGGATCAGCAGAAGGGAGTGTAGTGCCACCCTACAGCCTTCCCAGTGCCACATACCAGTGGTTAAAGCCCATTCCTGGACTTGCACCACTACCATCATCAAAGCCACTTCAATACGTGTTCTCCTTCTGCTGTAAGGGCAGGGTGGGCAGCTGGGAGCCAGATATTGCCTAAAAGCAGCCAGCAGGATTTAGCAGGGCTTGTCTGCTAAAGCCATGAGGCCACAGGTGGCTCCTGTCCTAATGGCTATGGCCATCAGGAATGTGAAGGTGTGTAATCTCTAGCAGACAGCTGTGTTCCTGCAGGAGGTGCTTCTACTGCTTTTATACCAGCAAAACTTCATCCTTAGTGGTTCAGCTTGTTTGGCTGGTAGGACAAGAATGTGCTTTTCCCAAACTAGTGCATGTTTCTTTATATAGTTCAACTATTCTTGGATTGTTTTGTTCATGTAATGCATTTTTATGCCAGCATCCGTAAGATCTACCCCTTTTACATATGCCTTGACTGGGAAGCGTTGGGCTAGTTCTACTGGACAGCAGTGAAGCTTTGAAATCTGTGCCTTGCCCCACAGCAATTCCCTGATGGACATTTCTGATGGGGGGCATTGGCTCCTCTATAGCATTCTTTGTTTTTGTCCTAAGCACTTTCCTGAATGCCTGCTGTAATGGGAGCTAGAGCGTGACAAGAAGCACTGACTTTCTCTCACGTGCTAATGTATTTGTGTTTCTCTTCCAGTTATACTGTTGGCAGTGACTTGTCTTATCTTTGCTGTTCGCCTGGGATTAGTCATATGGAGGCACTGTAAGAGACCACTAGAAGCACCAAGAAGCCCACATCCATCAGGCACAGTGGCCTGAGACCTCTGACATGGTGATGATGTGGCAAATACTTCAGAGGGAGAAATGAGAATTGGGCATCCTGTATCCACTGCTCCTTCCTTCCAGTATCAATTGTCTTGTTTTTTTTTTTTTTTTCCTGTTTCTCTTTGTGTTCTGAATTAGTATGGTTTGTGTCTGCAAATCTGCTCTCCTCCCATATTCTCTCAGATCAGCTAGTCACAGCCCCACCTTGAATCTGCACCGTCCTTCGTTTGACTCTGCATCAGTGGAGGAAGAGGTCCTGCAGATGAGCAGCTCTGAAAACCTTCCTGATGATTAAACTGGGGCTCTGCTCCTTCCAGTGTGAGGAAGGCTGTCAAGAGATGCCTGGCAGGCTTGCACAGACAGTTGCCCACATTCTTTCCCTGAGATTTTGTTCTTATGTTAAAGTGCATCTCTGGGTGAACCGTCCCTGGGAGCTATGGTGGGCAGCGGGAGGCTTCATTCCTTACTGACTTTGGCCAGTGGCCATCCAGTGCTAGGCATCTGCAAGCCTCAGCGCTCCCTTTCCTGCTTCTATTTGTCACAATGAGAACAGAAGTTGCAAATCTAGAGATTGACTTTTGTGGTGTTAATTCTAATGTTTGATGTCCAAGAGCAGGGTGGAGGGGTAGCACAACTGCAAGTCTTCAACCTATTTCAGGTTATCGTAGCTCCCATGACTCTAAAAATTGAAGATGCATTCCCTTTTCAGCATACATTATGGTGTCTAGGCCTCTGCCTTGTTTTTTGCTGACTTTCTCAGTTAAGTTTGTTACTGTGTCAGTGACTCTATCTGCGGACCTGCAATAACAGGGGATCTGTGCCTCTCCTGCTCCACCTGTAAGACAAAGGAGATCTGGGTCAGGTGGGAGCAGTGGGTGGCTTTTCCCTGAGCTGTGCAGTGCACAACTCGTGCTGGCTGCCTGCCTCCTGCTGGAGGATGGCTTGTAGCTGCTCTGGCGGGAGGTCAGACATAATGACGAGATGATGATACCTGATCTGAGTTGAAGCCTGATTCTTCAAAGGGTGCCCATTTAAAAATTTTTTTTTTTTGACTAGGTAGAGTGAGTTCATCCTGGCTGAGTGCTTTGTCATGTGGCTCCACCACTGTGGACCTGGTATTAGGAAGCCTGAGAACAAATTGATTGAATTGTCAGATCACTGCCTCTGTTTCCTGTGCCTCCTGGAATTGATGGTGCCTGGGTGGTGTCAGGAAAGTTTTCCTGAATTGCTACTGCTTTCAAATGCTGAATATCTTGCAGTGTTATTACAGAGGTGAATTCTCTTAAAATATGCTATTTTTTACATTTAACAAGGAACACAACCTGTGTTATGTAATTCTTGTCCCTCTCTTGCATTTTATTTCTAAATAAAGTTGCTAATGCCAGTATTCTGTGTTAATATGCAAGTAAATCACTTCGGTAAACCTCACGCATGCCTGAAACAGAGGTCCTGTCTCCTACCTTGCTTGTGCCCTGTCTTCTGCAGGGACCCCTGGGTCTTGCTGGAGCTGCTCCTCCTTGTGGGGCTGTGCAGGGGTGTAGCTGCTCAATCCCATCCTCACCACCCCAGAACAAGCTGCAAAGAGCTCCTCAAAGGCCTGCTTCTGCGTGCTGCTGAGGAGCTGCAGCAGCGCCACGTTCATCTTGTGCAGACCTCCCTGCAAGAAATCCCCTGGCAATGGCCCCAAAATGCTAGGGCTTGGTGAGCCCCTACCCTGGCCACCCACAAATAAGCTCCTGGCCCCCAAACCTCCTTCCAGCCACGTTTCCCCAGAGCTGGGGTAGGCAGACGTTCCCACAGCAGTCCTGCCACAGGGAGCCCCTGCCAGCTCTGGGAAAAGCAGCTTTCCTTGCATCAGTGGCAGGAACAGGAGCCTAAAAATATCAGCACCCCCCCCCACCCCTTTCCTTTTAGCTGGGGGGAAAACAGGGTTGAAAACTAACAGTGTGAACCTTCCCCTTCTAGTTTGCAATGTGCTATTTTTAAAGGCCATTTCTTCTGAAATGCCTTGTTTCCAAAACCAGAAATACCAATGATGTGCGTTTTTCCCCACAGCAGATCATTCAACAAAGCTGCATTTCATGAAGCCGCAAGCCTGCCAACATTTTAGCAAAAATAATCTGGCCAGCCTTTGTTTTCATGAGCGATTATAGGATTTGGGTGAATTTTACTGGATTTAAAATTTCTTGGAAAGCTGGTGGCATTAGGAGTACAAAGCCTAAAAAAAAAAAAAAGTTTGTTGTTGTTTCTTCTCTCTGTCTCTTTTTTTTTTTAACCAAAAAATGTAATTCACAGTCTAGGATGAACCCCGAATCCCCCGATTGCCTTGCCTCCCCCTGGGGCTGGAGGTTGGAGCCACGTGGAGGATGAATGGAACTAGAAGATGTATGGAGCTGGTGGAGCTGGACACCCTGTGGTTCCTTGTAGGGAAAAATGAGGATCGGCCAAGCCACCATCAGGTAGGCAATCCAGTGCTGACCCTGGGGTACCTCCTTCTGCTGGCTGGGGCTGGCTCCATCCTCCTCATCCTCCCTGCACATCCTCCATGCACGGCAGCCTCCATCCAAGGAAGGTAAGGGACTGTCCGTCAGTTTAGCGCTGTTTGCTCCTGAGGGCTGGATGTTACCAAAGCTGCAGGACGGTTGTTTTCAGTAAAAATTCCTGGGGAAATCTGATTTGGAAGAGCGTCACATTGAAGTAGTTGTGGGTCAGGGGAAATATGCATTTGAACCGAGTGAGCAAATATGTTAATTCAAAAGGAATTAAAAAAAAAAAAAAAAAAAGATTATAAGGTCCTGGGTCAGGCTCTCATTAAAGTCTGTGACTTCCAGAGAAAAACATGCCTCATTTCTCAGATTAGGACTCATCTCGTTCCTCTTCGGTGACCCCTAGAACAGAGGAGGTGCTGGGCTCCACAACTCAGGGCATAGTGCTCCTCCCGTGATGGTCTTGGCTGTGTGGAGCTTGGTGCTCCTCCTGTGGTGGTCCTGCTACGGAGCTCGAACGGCCAGGCCAGGCAGCAAGGTCTCCTGCTGGCTTCCCAAGCACACAGCACCCAGGCAGAGACACTGTATTGTGATCTACTTTGTTCTTGGCTTGATGTTGCTAATGACATTATATTAAACCACTCCTGGGAAAGCAAATAAATAAATAAGATTGAGACAGCTGGAGAGAAGAAACGTTACAGTGTGATGCAAAGCACAAAGCTTTCATCCAAAATTCACTGCGACAGGAGCATCGCAGGTGCCTTGCCCCTTCTCAAGGTGTCTCCTGGGAGAAGCATCGACCTTGGAGATGAAGCACAAAATCATCTGGTGACAACACAGGGGTAGTATTCCCAACACTCGTCCTCTGGGCTCAGGGCAAACCCTGGCTGGCTGTGCCTCCACTGCCTTATCTGCAGAGCTGAGAGGAACAGGAGCAGCCTCTGCGTGGAGGACAGCGAAGATCTGCAGATAAAAGCGCCAAAGACGAACGGCGATGATTAAAGGGATGCGCGCCCTTTGCTGTGCATGCAGTCTAAACATGCATGGGCCATCCTGGGCCCTTTGAAAGCTGTTAGATGTTTTAAAGCTAAATATTTATGTTATCTGCGCAGAGTTGGGACTGCCCTGTGTTGGGAGATTAGCTCAGCTCCCTCTGTCAAAGACATCTCGGCGAGGAGACGCAGGCTCAGGCATGAACACGTGGGAAAAAATGCTGGATGAGCGCGAGATCCTGACCCCGCTCCCAGCAGAGCCTGCAGGGGCACACATCAGCCTCGGGAGCTGGAAACTTTGCCTCAAAACCCTGAGTGTCCACACCAGAAAGCTGTGTTTTTTCTTGCCTCTTGGGGAAGAAAGGGGCTCGAAGGCCCTCGCCTTATGTTTAAGGCACCGAGAGAAGACGTTGCTCTCTTGGGACGGGACTGACTGGGGCCAGGGAGCATTGGAAGTGGTGGTGACACTGTTTGGTAACTCGATTTGTCTTGATGTTGTTCTAATAGCTTTAAAAACTGGGCGGTACTGGAAAGAATTTGGCTTCAGTGACCCATAACATGAATTATTTTCATCCAAGAGACAAAAACCCCAGTGTTTGTACTTGTGCCCATGTGCGTGGGTGTGAACTGAAGAGCAGAGCATCCCCTGGCTCCGCAGGCAGGGCTGGTGAGCACGACATCGGCGTGCTGGGAGCTGGAAAACGCTGCTACTGCCTTCCCCAGCACCAACGTGTATTTTCCAGGAGCAGACCAAAGGAACAGCTTGCTATGGAAAGCCCCTGGGGCTTCGAGAGGAGCAGGGTGGCTGAGCAAAGATGTCCAAGGGCTATGGCACAGCTGGGTGGGCTTCCTCGCCCCCGGGCTCTATCTCAATCCCATTAAAATCAAACTGGGGAAAGCTTCTGCCCACTGGTGGGACTTTGGGGCTGCGCTCCCTGCTAAGCGCACCCTCCCAGCCACCCTGCTGCTCTTTTGGGGACACCTTGCTCCCCACAGACATTCCTGGTGGTGGCCTCTGGCACTCCCTTAAGACCTCCTTTTGTATTTACCCGCTTAAAACAAACTGCCATGGAAAAAAAAATAAAACCCAACACTTGAAAACATTTCAATTAAACCATTTATTATTAGCTTTCAAAAGACTGGAAATCATCGAGAGATGGCTGCCAGATTCCCAACAACAGCAGAAGGAGAGAAGTTGGGGTCCATTTCCAGCATGCCCTAATATCTGGTGAGCTGGGGGAACTGGGAGAGGCCGGCGTGGGGGGTTTTGTGGGCACCCCCTGGTCTGGCAGAAAGGGGTCACCACGTAGCTGGTGGGACTGAAGGTGTCAGAGTGAGGGGCTCGGGGGCTCTGGTGCTCACGTGGACTTGGCGAGGTCTCCAAAGTAGAGGAGCCCCGTGCACCTCACCTGCATTAATTGGGTGCTCACATGTGAGCTAATTGCGTGCTCAGCTGTGAAATAAGGAGGTGCTCACAGGTAAATCAACACACATGTTAATTAATCGTGTGCTCATGCACGAGCTGGTCAGGTGCTGTGCATGGACCAACTGGGAGCCCGTGCATGAATTGATTGGGTGCTCATGCACGAGCGAAGGTTGGGTGCTAATGCATGAACTGCTCCAGAGCCCATGCATGAATTCTTTGCTTGCTCATGCTTGAGCGTTTTGGGTGCTCATGCATGAAGCAATTGGGCTCATACATAAATTAATTGGGTGCTCATGCATCAGCTAATTGGGTCCTCATGCATTAATTAATTGGGGATTCTTGCATGAATTAATTCGGTGCTTATGCATGAACTATTTGAGCTCCTGTGCATAAATTAATAGAGCACGCATGCATGAATTAACCAGGTGCTCATGCACGGACTATTTTGGCAGTCACACCTGAACTAACCGAGCTCCCACATGAGCGCTGCAAACCCCGTTGTTTGTGCCCAGTACGATCCACGATGACCAGACTGGCTGAGGGCCACACGTGTCCTCCATCACCCGCTGAGCAGGCAGAGGCATTGCATGGGGCGGTGTTGCCCGAGCACCCCGGTGCCCAGGACAGGCCCCACACACCAGTGACACTGTGGGAATTTCTACCCCTACCCAAGAGGCTGAGGCTTGGATGCTCCCGACGTCTGCTCAGGAGGACACCACCCAACCTGCTCTGGGATGCACCCTGCTCGAAACGGCAGGAGGAAAAGCTGCCTGCCTCACCCGACTGGTGCGGTTTGTGAGGACGGGTGGAAAAACAAGGAAAAACACTGCTGCACTTCCTCAAACGAGAACATCTTGTTCAGCCAAATGCAAAGCCGGTCCTCGAGGGCGCTCCTGAAGAGACGAGGAGACGGGGCGATGGCAACAACGCTGGTGCCCTGCTGGGAAAGTGGGAAAAGAAGCATTTGATAGTTATCACAGCCTTACCACAAAGCATATGCGTGCAGCGTCATAACAAGGTCTCTGTCAGTGCTTCTGCACTGCATCTCTGGGGAATTTGGACTCGCAGCTGCCATCCGAGCAAGATGTCCCTGATTCTGGAGCAGCTCCAGCCTGCAGTGGCGATGGGGACACCACAGGCAGGCAGCAGTTTCTGCCTGACCCTGCAGCAAAATCAAACCGGGAGAAATGGCAAATGTCCATCTGCTTTCTGCAGAGTTTGGGGTGGGTGTAACTGTGCAGAGCTGGAAGGGGCACCCATCCCGGATGGATGGTTTTGTTGGCAGAGCCCACGAGGAGAGGACTGAGACACCGAAGGAAAAGCAGGTGAGGGCGCAGTGGGAGGAGAGCGTGTGGTGGAGCCCCAGCATCACCTCTCCTCAGCAAGAGGACTGCTTGGACCTGGGCTGGCATCGAGGGAGCCCACACCAGGACAGACCTAGGTGGCTCACTGGGATGAGAGCGACATGTGGCTAGCTGAGGTTACAGCCCATAGCTCCACCTGTGGCTCCCAAAACTTCTCCTCTGTGTGCCCAGGGAATGATTTATCAGGAGACCTGGATGATGCCAAGGCCTGAAGGAAGACTTGAAGAAGAAAATCGGGTAAACCCAGAAAAAAAATCTATTGCCTTGGAAGAAGGACCTACTTGAATCTCTGCAGAAACAACTTCATTGCCCGTAGCAGTGATGCCTGCTAAAGATCCTTCTTGAGATGCCTTCAGGCTGGGCCCAGTTCTTTTATTGCTCCAAATGAAGACTGAGGGGGTGGCCCAAACCCAACTCCTGAGCAGGAGATGGGCTCCTCGTTCTCACAGAGCGGATCTGCTTGCTCAGGCTCTGACAGATCTGCTCTGCCAGGGCCCAGGAAGCTCTGAAGAGCCTCTTGAATGCTCTCAATGGCTTCTCAAGGTAAACATCTTACGTTGTGCGTGCTGAAAGTACCCACAGCACGGAGACTTTAACGTGAGGAACCCCCAAAGGAAAGAAAAGGAAGCAGAGGAGATGGCAAGGGGACAGAGCTGAAGCCTTGAAAGCCTTTTTCTTTCTGAAGCAGCCCCATCTCCATTGCCGGAAAGCTCTTGCACAGCCAGAGAGCCACCCTGGAGCCTCTCCGCTCCCACGCTGTATAAAACCACACATCGTATTCCCTATCAAAGGGCAATAAACACACTTTAAGTGTGTTTATCTCCTGGCTGACGGGCTCAGCTTAAAAGCTCAGTTTGCTAAGCTGGAAAGAGCTCTGCCTTGGCGCAGCAAGCTCGCCGGGCTTCAGGAGGGTGCTGGAGAGCATCCACCCTGTGGCACAGAGCCGTAATTCAGCCCAGTTACTGCCTCAGACCCCGAGCCCAGCACCCTGCAGCAGAGGCCGTGCTTGTGACAGCACTGGGACTTTGAAGGGAGGAAGGAGGAGGCACCACGAGGTCCGGCCTCGTGGCTTCTGCTGGGACTGGAGGTGCTGGAGGTGCCAGGACGCTTTGGGAAGGAGCTGCAGACCCAACGTGCACCCGCAGTGCTGGCTGAGAGCAGCCCAGTGTCCTCCTTCGGGTGAGCCCTGGTGGGGAGGCAGAGGTGGGCTCTGCTGGGGACGCAGCACCTGCAGCACCAGCTAAAGCCACTCCGGGTGGCGAAGCTATCACCCTGCGAGGATGTTGAGGGCAAGTCTGGACATCTTCTGCCGGGACGTGACTCCTCCACAGCGGGTGAACCTGTGCGAAGCAGGACAACTGGTCCTTCCAGACAGGTTGTGAGCGGCCATGCCCTTCGCTCCGGCTGACCTCCTCTTCCTCTCAGCATTTCCTTGAGGTTCAGCGTAGCAGGGACCAGCTAGACGGTTTCTCCTCCAAACACCACCACCACCACGCAGCATTGCCTCTGCAGGAAACGTCTCCCAAAGAGCCCTTTTCCCTCCCATTTAGGATTACAGCTGAAAATGCAGCACGGGAACGTTCTCAGGCTGCAAAGGGGCTTTGAAGGGATGGTGTAGAGCACCATCTAGTGAAGGTCCGTGAGGAAACCAGCGGCTGCAAACCCCTGAGGAGCTGCCGGTGCCTGCTGGGTCCTGCTCTTCCTCCGCCAGTGTCTGCATGGGGAAACTCGGTCCCAGCCGCAGAGCTGATGGCAATCAGAGCAGAGCACAGCTTCTTGTGGCTTTTTTCTAGCTTTTTCCTGCCCCCCGGGGGAAGCGGGCAGCTAAATCAACATTACGACCTTTTTTCCCCCTCTTCTTTCCTGAGGCCTCACCTCTCTCTACCTGCAACTTCAGCCCAAGCAGCTGGAGAGCTGCGATCCCCCTCGCAAAGCCCGTGAGATGCTGTGGAGCCATCTACCTGCCTCCTGCCGGCACTCTAATTAAAACCTTGAGGATGAGTTAACATCTCCATTTTTTTATTATTATTATTTTTTTTTATGGGCATGTTTGAAGTCCCTCATTGCTTTGGGCAGTCTGCACTGTAATGAAGTTATTAGCCGGGGACACGTCGCTAGTGGTAAATCACTGCCACCACCCCCAGCTGGGGGCAGACAGGCCCGTGATGAGCTGCTCCATAGGATCGGGGACAGTCCCCAGCTGGGTCATCCTCTAAGGTTGCTTCTTCACAGCAGCGTGGTACCACTGAGGAGCCAGCCCGGTTTTCAGCACGGCCAGAGCTAAAGTTCAGCCTTCCTCTGAGCCTCGAGGGCTCTGCTGTCTCCAGCTGACCTGCAGCATCGTGCTGCACCCTACCCAAAGGGTGGACCTGCAGCTCCACGAGGCTCTTCGGTGGCTGGGTGAGCCTCTCTGCCCCCATAAAAGAGCTGAAGACGCTCAGGTTGGCTCAAGGCACCTTAATGCCACCCCATGCAAGCACGGCCTCTGGGGGAGGAAGGGCTGTGCCCTTGCCCTACAGGAGAGGTTGAGCAGGATGTGGGGATGAGCCCTTGGCTCTGTGTAGCTGGTGGTGCCAGGGGACACGGGGGTGCTCAGCCCTGGGACCCCACCGCACGGCCTTCTGCTGGGGCTTCAAAACCCTCTAGAGGGAGCCCTGATCCCAAACATCCCCAGCTGAGGCCCTGCAAGGCTACAGAGGTGCTGTGTGAGCGTAGAGATGTAGGAATTCTGTTTTGTTGTGGTGGTTTTCTTATCTTTTTTTTTTTTTTTTTCTTTTTAAGGTTCCACACTGCCTTAATGTCCCCACTGACCGCAGTGACAGGCGTGCTTGCTGGCTCCTCCTGAGGCTGCCTGCGTGTCTTGAGCATGGGTTCCCCATCCACACCTCTGGAGAGGGCCTCCAGCTCCTTCCTCGGGGCTGCCAGTAGGGGATTTCCCTACGGGACCCTTATGTGGCGCAGAGATGCTGTAAAGCCCATCAGGGGATGAGAGCCTGGCTCCCACCCTGTGCCTCTCATCCCTCAGCAGGCGTGTGTGGCATGGGGATGGGCTGCTGCTGGCCGTGCTGCTGAAGAGCGGCTCGCCCAGCCTCTCAGGGACACGACAGACGTCACTTGGTGCCACTTGTCCTTATCTGCTTCCAGCAAGCCTCAGAACGGCTTCCTCCCCATCCTCACATCTCCCTTCTCCTCAGCTACCCACAGCATCAAATCCCACCTGATTTACTCCGTGTTAGGAGGCTCGTGATGCTGGTGGGAGCAATCCCCGTGGATAACTCTATCGGGATCGAGGCCCTGTGTGGGCCTTCCCTCCTTTCCTGCACTTACCAGCCCTGCAAAGCCCCGCCGTGACATCTGATTTCCGTCCACTTGGGCAGCAAACCAACATTTTTCTCACGGTCTCTGTGCTCTCGCGCCTTGGGTCTCTGCCAAGCGCTCCGCATCTTCCACTTTCTTTATTTTTTCTTCTACAGACCGAGTTGTCCTCTTCCCCCGTCCCTCCTCTTCCCACCCTCTAAAGGAAGCAAAGGAAAACGTCGCCGGCTCCCGGCACATTGACGTCCCCACGTCACGGAGGGCCGCAGGCATGCGGTGGGATGATGGAGCACTTCCAGGGGTGGGGACAGCCTGTCCCCGCACCCTGCCTCTGCCGTCACCTCCTCCTGACCCGCCGCCTCCCCGTGGGAAGAGGAAGGGAACAGTGAGGGCTCCTCATCACTTGTTTTCCAAGTCTGAAATTCCCTTCGTGTCCCGGCACTGCACCCACAAGGGAAGAATAAGTCGTGCCCATGTTGGAGCAAAGAGGACCCAGCAGGAGCGCCTGCTGGCATCTCCTCTGTCATCTGCCATGGCATTGCATCCCTGGGTCTGGTCACTTGGAGCATGATGCAGTTATTAAGTACCGCTGGCTGCTCCTTGGGTGCTAAATCCATTTAGCCAGAAATTCACTAGAACTGGAGCTTCACCAGCTGCCCTGCTGTTTTCCTCAGCATCCCTCCAGCCCCGCTCGGGTGAGTCACTCCCGAGCGCGCAGCCCAGATGATGCAGAAGTCACCCAAAGTGACAAAGCACTTTAGGAAGCGAGCCCTTTCCTAGCTCTGCTCATGCCTTCACACCACAACACCCATTTGCCACCCCAGTCATGGGCTGGCAGGGCTGCAGCATCCCCACCTTGATGTGCAAATTTGCTCTCGGCTTGCAAGCACCTTCTCCTCTGGGAGGAAAAAAAAAAAAACACCGCTCATTCCCCTTTTATTCAGGGCACTCGTGGCCTTTTGCAGGGAAGCCACGCAAGCAGCAGCGTGGCTCGAGGAGAGGCTTGTTTGGACCTGGGTGAACTTTGCCCCTTCTTGGTTTCCGCTGTCGGAAGCAGAGTCCCTCGGGTCAAAGGGGCTCCCTGCTTTACGCAGAGGAAGTCCCGCTGAGATGGATGGCCTCACCGTGCTGAGGTTGTAGGCAAAATGATTGATTTTTGCACTGCATCATGATCTGAAGCAGCAACGGGTGTCTACGTTTTCAGGACCTTACCTCTTCTCCTTACCCCCACAAGGGGCTGCCACAGCACCCCTACGGTGCCCAGGCCATCCTCAGGACATATAGTATTCCTGTGGGGTTATTTGGTGCCTTCTGCTTTTAGCAGAGCACCAAGAAAACCTTTTGGCTGTGCCCCATGTAGACCATGGAGTGCTGCTTCCCACCCAGGCAGGTCAACAGGTGGTGCTGGCTTGTCTTTGAGGCGCTGGGGCACTGCGACTTAATGATGTCTCTGATTAGGTTTTAATTACTGGGACGCTATTCCTGTCTCAGAGGGAGAGGAGCCTGTCCTTTCACTTCCTTTGCCTGTTCTCCTCCTTTTGTGGAGGTGTTATGGAGTCTAGACAGGGCTGGGACCTGCACCTACGGCTTCTCCTCTCTTTTAGCTGCCTCGATGAAAGCACAAGCACGATGTGACTCACCCTGCTTGCTTGTACGGGAGGAAACTTTCATTTATTGCTCCCCTCTGCTACACCTTCTTCAGGTAAAATGGGTCCTACCACCACACACCAAATCCCCCAGTCTGTTTTTGGGGGGCAGCCGTCCCAGGGGGAGCCTGGCTGGATGGGAACGGGGGACAGACCTCCTTTTTAACATGTTTTTCCCCTCATTGCATCCATGAGGACACCTGGAGGCTGTGGCGTGGTTCTGACACGGCTGGACTTTGGTTTGAAAGGAAATAATGACAAATGGAAGCAGGGAGGCAGACGGAGACTTGTAGGGTGTTGGATTTAATGACTTTAATGGGTGCTCGATGCCAGCTCTGCCCATGCGTAATTGTGAGTGAATGTCTGATTTCACTCGTTTTAGGTTAGATTTGGGGTGGCCCATGGGTACAACAAATGTCACAGTGCTTTATGGGGTTCCTCACCAAAACCCTCTTCACAGGGAGGTCAGGGATGTCCCAGGAGGTGGTGGCATGGAGGGCTTGGCATCGTTGAACCCAGGAGGACTTGGTTTGTCCACTGTCGTGGTCTCAGTGTGGGGAGGGAGTGCATCCACGTGGGTCACATTGCCACGGCTTCCACCAGCACCTCAGGGCCATCTCGGGTGGCATGAGCCCACGGCTCCCACCCCTCAAGGGTTTTCTCAGAAGGGACCGAGAAAGGGTTAAGAAAAACTCATTTGGGTTTCCAGCAAATGAGAACAGACACACGAGGCATCAGCTCCCACTGATCTTGAAATAAAATGCAGAATTTTGAAAAAAAAAAAAAGAAGAAAAAAGCTGCTTGTTTCCAGCACAGCTTCAAGGAAGGTAGAAAACCTTTGATCTCCCAAGTATTTCTGCAGTGCAACTTTCAGTTTCAGGAGTGCTCCTCTTGCATCTCGCTGGGTGTAGATCTTAATATAGTTATTTCTTCGATGCTCGATGCAAAAAAAAAATAAAGAATGCTCGCCTGCCTCATCTGTAATAACAGCCAAGATTTGATTTGATACATTTAATTACGGTGGATGGCACAACCGATTCCTCAGTCATTAATAAATGTATGAGGAACACATGAATAAATGAGCTATTACACTAAAAAAAGCCCAGCCCTGAAAAGGTATCAAAACAAGGATGAAAGCCTTCCCGTGGCGAGCAGGGGAGCGCTCTGCAGCCTCCCGGCTGCGGTGACACCGAGGGACGGCCTCTGCTCGGCAGGCTGAGCCCCCAGTACCTGCTCCGTAAAGGGGGGGTGGGGACAAAGGTATGGGGACGGATTTTTTTCCAAAAAACATCTTTACTTCAGGTTCGACACAACACCCATAAACAATGCAGTGGTTTCGAACTGTTTTTTTCTTATATTTTCTGAGTCTCTGATTTCAAAGCCCTTTTTTTCTCTCCCTCTTTAAACAGACATAGATTGCTTTAAAGATACAGCCGCGTTTCCCTGCTCAGCTCCTTACAGCCAAAATATTCACATTACCACTGTAGATGTGTCCTATAAAGCTACTGATGCTGTTTGAAACCTTACACCAAGACCTCCCAGTTTTGCTTTTCCCCTGTATTGCTGCTTTTTTTTTTAACTACCTCAACCCCGTGGCCTATTTCTCCAGCTCACCGAGTGAACTATGGCCACAGCAGCCGTGCCCCCGGAGCTGCTTTCCCCTTGTTCTTGAACCACATTAGCAGGGTTTTAACACCACCCATCCTGCTACTGCATCTAAAAGATCAGTAAAAATGTGCTAGCTGCTCAACAGTGGCTTTCGTCTTGGTGCTTGGCGAATTTGGGCTTGGGTGCTTGCTTGGCTCTAGATGAGTCCCAGCATCTCGGGACAGGGGAAGTAGGTGCGTGAGGTGGGTGGCTTGCTTGGACTGTGGCCTTTGTAGGATCTGTTTTTGTGGTTGGAAAAAAGAAGCACCAAAAGATTTAGGTAATTTCCCAGGGTACATCCACAGCTCGGCCACTGAACCTTGGTCCTAGGGGATGCTGAGGGTTGGCAGTGAGGAAACATGGGTTAGGTGTGCTCTGACATCCCAAATGAATTTCTGAATAATGTAGTGTACTGAAGGTTTCCCATCCTTCATCAGGAAATAGGAAAGCACGTAGAAAAAAACATTGAGCTGATAACTCCCCTGTAGGCATGTATTCTCTGCAAGGTCTGTCTGCTCCTCACACCCTTTTATTCTGGTAGCTAAGAAATATTTTTACCTTCTTTACCTTCTGCTCCCCCTCTCTTTGACCCTGCGCTTAAGATCAGTAGCCTGCTCTAATAAATAGCATAGCATCTGTCCTGTTGCAGTCTGATCTTCAGTGAGGGATGGTGGTAGCAGCAAGGTTTTCCCACTGCATGCACGAGCGACCCGGCTCAGCACGTGGAGAAAGCGCACGGGGCTTAAGGAAAGAAAACCCTGGGGATTTAAGCGTACGCCAGAGGTTTAACAAGTGCTTAAGTGCATTCCTGAAGCGGCCCGAGGGAAGCACGTTATTGTGTTGGGAGCAGAGGGATGGCGTTGGCACCTGCCAGCCACGTTCCCTCCCTTGCCTCCATCAGCATCGCTTGGGTGGCTTCAGCCCCTCAAGTGGAGGAAAGCAGGCTTGGGTCAGTGAGTGCACGCAGACTGGTTGCCTCTTCTGTGGCAAGGTCCTGAGTGTGGAGGGAGGAGAAAGGCACATAACACCTCAGGAGGATTTTCTGCTCATTTGGCTGTATTTGAGCTCCGATTTGTTGCCCTAGTGCGGGTGGTGGATGCTCTCCGCACCACAGGAGCCTGGCACATTGCCTCCCCCGGTGCCCCCAGGCTGGTCAAAACCAAAATAAATCCATGGGTTGAATCGAGGTTTAAGAGCAACTGCAAAGTGCATTTTGATTCCGTCTCTGAGGGAAAGGACAAAAACCAACCACGGCCCCTCCGCAGTGAAATGACGGGTAGAGCCAAGGAAGCCGGGAGCGATAATCTTTTTTTTTGTGCAAGTATTTGGAGCACTTCTCCGGACCCTTTCCACCCATTGCAGCTGACACCAGGCCAGCAGCTTGAGCTTCGTGTTCGGCACGGGGCGAGGATGTGGGATGAGCCGCATCCTGCCATGGTGCACTGGGTGGTCCTCAGGGTCCCCCCAGCTCCAGCTGATGGCTCCACGGGGTCATGGGGTGGCTTGTGCAAGATGCCCAGTGGAGATTTCTATGCCACTGTGCTGAAATGGGTGAATCTGGGGACAAGATCCTGGTGGCGTCTCTCAGGAGCACACCTGAATGCTCTTCCTGCATGTTCTGTAGATGCTGCTGAGAGCTGAGGACATGCACCACCCTGAGGAACCCACACAGTGAGGAGCTCGTCCCTCGGTAGTCACACAGGGCAGCTCTGCCATGAGAGCGTATGTACGAGATGCGTTTACGGCTTCCCTAAACAGAGCCACAGAACAAGTTATTTTGGGATGCTCTGTGCCGAAGGCTACTTCTCCATGGTGATAATTTCACGTTCCTGCTGTGCTCTGTGATTCTGGCTTTGCATTAATTCCGTTTTTCAGATGCAGGCCCCGTGTTCGTGCCTGCGGTAAGGCAGGCCGATTTCTCTCCTCAGGACGCGCAAACCTGTAGGCCGCGTCACACAGGAGGCCGCTCCCCCCTGTGACAACGACGACCAGATGCCACCCTGAGGAGAAGGGTTCGGCTCATGCTCCGCTCGGTGGGGTTAAGGGAATTGGCTGCTGTGTTGTTCACCCAGAACAGCACGTTCGGCACCACGAAACCTCAAGGGGTTTCCACCCTCACACCCTAACTTTGCGCGGCACCAGTGGCCACCTGCTGTAGTCCGTCCCACTCGACCTTCTGGAAGGGCACCAGCTTCTCGTTAACAGCCAAGTCTCAACGTCTCTTGACCTCCTAGACCAGGTCTGGATCGGGGATGTCTCTGGGTCAGCAGGACGATTTCCGACCTTTGGGCTGTGGGGCTTTGAAGCCCAGCAGTGACTCGAGCCTGGCATGTCCCATGCCCCAACACTGCTGGGTGTCACCACAGCGTCTGCCCTCAGCCAGGGACAGCTGAGGAGCCACCCGGGGTTGGTGTCCTCAGGCCACACCGATGGCAGCTCGGGTGTCGAGCCCCTCAGACCGAGTGTTGGCCGTGGTCCAGGCTGGAAGACGAGCTCCAGAAGGAAGCGGCGCGTGAGCTGTCCGGTCCAAAGTGGACGTATCCAGCGCCTGTCCCCTTCCAGCTTCTTGACATTGCTTCAGCACCTCCGTGTTTCCAATGAGGAGCCACGGCGTGACTCTGCGTGTGTCAGCACTGACATCTGCCAAGCGAGGTGCTAACTAGCGTGACTAAAGGGATCCAGAGCTGGCCCTGGCATCGACAAGTCTCTGTATTTGACTATAAATGTATAGTGGTTTTTACTGAAGTCATGTGCCCATGGAAAACATCCCCTGAGATCTGATGCCTCAGCCCCCTCTTGTCCCTCCCTCACCTGCCTGTGAGGGTCACAGGAGCTTCAGGGACCAGAAGCATCTGGGGAAACACCAGCAGCGTGACCTGAGGCGCAGATTGCAGGACGTTCACAAGCAATATATATTCATATGGCTATGTGTTTCTCAGGAAGAAGGTATGAAGTTCATCATAAGTATTGCGTTCAGATCGTTATCACATTAACCCCTACAGCCTGGGGGTTCAAGCAGCTCGCGAGGACAAGCTTCGGCATGGAGAGGCATGGACTGGGCACGAACCACAGGGATGGCTGCTCTCACTGACTACTTCACACGTGAGCACCCAATAACACACGGGGGAGCGAGCAGTGGGTGCATGAGCGCCCTGTCAGAGCATGCACAAGCACCCAATTACTTCACACAGGTGCCCCAACTAGCACCTGCATCGGCATCCAAATCACCCACTCCTGGGCAACAGTAAGCACGAGTGCCTGACTTATTTGTGCAAGAGCCCTTTCTGCTTGTGCATGAGCACCTGACAACTCATGCATGAGCATCAAATCAGTTTGTGCACGAGCACCCAACTCGTTCACGCCAGAGCAGCTGGATAGCTCTGTGTCCGGGTAGGTGATGAGGAGTCTGTGTTCGTGGGCACTAAGATCTGCATTTTGGCTTCTGGGTTTTTTAATCAGAGCATTGCAGTCGTGATGCCTCTGCCCTGTGAACATCATGGTGGGGACAGCATCCAGGGCTTCTTGCCAGCACAGCCACTCAGCACTGGCCTCTGCTTACCTGCCTGGGTGTAACTGCAGATGCTGCTTATCTTGTTGTCAACTTTACTCCACATTGCACGACCTGGTAAACATAAATAAGCAATGCTGGCAGGGGCAAAATTACAAATAATAACCAGGTAAGCACAGGCAGACTTGCAAAAGGAGGAGAGAAAGTAGGTGCTGCCTACATTTGAGGTGTTAAATCAGGTTAGGAGCAGGCTCCTAACGCAAAACCCCGTTTGTTTCCTTTGCTTCTGTGCCAACCTGATTCCTACAGATTTGGGCTAATTCAGGGAAACCTGGCTTAGTGCTAATGAGGCACTTGCAGAGCTTTGTGCTGCTCCAGCAAAGGCAGCAGCGTGGTCCTAGCACAGGGCTGGTGCTGCAGAAGGTCCAGTTCACCCCTCTGCATGCTTCTGTGTGTGGATCACTAAACAAGGATGGGGAAGGTTAACTTCAGGAAGTCTTAAAATAAAAAAAAAAAAAGAAAGAGAAGCCTTTTCCCTTCCTGAAGCCTAAACTTAAAGCTCTTGTTTGTTTTCTTTAATTTTATTTTTATAAGTAGGCCGCTGCTGGTGAGCCTTTCCCACAATGAAAGCTTTATGGGACCAGCTAAAAGCCGAGAAGGGTCCCAAATTAATAAACGCGATAGTAAGAGAAAGCCACAGCAGGGCAGTGACTTTAATGGAAATAAGCTGCTCGACTTTGCCCTTGGAAGTTTATGGCGTTTAAAGCCATTGTAAACACGTCCGTGTACATGGATACGGTTTCTATAGCAGCACAGCAACAGTTAAGGGCTTGCTCCCAAACACACCCCAAAGGAAACTAAAAATAGTGTGTCCGTTGTATCAAAATCCGTATTCATATTCGGGCAGACGTACAGAAACCAGGGGTTTGTCAGCATCCGTCGCCTTTTCCCCCCTTTTCCCACTTTCTGGAAGGGGACGGGGATGAGGGTGCTGGAACAGAGCCCGGGAGCGAGCAATGCTGCACGTGCCTGCTGCTCGCCACCGCCTCTGCAGCTGCAAAACCAGTATGACTGCTGGTTTTTACTGGTTTTAACCTAAAGGCTTGGGTACATGGGGTACATGGCATACTGCCCCCTTCCCGCAGCACGGATGGGTACAGCCCCACCCATCGCTGCAGCAGGGTGGGAAGGGCACTGGCAATAGGGGTGTAGGGCGCATTTGGGGTTTGAGGGAGTCTTCTCTTGCCTTTGAGCGGGCATTTACCAAGCTCAGGAGGCTGGCTGCTCTGTGAAGAAGGACCAGAGTGCCTCCTTGGTTTGCTATGCTGGGTCCCATCTCCCTTTCTAGGGTGGCTTTTGCCCTCCGGCGCGGTCACCAGCAGCATCCCGGTGCAACCCAAGGTCGCCTTTGGAGCAGAGGGAGCTGTGTTCACGTGGTTTCGCAGCAGGAAAGAGTCAGGGAATTAATGTTCTTTCTGGGAAGGAGGGTGTGTGCTCCCCATGAGCAGCCCTCAGAGCCCCCCTGTGACTATAGGAAGGGCTTTGCAGTGACAGCTTTCCTGTGTCATTGCATTCCCGAGAGCATGTCGCATGTCACAGCAAAAACCAAGATGCACAGCCAATGAATACAGGAGATACAGCATGCCAGAGCCAACACGGAAAAATTTAACTTGATGCAACGCGATGAATTTCAAGGCAGAGATAAGCGCTCAGGACCTGTTCCTGGCCACCTCTTCCACAAGGAACACAGCCATGCCAGGTTTTTCCCATGCACCATCACAGAATGGTTCAGTATTCAGGGAAATGCTGAATACCAAACTGAGTGAAGCTCAGGAATACTTCAGTCACATCATTCATAAGAGTTGAATGTTTCACTTCTTCCTTAGGTTCACTTTTTTAAAGAACCAATTATCGGATCACAGCACCCAAAAGTTGCAATGAGAGTTACCTAACCCCCTGATTATTTCTATTTACTCTTAGTTATAAATGTGTGTCTTCCTATATTTTAAAATGAGTGTCACGTGCCATAATGGTTAGTGAGTGACTGGTAAAAAGTCACTAATACAATCTGCAGGAGCAGATTTATTGCAGGCATTCATTTGCAAGCTGATGCTTTCATAAAGAAATATTGCAAAGAAAGGCTTTTGGACCGCTGTCAGCACTGGGGCAAGAATTACTTGCTACGGGTCTGAAACCATCGCTGCCTTCAGTGTCGTGATGGGGATGCCTCAGATATAGAGGGACAAATGGCACGTAGCCTGGGTGGCTCTCAAGCCCCCAAGGACCTGGCTTTGCTCTGCAGCCACGCAGCTTTGGGAACAGGCTGTGGCACCGCTCATCCTCCCGCCTTGCCCTTTTCCCTCCCAGCTCTCTTGCACCCTGCTTCCAAGATGCCCACCCTCAGCACCCAAGAGAGAAGCTCTCCCATCTCCGAGACGCCCACAAGAAGGGCATGCCCACCCTCTGTCAGGGCTAAGCTGCTTTTTTGGCTTTGGCCGTGCATTCCCAGCCAGCCCCGTGCAGGCCGTGCCAGCGGAGAGCCCAGACACGCTGTCTCCCCACTGATTTTACACGTGGGTTATTTAAAGCAGACACCGATAGCTCTGAAGTCAAGGCAGCTGAGCGCGGCTGCTGGTGGCTAATGAAGGTGAATGTCAGGAGCCGTCGTTGAAGTGATTAGCCTAATTAAACTGAGCCGCGAAATGCAGCAGCAAGGTGCCTCCGACGGGAGGTTTTGCTTTGCGGGGTGGAAAGCCAGGCACTTCGTTCACGTCTCCTGCACACATGGATGCACGACCTGCTGGTTTTCCTTTGTTTTCCCTTTGCACCAGCCCCCTTGTCCTGATGCAGCAGCTCTCCCAAACCGGTTTGTTTTATTTCACTGTGTTTTCCTTCAGGTGAGGCGCGTGCGTGCTTCAGCTGGCCTGGCAGGAGCAGCGAGCAGCAAGGCTTTCCTGGGGAGAAGAGCGAGCATAAACCCCATCTTCAGCCCTGCAGACTGCACCACCAAACTCATTCCCTGGCTAGGAAAAGCCTCCCAGCTCCGTACATCTTCTGGAGCGCACAAACATGGTCACAGCACCTCCTCTCCAGAGGGGTTTCCATCGATTTGGCCTTGCTGCCCCTATCTCGCATCCCTCCTCTGCCTCCCAGTCCTTGGACGAGTCGCTGCAGTTCCTCGTCTTGTCTCCCCGAGCCATAAAGCACGGGTGAAGGTATCTGGCTGCCTACCTGCCGAGGCTGCTGTGCAGATTAATTAGTACTTCTCAAGTGCCTCGAACATTGACGAGTATTATCGCTACATAACGACTGTTGCTACGTAGGGAAAATCCCCGCTGCCAGATCCAGGCGTGGACGCCGCGCCTCCGTTCCCTGCCCTCGCAGAGGTCACAGCCTGGCCTTGCTACGAGCACAGAGCCAGAAAAAAAAACTCATTTCAGCTTCTCCAACACTTTGCTCGTGTTAGTTCTGCAGCTTTCGCATGCACACCGTCGGACGCCTCCGCGTGCTCCATCCTAAAGCATCCATCCCAAGCAACATTTTCGGATGGGCAGCCCCTCTTCCTCGGGCGATCATCCCTACCCAGAAACAGCTCCAGCACCCAGCCCCAAAAAGCCGTCTGGCTCCCACAGCAGAGGCAGAGAAGGCAGGGTGGAGCTGCCCCAGCGGCGGGCGTTGATACCACACCTGAGTATCTGAGTGACTCACGGGGCGCTCAACCAAATGATGGTTTAATTTCTCCTCCCCTTTTCTCAGTACCAGGTAATGAGTAAAGCGATAAAACGGTGAGGGGCTGCAGAAGGGGAGTTTTCCCTGGTGAGAGGACGAGACCATATCAAATGAAGTTCATTCACAGATGGACCCCCACCCCAAAAACAAACAAACAAACAAACAAACAAACAAACCCTACAAAAACCAGTGGCAGCATCTAGAAGCAGACCTCGAGGAAAGGGCCAAGGCAACTGGCTGGGCTAGAGAAGAAAAGTCAAGAGCTGGAGCCTTCCAGTGCCTCCCCCAAACACACCAGCATGTAACTGGTGGTGCGCAAGCCTTGGCTGGAGGTCCCCAGAGGAGACCTGGTGGGTCCAGTCCCGGGCAGGGGTCTCACTGCTGGCATCCCGTGGCCCTCCAAGTGGGTGGAAGCACTGGGAGCGGTGGCCGTGCTGGGGCAATGCAACTTGGGGGGCTTTTGGTCAGGTGCTAGGTGAAAATCTCCCTTGAGGACCCACTAAACAAGCCTCGTTTTGCCAGAGCCCAGAGTGGTCTCCTTCCCTTTATCCTCTCCATGTGACTGCCAGCCAGAAGACACCACGTAAACTATCTTTTTCAAAGGGGAAAGCCAAGCAAGGGCTATTGGTCTGTTACCACGCAGCCAGCTCGGCTCATGTGGCTTAGATCATAGCTGTAACGAGCCTTCTGGCACATGAGCTCCCAGGCAGAAAGCACAGGATTTTTTCCATAACATGCAGGGGGGAAAAAAAAAAAAAAAAAAAAAAAGAGCTCTGGCTCCTTATATTGAAAGCAAACAAAAATATATAGACATCTGTGGTTTTGTGTGTATTCATGGGATTATAGGACTCAAAAGCTGCTTTGTTTCTTCAACTAACCCGTGGTTGCACGTGGCATGGACCGATGTGTACGTGGTAAATCAGCAGCACCGGATTGCAGCGGAGGGGTGGTGCAGTGAAGGGTGAGGATCTGTCCCCGTGGTGCCACAGTCTGTTGCTTGCAGAAGTCGTTCTGGGCAAAGAGGCTTAATTTTTCTCTGCCTCGTTTTCCCCACGTGCACAAGGGGGCTGTGGAGGTTACCCACGGAGTGTGCCCGTGCTGTAAGCACCAGGAGCCAGGCTGATGTTTGTGAGCTGGTTTTCACCCTCCGGACTGGTGCACCGGTCCCAACGAGCGATGCACAGTGTTGTCACGTCGCCTGATTACGCCTCTGAATGTGCCTCGCTGAAGTCACACCTGCCTCCTCCGCTCTGCTGCTTGTGGGCGAGGGATGGGTGCTGCCTCGTCCTCCTGTCCCGTGGCTTGGGGCCGGTGTCCGTCTGTCCGGCAGCTGCAGGTTGGGCTTTGGAGAAGCACAAGAGAGGGGTAGGGGCGTCGGTGCGAGCGCTGAACAAACTTTCCTTTTGGACCCACGTGTGATAAAAGCAACGGGGTGCACACCAGGGTGTGCCATCAGGTGCCATCCGCCCTCGGCAGGAGGCTCCGTGTGCTGCTTGAGCTCTTCTTTTGTGATTGTCTTTGGAGTTGAGCCCTCTGTAGGCTCCTTCTGCCCCCAGTCTTTAATGAACGTGCATCAGCGGGGCCGAAGCGATGCTCGCCCGCTGGCAACCCGCTGCGTGCCTCGGCTCCATCCCTCCTCGCTCCTCTCTGCCTCTCCCCCGTACGGAGCACTTCACGACCTCACATTTCGGCAATTGTGCTTAGAGAGGGTTGGCTTATTAACTTAAAGCAAATTAAATTTTAAAGAACTGGTGGAAGAAGGTAATTTAATCCGCGCAGACGATGGGCCTGATGGATGGGGAATGGTTGCACAGCCCTGCCTCGGCACAGCGCAGGCGTGAGCAGCGTCCCCGTTGCTGGGCATGGGAAAGGGGGGACCGGCTGCCAGGCTCGGGGTGGTTTGGGTTGGTGCCAGGACTCGATGTGGGGCCCTCTCCGAGTTCACATCCGGGCAGAGGAAAGAGCACGCTCTGCTCTAAAACTCCCGCGTTGACTGATTTTGTTGCCGCGTCTTATATTTTACCTGCTCTGACCTGCCAGCCAGCACCAAGTCTCTTAACCCTTCCCGCGAGGAACTCAGCTTTGACTCACAATCGAAAAAATGTTCGTGTGGCTGGCGGCTGACTCAGGACTTAATGACAGACCGCGGCACCGTGGTGATTACGGCCGCGGGCACGTACCGCAGCGCATCGTGCCCACGGTCCCGGCAGCACTGGCTGCTGACAGAGTTTGTGCAGGTGTCCTTCTGAATCACCTCGAACGTCCAGTCTGGACTGGGAGATCCACGAGGGACCCCTGAGCTGTTAGCTGGGTCTCCTCTCCGCTGTAAGGAAGCCCACCAAGGTCTCTTTGCCCCCATTTTCACTGCAGCCCCACCGTGCAAGAGCACAAGGAGATGCTGAGCATGGCAGAGGTGGCTCCAGGAACATCTCCCTTCCCCAGCGTGGTGAGGATGAGCTGTCACCGCCGAGGCCATATGCAGCGTCATAAAAACCTGGCCGAGAGCCTTTACTGTTTCTTCCTCCATCGCTGCAGAGAGATCACAGGGCCATCAGTGCTCTGACGGGGACGCTGGAGGGGACCATGTGTCGGTGTCGTTTGCATATGACTCAGAAAACCTGTTCGACACGAAGGCTGGAACAGCGTGTGGCTGTCAGAAAACAGAAAATAGTTGTTTAAATATCAAAGATGATCTCGGGGCTGCTCCAGGTTTCAGGGCTGGGAGGGGAAAAATCGGCTGCGGCAAGGTGGGTCGGCAGAGGTGATGCTGTGCCTGGGGGGAGTGGGCACGAAAGGGGGAACCCCCTCTGTTCCCCAGGCAGGTGCATGTGTTTTTGGGTCACTGCTCGTTTTGGCTCCCCAGCTCTGCTAGGCTCCAGCTTTTAGCACCAGCTCCTCCAGACCTCGGGCATGCCGCAGAGGACCACCAGCCTCTCCTTCAAAGAGCGGAGGTTGCTCCTTTTCCATAGCAAGGGACGAGCGCCGAGCCTGTCCCCTCCCCGCAGGGCTTTCTTCATCATACCCCGTGGGTGCTGCTGCCAGCTACACCCAGCCATGCCGACGTGGCTTAGTAAGGCGAGCACGGGACCCGAAACCCAGCTGAACCTCTGCCCCGATGTGCCCGAGGCACAGCATTCACCGCTGCGTGCCTCAGTTTCCCCGAGTAAATTGGATGGTGATGAGATCTATTACCGGGCGGTAATGAGATCTATTATCGGATGTAATGAGACCTATCCACGCTGCCACACATGGGGTGAGTGATGCATCGCACGCAGCACCACGCGCTGCCTCGTGCTCGCCCTCCGTCGCAGCACCTCCCGCCTCTCCCTCCTCTTCCTCCCCTGGGGAGGGAGCAGAGAAGGGTGCTGCTCCCAGGCTGGCCCCAGCAGGTTTTCGGTGCCCTGAAGCACCTAACGCCCGGAGAATTAACACCAGGTAATGCAGTTCTCCCCACTGCTAGGAGAGGGGCCTTGCAGCTGAGATGTTCTCGGCTTCGTCATGCCCAAGTGTCACCCCGACCCTTCAGCTCTGCACCGTCCAAGCCCAGCACGGCCAGCTTTGGGTAGATTACGGGGTAATTCTGCTCAACCCTCCCTGATTTCTGTGGGATTCGGGCACTGATTTGGGAGGAAGAGGCAGCGCTCGCTGCTTTGTCGCGCCGGGACGTGCTCGGTCCCCCCGCAGCAGCCCCCGGCTCCTGCCTGCGCTCACCTCTGCACAGCCAAACCGTGACCGAGGGGTGATGTGGGGGGGCTGCCTGCTGGATTTGGGCTGAACGATGGCCAGCACCCCCAGGTCCCCTCCGAATGGGGCCCCCACCACCCCCAGCCCTGAGCCTCGGGGGCCCATCCATGTGCTGTGGTAATAATAATAATAATAATAACAACGATAGTAATAGCATTAGTAGTAATAATAGAAACAGTAATAGTAGTAATACAACAACAACAACAGCAATAGTAGTAGTAGTAGTAATTTTGGAAGTAGTAATAGTCATAATGTAATAGTAATAATAAAATGGAAAATATATAATGTAAATAACAACAACAATAATAGTATTAGTAGTAATATTATAAGTAGTAATAGTAATAGTAATAATAATAATAGAATCACAGAATCATTAGGGTTGGAAAAGCCCTTCAAGACCATCTGGTCCAACCATCCCTCTACTACCAATGTCACCCACTAAACCACGTCCCTCATCACCACGTCCATAACAACAATAATAATAGCAGTGGTAATAGTAGAAGCAGGAACATAATAACAGAATAATAAAAATAGAACAATAGAACAATAGAATATTAGAACAATAGAATATTAGAATAACAGATTAGAATAATACAATATAACATAACAAAACAAACATAATATAATACAATAATAATGATGTAGAATATACCTCCCCCTTTAAACCCAGCACCAACACACGCACCCCCTGTAACACATGCACCTCTATACATACGTTATATGGAGACGTGTCAATATTAAAGCATAAACCCACACCCCTGCAAGCCACCATGCGGCGTGCACGCATACACATATATATATATACATACACACACACACACAGCGCCCAGCAGCCCCAGCCGCGGGGAGGCACTACAACTCCCAGCATGCCGCGGGGCGAGGCCCCTCCCCTCCGCCCGCTGGCCCCGCCCCCCGCTCTCTGCCCCCTCCCCTCCCCTCCCCTCCCGTCCCCTCCCTCCCGCGGCCGTTGGGTGCAGGAGCGCGCGGCGGCCGCTGAGGCAGAGCGGCCGTTGGCGCGGCGGGTGGCGGCGCTCCGCTCGGCTCACCTCACCTCACCGGCTCCGTCCCTTCCTTTCCTTCTCCTTCCCCGTCCGACCGCCGACAGAGAGACCGGGAGCCCCGGACACCTCCTTCCGCCTGCCTCCCCCTTCCTTCCTGCGGTGAGTCTCGCGCGTCTGTCGCGACACAGCCCGCCCCCGCGCCGCCCTGTCGCGACAGAGACCACCTCCTCGCGATTGCGGGGAGGGGGGGCTCGGGGCCTGCCCGCCTCCCCCTCATCCCCCTTCCTCCCCTCCCCTCCGCATCGCTTTGTGCTCCGCTGGAAGCCTGCAGCGTGGGTTGCCTTTTTTTTTTTTTTTTTTTTAATTCTTTAATTTCCGTGCTTCTTGCGAGTTTGTTACCTTTTTTTTTTTCTTTCTCTTTTTTTTCCCGTATTCATGACAAATTTGTCCCCCGGGGAGGAACAGATTTTGGGGGGGGAAGCTCTTTGTCACGCAGCAGGCAGGAGCCATCCGCTTGCGGGGGGGATTTAAAAAATAATAATAAATAAATACGAAAAAATAAGAAAAAAAAAAACCCACAAATATTCGCACTCCGGGGTGGCTGAAAACCGAGGTTTTGGGGTGTTTTAGGGACGTTTTGGGGTGTTTTTTGCCGAGGGGAAGGGGGCCCCGGGCTCGGCAGCAGCACAACAAAGGGGGTTTTGTGCGGCCGCTGCTAACCTGCGGGCACGGGGGCAGCCCGCGGGTTTTATCCTAAATTTTGTACCCTCCCGCGACAAATAATCCGACGTCGGTTTCCTCTGGAAGGATCCGGATCGGCGGTGGATCAGAGGTAGCTTTTATTTGTTTGTTTTTTAATTGTAAGCTGCTCTCGGGGGGACGCGCAGGGTTTCTCCCATCCCCTCGTCCTCTTCTCCCCGGTTCTTTTGTGGGCAGCCAGGGATCCGGCACAACTTTGGTCGGCTTTTTTTTTTTTTTTTTCTTTTTCACTCTTTTTCACGTAGTTAAATAATGAGGTTTCAGGCAGAGCCGATAGCACGGGGCGATGCTGTGCTGCGTGCCGAAACCACGGAGAGGATCTTAAAAGGCCAGGGCAGAGGAGGAGCGGCTGTGGTTTCAGCTATTCCCCCCCACTCCTAAAGGGGGTAACAATATCTTAAAGCAATTTTTACACTGAAAGCTCATCTCTTGTGTTTTCAACCCCCTCCAAAGCCGCAGTTGTTCGATCTCTGCACGATGCAGCTTCTAGAATACCTGCAAGCACCAAGTAGTGCTCCTGGCCATACCCCTCAAAAGCTGCTCTGATGTTTTTCTTGGGACTCCTCTGACTTTACAACACCCCACTTGGCAAGCAGGGTTACAAAAGACGGAGCGAGACCAAGCCCTGGGCTCAGCATCCCAGGCACGGTGGCTTTATTTTTGCCATTTTGAAGCCACGCAGAGGGAGACGCGGGGTAGAAGGCTCTTTCCGGTTTCTGTTTTAGCAGCTTTTAATATTTTACAGAGAAAAAAAAAAAAAGCCGGATGACCTGTTGATGATGCATCTTCTGTCACTTTTTTATGCTGAAAGGCGCTGCTGGGTTAGTTGAGACAAAGGCTTTCCCAGCAAGGCTGGCCAGATTCTCATTTGCATGTGTTGTGCGGGCCGTACGGACTTTGTGTGTTTTAGGCCAGCGATTTCAAAGTGAGTAATGTGGTGGCAAAGTTCAGAGGTCTGCACCGGACACTTCCCCTTCTCCTCTGCCCTGCCTCCTCCCCCCAGGAAAAAGCCTGGTTTGTAGGAAACCGAGGACTCGTGGCTGGAAAATGAGGCCCTTGTGGTGCCCCGTCAGAGACGGATCTGAACGAGTTGTGGAGTTCCTACCCGTTTTGTATCAGTGGCCAGGCAGGAAGCTTTAGGAATACGTTTTAGTTGTATTTAGGCATCTGCAGCATACCTTCAGTTTAAATGCCTCCTGTTTCTAACAAACTAAACTTGTAGGAGCGCCTGCATTTAGCTGAGTGCAGTCTTGTGAAGTGTGCCTAATAAGTGTTTCGGTTCTTGCTAAACTCTGAAATGTGTTTCTCAATGCAGCAGGTTGCCATGTTATTGTTTGTGTCTGAAATCAAAGTTTCAAGTAACTACTCGTATTTCAAGTGGAACAGAACTTGGTGTTAGTATGAAGTCTGTCTGCTACAACCATTGTGTGTTTTGGTATTGCTATTGGTTTGTGTTAAGAAACGAGGCATGGAAAACAGCATTCTTTCACTTCAGGATTTATAGCTAGCGACTGTGTTTGTAGATGCAAAATAGAGCATCATCTGCTCGGGGCCAGTGATGTTTAAACTCCTATTCATTTGTAAGGAACTAATTGTGAGTATATTTTTGTATATAACGTCGTCTTAGGATCTCTAGAATACAGGAAAACATAGAACCTGGAACTGTTTGTAGATGCTACTCTATGCCATGAGCTAAAAAAGGAAGAAAGAAGGTGTTTCGTGAAAAATAAAAGTCACTTTTAAGCATGTGCTTGTAAGCTAAATTGTACGGTTGATCTGGAACTCTTGCAGGATGCTATTAAATGGAAGTACTTGTTGCTAGCTGGTCACTGCTCATCTTGCTGATTAAATAATAAAAGTT
This sequence comes from Anser cygnoides, assembly GCF_040182565.1. Classification (NCBI taxonomy): domain Eukaryota; kingdom Metazoa; phylum Chordata; class Aves; order Anseriformes; family Anatidae; genus Anser; species Anser cygnoides. The sequence goes on along the minus strand of NC_089875.1, from coordinate 494,699 downwards.
CTGACTGTAGGTGGCATTAAGAGGTAGAAGTTCACAGCTCTTTTGCTTCCAGACATTCATTCCTTAATCTTCAGATTCACAAGTGTGCTGACAAACTGTCAAAGGAAGTGACAGCAAAGAGATGGTGTAGGAAGTAGGTCAAGCACTGCTAAATACTGCTGAGATAGTTTCAGTGGAAAAAAGTAAGCTTGCTTCCATCTGATCTAGTTTCTGTTTCCTTTCAATCTTCTGGTTACAAGAAGCACCAGGAAATCTCACGCTCCTGCTGTAGTCCCATAGTACTACTGAAATTAATATTGCATCCCTAATCGGGCACAGTTGGTCTGCCTGGGTGGAAAGATTCATGGTGAGGAAGGTAAAATAGCATTTTAGTTCTGGTTCTGTGAGGTGCTGAATCCCTGCAGATTGTGTCAGCTGGGCAAAGAAGAGGTGCTCCTGTGTTTCCCAGGGGTCTTAGGCAGCTTGTGGGGTAGATTTCCATTCCTGCTCCTTCTCCCTGTGCTGCTCCAGGTTGTGCTGAGGCAATGCCATCGTGGATGATGATAATTGTCACAACTGATTGTGAATGTTTCTTGTTCAACATGTTGTTTGAATGGATCTATTCAAAAAATTGCCTTCCAAGTTCAAAACCAATGAAATTATTTGGCATGCTAGAAACATCCTTAAACTACAAAAAAGTGAGCTTTACCCTGTTGCTTCTCTGTTCTAAAAGCAGTAAAAAAACCTGTCAGTAATGTGATGTGCAGAAAAATTACAGCCTTGCACTATGAGTATGTTCTTATCCAAGTATCCTATATTTATACTGATTTGAAAGCAGGTATTACTTGCGGGAGGGAGGAGGTGCTTCAGCTTTGCCCAGGTGAGTGCTCGGCTTGTTGGCTCCCTACGTGAGCGCTGTGCCGTGGACTTCTTGTGCTGACCATTGTCATGCGACTGGGAGCAGCAAACATGGCTAGCAGCTTGAAGTGACCTTTCTGCAATAACCTTGTAGTTGTGAATAAATGTAAAAAGTTCAATTGTCTGCTGTGACAAGCTGTTTAGGCCGCCTCGAAGGGGCTTTATGGGACAACTCTGTTGAGCTGTGCTGAAGGTAGGTGGTCATCAATACCAGTCTTCTTTTGGTGACATCTCCTGCCTGACACACGAGGTAAATCCTGTGAGGTGCTTTTTAAGGATTGGGCTCAAGTGAGAGCTTGTCAGCAGTTTGGTTCAGGCTGAATGTAGTGCCCGGTGGGAGCATTTGGTTAAAGATTGATGGTATCCTCAGGTCCCTGCCATGTAGGAACACGGTTTGGTTCATGAATAGGTAATAAAAGTTAATCTGCTGACCTTGTTTCTTAATCCGTGCTGCTGAATTCAGTCATAGTGACTTGACTGCCACCCATGGTATGTACTGATATAAATGCTAAGTTTTAGGCTCAAATCTCGTGTGCTCGAGAGGGGAATGGACTGAACCTCGCGTTGTGTTTCTGGCTGCCATTTCCCAAGTGGAAATGTTCTCTGATCTTACTCTTCTAACTGAAGGTGTATGGCAGTTGGTAGAGTAGGAGCAGTCAAAACCTCTTACTCTGCCCTTGTTATATTCCTTTTGGGAAGAGGATTTGCTCAACTCTCACTCACGTTGTAATACTTTTCTTCTTCACAAGTAGAGTATGTTACAGAAGACTTTGGATCTGTGTCGTGCTGGCTCTGAATGCTCTTGATCTCCCTTGATGTTGGCTATACAGCTATGTCAACCAGATGTTTTTCTATGCTTACACTGTTTGCAGCAGATTAATTGCAAAAATGTGTTTTCAGAAGGGGAATTTTCAGAAGGGGAAAAAGCATTTCTTTTGGGAGAAGGTTTTTAGTAGTGCGGAAATATTTAGGCCAGAACTGTTCTGGTCCGGGTATACTAGGTAGGGTGGGGATGTATTTGTTGGTGGGGGCAATTACACCTAATTGACAAAAGTTAATCAAAGACCCAGATGTAAGCAAGCTTCTACTGACAGTGTTTTTGTGAGCCTGTTAGTTTACATATTCAGTATTTGGGGAGATAACCATGGTGGTTTTGGCAGAAAAGCTTTTGTTGCTAAATGCTGCATTTCCATTTCTGATTCCGTAGCATTTGCTGTAGTGACGGAGGCTCTGTGTTGTAGACAAGTCTATGGTGTAGCACAGAAATGAACAGCAAGGAAGCCAAGAAAAAGCTGAAGTTAGATTCAAATCAGAAGGGATCTGCTTTTTTGTTTTTTCTTTCCAAATAGGATAATTGGAATAGCTACTAGAGAATGTGGTGTTGTGTACTGATTGAGGTTTGGGGCAAATTGGATACATCAAAAATGCTTTGTAGTTGCTTGCAAAAGATGGGATTGGAGCAAGTTTGTTGAGTAAGATTCTTTGGGTAATAGTTCATTGGAGTTAGGACGTGAGGCAGAAAAAGGAAAAAACCTGCCTAGCCAGCATTGTCTTTAAGTAGACTTCCATCAATGGATTATTGCCTCTGTTGCCAGTTGATATATCTGCTTGGATGATGGAGTTAGCCATTTGTATTTCAAATAACTAATGTTTCTGCAATTATATGATCCTTTGGTCTTAATTACAAACAGTTAAAAATACTCTTTCATGAGCTGGGATATTTTCTTTATTTCACAGGCAAGGTTGGTGACAGAGTTCAAATCTGAAGAGATTAATATTTTTTTCTTCTTTAAGAAATATTGTAAGAGTTGCCATTAACGTTCGTGGAGCTTAAGGCCTGCAAGAGTTTTCTGGAGGCATAATGAGAGCAAATCTGGATCAGATTTGAGTATCTCCCCCCAGCCTGCTTGCCTTTTCAGTGCCCTCTGCTTAATTGTGTGTCTCAGGTTTGAGTAGAGTAGTGAGCAACTGGGAAGCAGCAGCTGTTGAGAGTTCCTCCCTGCCTTCTGCCAGCTTGCCCTCTAGCATGGTAACCCTATGACCTGGGTCAACAACATCAATGTTTTCATTGTTCTTCGGGTCAGGTTAGCTGGACTGTAATCTGTGGGTTAGATCTAGCTTGAAACATTTCCATTCAGCTGGTCCTCTGCCTGAGGAGTGACCCACGGTGACTGGGGCAGCATGCAGAGCCCTTAGGTAGAACTGTGGGCTTAGAGCTGGGAATTAGTGTCCATGTAGCCTGTGCACGTGGCCCCCTTAACCTTCAGGTCCTTCGGGCTGCTATAAGACAACATTAAACTAGTGGCAAAATCAGGCTGAGGATGGCATGTGTTGGTAGTTTTTGTCTTGTGTTAAGATCATACTGCTCTGCCAGCCAAAAATCTAACTCCAAGTGCCCGCTTTCCCTACCACTGGTTCCTTCTGCTCTCAGTGGTTGAGTAGTATTAAATAGCCAAGACATGATTTTAAAAACATGCCAACTTGAGTAATACTTCTGTTTGCTTTGTCCTAAGAGAAATTATTCACGTTAAACGATAAAAGTAGTTTCTGAAGAACTTCTGTAAAGAAATCTCAAGGCTCCTCTTCTCTTAAGTGTTAATGTGTATACTGAGATTTTTTTGGGTGATGTTTACTGATGCTGCCTTGATATCCTTTTCACTTACCTGAAGCAACTGTAATTCACTACAATACTTTTACAAGAATAAATATTGTCTCAATCATGGTTTAACACAAGGTTCAACTGGGAAAATAAGTAATGGTTCTTTTGTCATATCATGTAGCTGAACTATTTATTTGGTATGAGGTTAGGGGAAAAAATCCAAAATGCATCACACATGGAACCTTACTATAAAGTAATTCACTTCCTTTTAAAGAACTTGTTGCTCATTTTCCTTCTGTAATGCACCTCTTGGGATAAGCTGCTAATTCTAAAAATATGTCAGTTCCACCATTTCCCACTAATATATTTTTTTTCTTTGTTTGGCTTTGGTTTGCTTTTTCCCTGAGCCACTTTAAATACTCTGAGGCATGCTTAACATGGAAGAAAATAAATGTGCCTAGGTATTTGAATCGCTGTATTTAGATCACTGCTGTATTTCAAGGCTAGTGGAAGATGACTTTAAACTTCTGTTTTAAAGTAAGAGCGTGCAGGGGCCTCAAGCTTTAGTTAATGTTTCAAGTGGGGTGCATACCTGCTCTTGGGTCTGGCTCCTTTCTGCAGTGCTAGTGGTCTGTTTTGAGTTTAGAGAAGACAATGCAACGTCACTAATGATGTCAAAATTGTCTGACAACCAGAGGAGTTTCTCACCTATGGGAAACCAGAGTTAGTGACTGTTCTATAGTACTGCAATTTCCATCTTCATGATCAAAACCTTATGGTAATTCAGCTTCGGATTTGGGAATACCATAGGTATTCAGAGCTCTGCAAAAAGCTGTGTGATGCCCACAAATGGAGGGAGTGCGTTGGTTCTCCATTAACGGCTTCTGCTCTACGTTAGTAGTGATGATCAAAAATTGGATAGTTGCAGAGGAAAAGATAATAGTCAAGCTGGAAAACACGTCATCTTGTTAATACCTAACTTCAGCACCTGCTATTTGTGTGTGTTGGGGGGAGTATTTGTTTAATGTACTGGCAGTGCAGGACGCGAGAGATCCAGCTCAAATTCCCCAAAACTTACGGGGACAGTCTGTAAAAACTGCTTCTTAACAGTTTCTGCTTCTTTCAAATACATGGTGCAGAGAATCAGAAGGCTCCCGAGCAGGCCCTTAAGTGTTTCATTCGTTCTCTTTCCTTTCCTATTTGATAATGTTTAGGCAAATTTGTGATGATAGATAAGGAGTGCTCTTCTGGTCCCATCTGCTGTCCCTGCATCTCCTCAGCAATCACGTAGCTGTGCACTTGGTGCCCTGGGATTGGAGATCAGGCTGAATGCAAGTTACACGACAACACGTTACCGTACAAAGACAGTTGATCCCTCCTTTGTGCCTAGGTGACTTTCATGGCCAAGTCATCTCCTCTTGATTCCTGTGGTAGGTGGATCTGTCATGCAAGAATCTTTGTTCTTTGATGTTTCGTTAATAAGGTAATTGCTATGCTGCTGATAGCCCACATCAATTGTTAAAGCATTCATTCGGTGCTGTGTGTGGTGGATGAGAAATGTCATTAAAGTAGAACTTTCCCTTTTGGTGCTGCATGACCTGTTGGCTGCTGGTTAAGGTTTCTGAAAGCTACTTCAGGTTGTTGCAGAGGGCTGCAGTGCTGTGGTAAGGGTAGCAGCTGGGGTTCCTTCCTTTCTTTTTAAAAAGAACCGATACATGGTTCTGTTGAGTGGTCAGGCACCTGCTGAAGCTGAGGAACTCAGCTTGATCTTGCAAGCAGATAAATGCATGGGCAGCTTTGTTATTTTTAACCACTTAGCGTCTTTGTGCACGTGTGTGTGTTTTTACAGTCAGTATTGTGGCTTTGGCCAGGGGCTTTCTGAGCAGTGTGTGTCCTTGTACGTGTTGCTGTTGGCTGAGAAAGGCCACGGTGCCATATTGAGACGTGAGGGCTTCCATGGCTTAGGTACAGCAACTGCTTTTGAATTCCTAGGCCAACGTGTGTGCTTTTTCCTCATTTAAATAACTGTTCCTATTTCACTGCTTTATGAGCTATGCATAGTCAGCAGTGGAAACTCCTACCTGTAGAGGAAAGGTGTTGGAAGCATTTTTCCTGCAGTTTTTCATTTAGTGTAATCTTGGAGAGGAGCCTGTTGAAGTTGGCAGTGTCTAAATGGGAACAGAGATAGGAGCCTGGTCCAAAAGATAAGGAGAGAGTAAACCTTTACCTTAAAGCTCAGAGGGACCAGTTGAAGGGAGAAGTGAGGAGCTTCCTTATTGTGTCAACTAAGCATGTGTAGCAAGTGTCTGGCATCTTTCTGTCTCTTAGCATCCACAACAGCAAGTACTGTAGGCCTGCTGCTATTTTATAGCTATTAATAAGGAGCAGTAACAATCAGATTTATCTGGGCCTTTTGTCAGTGTGCATTTCAGAACTTCATTTGTTAATAAATAGCAGTTCTAAAGATCCAGATAGGGCTTGGCTTAGATGTAGCATGAGATGGCACGAGAAACATCTCGTCTCCTTGCCTTGCCCTGAGCAGATGCCAAGCACAGGGTAGAGTGTTCCCTCTTGCTGCCTGGCCTGTGTCCCCAGGCAGCGGTGGGGCTGCAGTCCTTCTGCACAAGCGCCATTAGGGAGGGACACTGTTCCCTCCTGAATCCCAGGGAGGCGTGGGGAAGGGCACGTAAGCCACAGATAATAACAGAAAACCTAAGAGATGTGTGCTCCACTATCCTATCCAACGAGGAGCTTGGTGTTGTTTTGCTCTGTTACATGGTTGGAAGGTGGGGGGAGAGGAATCTGCATGCAAGGATGATGTCTCCAGAGCCCCAGATGGATGTTAAGCTTGGTTTTGCTTTTATTTTAATAAAGGTAAGAAACTCACAGGTGTGTTGATGCTTAATTTGCTGATGTTTGGAGGCTGCTATAGGAATGCAAATGAGCATTCGGTTACTAATCAAATCTTGCATTGCTCTGAGGTATGTAAACTAATGAAATATGAAGCTGGGTGAATAAACTGATAGTGTAGCATAAGTTTCTCAAGTTCACGTGTTCCATTTCTTCTGCCTCCGCTGCGTCAGCTGAGATGTATGCCTCAGTGTGACTGAGGAGCAGGCACAGAACTTGCCTGAACCACAAGCCTGGTGCTTAGGGTGAAAGCACAGTGACTTCTGGTGCAGAGAGGTATAACATCTGTTTGTAACCTTTGTCACAATGGGACGGATTATAAAATGACAAATACTCTGCCAATAGGCATATGCTCAATTCAGCATTTCACAAAGTATGCCAATTAGATTTAATACAAATGTTCCCTTGGAAAGAGCACCTTGATTTAATTTTTTTTCAGATGCATGAAGTAGAAATGGTCTGAGGCTCTCTGTTTGTTCTTTAAAGACTAAGTGCTATATTTCTAGCTCTTGGCAGACATTGTCCACAAGTACTTCATGTTCCATTGGGCTTATGCCAAATTTAATGTACTGTGTGTACTGAAAGCATCAAAAACAGGCTTACTTTAATTTTAGATTTTACAGCTACCATTATTGATTTTTCTTAGAGCTGTTCCATCCAATCTGCTATCAGTTTAATTTCTTTTCCCTTAAGGAATTTGGGAAAGGATCTTGACAGTGTTTATTTGTGTGGCTAGGGACTGTTTATGTGAGTGAGAGCTATAGATCAGACATCTCTGCAGTGGCCAAACTTTCCATTTATAGAAGCTAAATCAGCACGCTGAATTATTTGTGAACTCCTGACTTTAGCAGTGACTGGTATGCTGTGACTAAGGGTGGTGTTATAAACAAAGTCCATCAACTGTTTTTCAAGAAGCTTGAATTTGATAAAAATCTGAGATGGGAAAGGACTGTTACCATCAGCTGATCTTCGATCATATGGTACCAAAAATTGTGGGCTACCATTTTGCAGTCCTTGTACACCATACAAGTACAAGCCTGTGAGACCTTCGACTCTGAAGAGACAAAAAAAAAAAAAAGAGAAGAAGTAGGGGGGTAGGGGAGAGAAACAGCACAAGTAGAAGTTACGGTAGGTTGACAAAGAGAGGAAGGAAATAACAGGGGGAAAGAATAGGGCACAGTGCAAAACACCCAACCAGCATGCGTTGGTTTGTTCATAACGCCGCAGTCATCAGGTCTGCTGATCCCTGCCTGACAGCTTTGTCTGCTGGCTTCATATTTTGGCTGTTCATCTTTTATTTTCAACCCTCGGGGCCAAGTAGCTGTGCATAAGCATGGCTTTTGGCCAGGTGGCTCATCGCCCTAAGAGTGTAGAGCAGGATTCCCTTCCATTATGTTGATGTGGAAGAGCATGGCACTCAATGGAGCCTGCTTTTTCCCCCTCCCCCTCTTAGTAGTTTTTTTTGTCTCCTTTGATTAAATGCAGGTCTGCTCTGCTTTCTGCTTTGCAACTGCACCCTCTGCCAGTGCCGCTAGAGCAAAAATTGCTCAGGTCATCAAAGTGGGGAATAGAGGGAGGGGTCTCTTGATGCAGAGAGACTTAAAATCCCAAGGAGTTCTATGTTTGCCGTTAATAGGACCTATTGTAATTGAAGAACATGGGAATTACTAGTTAGCCTTCATTGTAGGCTTAACCACAGCACCCGGTGGGTGGGTTTGTTATGCCTAACTGTTATGTGTAGTTTGAGAATAGTTTTATGTCCAAATTCATTGTCCAGTCTTCAGGCATAGTTTGCAATTCAGATTTTACTTCATCTTAAGGATGGAGCTTAGTTCTTGAAAGCATTCCTTTAGCTTTGATAATCTTCAAAATACCATCCCGCAGTCTTCAGAGACTGTATTTTCGGTGGTCTTCCTGTCTTCTCACTGCGCCTTAGCACACGTGTGCTGGGGGCTCTGCTGTGACCTGTTGCATTTCTGCTTTGCCAAGCAGCTCTAGAAGATGCTTTCCCAGCGTGCAACCACAGACCAGTTAGGAAGAGGTTTTGCAACTGGACCCTGAGATGTGTTAACATTAGTATAACCTGCCCGGGAGTTTTGTTGTAGCAACTGCCTATGGAAGTAACTTGCATTAATATTAGTGGACAAATTGTGCCTCTTTTCTGCCTCCCAAAAATGTTTTGGTAATTTTATTATTTTGATGTCCGTTCTCATAGGGGGAGTAGGTGCTTCATCATGCATCAGAACTGAGTAAGCTGACAGTGCTTGTTTTCCTCTTGTCTCTCAATTTGTCCCAGTCCCTAGACCCCCAAGCACAGCAAAAACTATTATAAGAACTGTTCTACAGAAAAATGTAGAAATGAGTAAACCTGTTAAAGACAGAGGAAAGGGTTGTTGCAAGTCTACTTTTGTAGCAGGGACAGAATTAGAAGGTTTTAGTTTATTGCAGTTACTGTGCTTGCTTTCAAGCTTAATTTTTAAAAATCCTTCATATAAGCCAAGTATTAACTCAGTATGCATGCTAATAAGATTTGTGCTGTACTAAGCCATCTTTTGCTGATGAACATAGCTTTTGTTACATGAAGGAACAAAATAAATTGAATAGAAGGGTGCGTATAAAGAAAACAAAAATCAACTCCAAGGTTAAGAACAGGAGTGGTTATGTTTCCTTGTTTTTTCAAGATAAAACACAGCTTTCAAGTACTGCTGAAGAACAAGCCCTATTTCCTGTCATCTCACTATTAATTAGTCCATGCATTTAAAAAAAAAAAAAACACAACGAACACATTAATTTTGCTGTTTTTCTGGAAACGAACACCCAGGCAGCTCTATGCAGTTCTCCCTTCCTGTTCTGTGTTTGCAGATGCAATGTAATGAATCAAATTGAAGAGTGGATCTGGGTCTGAACCTGGGGAGACCATACCATGGCTGTGCAGAAACGTTGTTGTCTAAATGCAGGGCAGCAGGGAGGACCGCTGCTTTTGTAGGCAGTGGTATTTTATTCTGCCTTGAAATTGTTTAACCTCGGAATGAGATCCTGCTTTATGTTAGTGGTAAGCAAGTGCAGGCATTCCTGCAGGTCAGGAGAACAGGTGATAAATAATAGTCGTGTGATGCAATGCTTCTGTCTTTGCATGCAAAGCTCATGCCTAAGTACTAGTGGCCAGGTTTCTCAATGAATAGAAGTTACTTTGGAAGGGAACTCTGGAGATCATTGAGTCCAGATCCCCTTGCTCCCCCACTCAAAGAAGTTTGAAGTTAAAGCCAGCTCTTTCATCCTTTTATTCGGCATGGTATTGAACAGTGCACAGCCAGGGTGTCTGCTGACAATTCTTATCTAATGTTTACCTGCAACTGTCAATCTTCTGTAAATGTCTAACTTAGACATACCCAGTATAATTCAGGAATGTGGTGTGTTTAAAGTTTCATTAAGTCTTGAGCATGCTTGTACAGACTGAACGCTATCTGAATTCACTGAATAATTTTGAACAACTGTTTGAGTTGCTGTGTACTAGGAATATCAATTGGACACAGAGCGTACGCTCTGCTCAAAGACATGCTGTAAAGAGAAGAATTGCCAACATTGGTAAGTCTCTATGAAACCAACTTCTTTACAGTGGCTGTGAGCAACAGGTAGCTTTCCCACCTCTGCCTCTCCCAGCTGACAGTTCTCAATTGGTGATGCTAGCCGTTTGGTGCTAATGTGGATGGGGCTTAACCATATGGTCTCGCTCTCACTTTCTCTCGCAGTGTTGAAAAATGTTGTCCTGTCTACACTAGCAGCTAACTGATCTGAACCCATTGTTGACAGCCACCATCATCAACAGGTCATTTTCCCTCTGCGAGCGTGGCTTTTGATTATGTATCGTAAATCCAAGTGGAAGTGCGGTTACAATCTCGCGGTTCTTGGACACGGTGAGTTTACATCTGCACGGTTGTTCTAAGAGAACAAACGTTTCTTCTTACACTCGAACTTCTCTAGATGAAAATATGTAAGAAACAAAAAAACACAAAACCAACTACATCTAGAATTCCTGTGAAATAGACTTTTTTTTTACCCCATAAGGTTTTGATTGAGATTAGTTGCTAGAAGTACAAGTGTAGAACAATACAAACTATTAGTATTGTGTTGCCGTTACTGTCCATGACTGTATTGGTTCTTTAAACACTGTATTTTTAAAACAGCTGGAGAGAGACTGCTTGAAGCTGATCATCAGACAGCATCTCTCCACAGCAACTGCAGATGTTATTGGAGACATGACTGCTAAGCTGTACCAAACCATATTTTCTCTTGTCCCAATGTTGAATTTCTACCGAAGGTTGTTTCCAGAGGCCCTGAGCCGGTGTAATATTGTAGTACCTGCTGAGAGTGATCTCTTGCTTCTCCCTCTCATTTCCCCACCCCCTGTGCGCACACAACCCCGCTCCCGAGATCCAAGTTGTGCAGCCCTGCACCCTTCTTTGCTCCAGATCTGCTGACCAGAATTTTTCAGCGAGGTGACTTTTCTCACTAACCCAAGAGAAAGAAAACTCCTGCGATTAAATTCCCAAGAGGTTCAGGGAGATGAGGTTCAGGCAACTTTGTCATTAGACTGACTATATACCCTTCTGATGTGGTAGGCTTAAAATGCTTGCTTTGCTTTTGTAGCTTTGTCTATGAATGTGCTTGGCTTATTCCTTTTTCTTAGCCCTCTCGTTTAAGGACAACTGCTGCTGCCTCCTCATTATTGCTTGCACCAAAATAATAAGGGAGGGTTGTGAGAACATTAACTTTTCTTTGCTTGGACCACCTTTGATACAAAATTAAGTCTAGAGAAAATGAGAATACAAGCTCAAATCCAATGGATATGATTAATAGCGTGAAGACTTTTGGCATATAACTTTGAAAATGTTTACAGTTTTGTATCTTGGGGGATTGGAGCAAATAGGCACGAGATGCTAATCATAATGATGTTTTTCGTGATCAAAGGTATCATTACTTCAGTGGCTGCTATTTGTGTTTAAACTGCCAAAGTCCTAAAACTGGTTATGAGCAGTCAGTATTGGTGGTTAACAGTCTGAAACATTTTAAGTATAGAAAACTCAACCTCATTTTTTTTTCCAAGTGAGTTTGACTTGAATTCATGCTGCATATTTCTTCTAGTTTCAGATCAGCCGTGGATTCCACTGTGCCTCTGTTTTCTGTCAAGTTTTTATCCCAAGTGAATTTTTTATTTCAAAATTACTTAACAGTGCCACTGTATTTCAAAGTGAAACTTGTCAGATAACACAGTATGGTCTAGAGCTTTAAAAATACTGTAGCTAGTAGAGCTTTGTTTTATCAACTCAGAAGTCTCATCTGTTAACAAAGAAATTTTATCTAATGAGATAGAATGGGTCAGAGAGGATTTACGATGTTCAAGTACTTGTGTATAAGCCAAAATACTTGTTACAGGCTCTTAGCAAGCATGTAATTCCTTAAGAGCTTCAGAACACAGTTGTTAGTGAAGCTGAGGGTTTTGGAAGCTCAAAGATACCTGCTATTTGAGTGCTTCATCTCTTCGGGCAAACAGTACGCAACTTAAATATGGTAACTGACATTGAGCGTTGTCTCTGACTGCACTGTAATTATTCTGAATGTCTGGGGCTTATCCAAAATCAGTGTGGTGAATTAAATTACACGTCCAGCCCAGATCTGCTCCAGTACAGTCTTGCTTAGGTAGGCTGATAGTGATCTTGCTTACGCTGGTTTAATTCAGCTGGCTTCAATGGGATTGAATCCTTACTTGCACCTACATAATTGGGCTCAGGTATCAGGTTTGGTTAGGAGACCTGCTAGGTGGACGAGAACAGAATTAGGACTTCAGTTCCTTTTTCCTTGCTCAGTTTGCTTTTGATTTTTTTCAGCAGAGTATGCCTAGAAACAAAGTCCTGCTGCTCAGTACAATTGATCATCTGTTAAACAGATGAGCTACAAACCTCAGTTTTATTTTTGTGAAACATTGTGAAGGCTTAATATAATAAAAAGAGAGAAAGAACTCGGTCTGTTGCTACATTACTGTGCCAGGAAATAATCTTTCCTCTCTGACCAGTTCCTTAGCTGTTCCAGCCATGGTATGATGTAGTTTTACTCTTTTAACAATGGCTTTATTTAGATTATCCTTTTAACTAACAGTTTGGCATGCTTTAAAAAGCCATTTAAGGAAGAGGATCTTGCTGTGATACCCCAGATTGGGCTAAATATATAGGCTGCACATCTTTTATTTTTTATTTTATATTTAATTAGAAAGTCTTCATTTGTGCCCCAGTAAAAACCATCTATAGAGCATGTTGAGTTTGCAAGCAGTTATTCAAAAGGCTGAAGTTTTGTCAAAAGATGCTGTCTTCTGTGTATTGGAGCTGTTTCAGATTATTCTGTGAGTTTCTGGTTGGTAAGAGATTCCACATTGTTTCTGGTTAACAAGAATATTTTTCTTGTGATCTTTGATTTCTGTTGGCTGCCGCTTCAGTGGGAATTACGACTGTTTCGACGCCCCTTTGTGTTAGGTCCTCTGCTACCTTCGCTTATTTTTTGTATTCTGGACCTTTATTTTTTCAGATAAATATAAGTCTTCAGTGTATATAGTTATAGTCGTACTGTTTGGGGATGTGGTTTGCAGTTTTTATCCAATTTATACTTCAGGTAGGCTTCTATATCAGAAGTTAAGGAATAAGCAACATGCTCTAACCTTTGGGAAACCCAAATACTTAAATGTTAATAAAAAAAATCAGTAAGTAGTGTGAGGCTGTTGGGAGGGTTGTCACACTTATTCTGATTGTATTAACCTTTTCCATTCCCTGAATGAGGCAGGGTGACTTGAAAGAACAGATCTGGGTATAAACCCAGTATTTCCTGAACTTGCGCCCCCTGATGTTTGATTCGGTCCTGTTCTTAAAAGAAGTACAAGTGTAAACACACAGGTAATCCCACAGTCAGACTTTTTGAAAATCCCAGTCCTGCAAATATGAGCATGTCTAGTTTTAATATCAGAAGCTGTAAAATCATCTCTCAGTAGCAAAACTAGGAATGTGCAGTTGTTCCCAGAATCGGTGCTTCGCTTCTGAGTCAGGCTATAGCTGACTGTTCTAGCTGGACAAGTTTCGTGACCAAAGCTTTGTGTAAACAGTTGGGCTCCTGCTCTTTGACTATGATGTTTGTATCTTCCTCTTAAGTACTTAAAACAAAACAAAGCCACTTTGAATAAGTCTTTATTTGTTTCTCATTTCTAATGATATAGATACTCTAGCTTTGTTAGATTTTAAAAGTAATGAAAATTAAATAATTGTGTATCTGATGTTACTGATATAAAGCCATACTTTGAAGAGAAAATCTATTTTTTTAAGCAAAAGGTTTTTAGAAAATATTATTTTCTTGTATTTGCCCATTTTTATTGGGTTTTTACCTTTCTTCAATTAAAATGAAATGCCTTTCTTACAAACAGGAAAAAGCCTCAGCTTGGAGGTCACTGCTAAAAGAAAAATACTTCACCTCAAACTAATAAAATTATTGGAGCTGATATATATGTAGGTTCTGTGATGTTCCTTAGCATAGAGAATATTTCAGTTGTTTGGTGACTGCTAGGACCAAAATGAGATCAGCATGGCATGTTTACAGACGAGGACTATGTAATATAAACAAGGCTAGAGGAGGTAAGCTTATGACAGCACTCTATGTGTTTGTGGAGTTCAGAGTTTATTTGGGGGACATGTAATTCACACACTTCCATCAGCAAAATGCTGAATGTGCAGAATGACTTCAGAGTTTAAAGTACTGCAGTGTCTGTGAAGCCAAAGAAAGTCTCGTCTTTTCTTTAGAGAATATATATTACTTTTACAACTAGTTTTGAGGTTGCCAAAGCCAGGCTGAGTGTGCTTGATGTTTTTTTAATTCTAAATAAAACGCTTGTCACTAAGGTGTATGGAGGCAATGCATGCTGCTAAGGCAGCAGCTGGTTAGACATCACAGCTCATCAGGCTAGTAGCCTTTGTCCCACTTGTCCCAAATTTTACTAACTCGTTCTGTTTTTTAGTGTCAAATTGGTTACACTGGCTTTGCTGTTTTAGTAGGTCTCTGCTTTATTTGCTGTGTCTGTTGTATAGTTCATTACTTGAATGGGCTTGCCTAAATGTATTCCTGATCTGGAATTTGCATTGGTCTAGGAGCTTGAATGTGGTCGGGTGTCTTAGTTAAGGTTGGGTAGTGACTTCTTAACGTGTGCGTACTTGGCTGCTTGGCCTCTTCCTTCCTCTGCTGCGCGGCACTTTTCTTCTCTGCAGATCGATGACACGAGACATCCTGAAGCAGAAGAGTCACAAACTGAATATGAGCAGGACTCCTACAAACCTTTGAGTGCGTGTGAATGAGGCACCAATGTGCTCACTATGCACAGCTGTTAGCAATTTGAAGGAAAGTTCATAAACAATGTCAGTCCCAAGGGGGCTGCACCAGAGGACCAGAGAGAGCCCTAGCTAGAATACAGCTTTAAGCATGTATTTTTTCAGAAGAATTTACTGAGTTGTGTTGCTTGAAAACGTTTTGTGGGAAATAGGTAAGCCTGCTTTAGGTGATAAGAAATACACTGAGCTTGTGTCTCCAAATCTCAATTTTACGAATTTTACTGATTTTTGGGCCATATATTGAGGGTCTGCATTCACACAGAATTCTGTTGACTTCAGTGGATCAAGGAAGAACTTTTTCGTCTTCAGGAACACCTTACTTGCTTACTGGTAGACTTACATTAGCAAGACAGCAATCTGACTCCTAGTATTTCATTAGGGTGAGTGGTGTGACTTACCGTCATTGTAAGTGCAAGGGCAGGTCGTGAAACTGCCTGCTGAATATTTTAATGTGGTGTAGCAGTGGCTGCACACGTTGACTATTGCTGGAGAAGTGCTTTACCATGGTGACTCACTTTCCCTGTGCGCTACCAATTTAAAATCTTTTGTCTTTGGATGTTAGATTTTTGTCCGATTTTTGCTTTCCTCAGTGATGCACGCTCAAAGGCAACAAAGAGTAACACAGATTCTGGAGAACATGGTATTTTGTGGGGAAGGAAGGGGGACCACTGTCATGGTACACAGATACCTCTTACTGCTTTTGAAAAACGGATTTTGTGACCCACACACTTAAATATCTTCAGAGTACTTTTGGTTGTAGCTGAAGACTATACTATCTTAAAGAAAACAGTTGCAATATCCAGCTGGAGAATTTCTTTTATTTGAAGGTAACATTTTTCTGTATAGATAGCAAATTTTACACTGAACCTAGTGATACCTTGAAAACTTTCAACTGTGTCAAATATTAATCATAATTTCCTTAGCTCCTTGATTTTGTTAAAACTGGACTATATGGTCAGGCCAAATTCGCTTGTGTGTTTATAAAAGTATGGCTTCTGATCTAAGTCTCCTTGGTTGAGATACTCTGTCCTTGGCTTTTTTTGGTGAGAATACATGCAATAACACCAAAACCTTTATGTGAAATGACCATACATACTTAAATGGCTGTGTTTTACTGATTTGTGATGTTATTCCCACTGTGCTAACGTTACTGTAGTAGTATTTTCTTTGTTTTCTGTTGAAATTTCAGGAAAAAGCTTGAACATCATGTTCTTTTCTCCTTTCTGTCCGAGTAAAAGTTAGGGAAGGCATCCCTAGCACTGACTTCTTAGTACTTTTTGAGAATGACCTTTGTGTTTTTAGGTGTTAGTGCCCGTACAAAGGTAAATGAATGGCTGTTGCATCCTCTCAAGTGCAACTGCCTGTTTATTTTTATAAGCAGAAAACCTCTTATCCAAATTGGATTAGAAGTGTAGGAAGTAAAGTATTGCTCTTCTTTAGATATGCTAAATCATGCATTGCCCATGGGATTATAAAGGAGAAGAAAATCAAATGCCATGGGATACTTTTTTCCTCTGAGCAGTAACAAAGTGGGAATGGGTAAGTGATCTAAGGAAACATGAGGAGGTGGAGAAGATATTTGAACTTCATCTGTTTGACTTGCTGGCTGTGGAAGGATAGTAACGTGGAAATATAAGTGTACAAAAAGTTAGGGTTTTTTGTTTGTATAGCATTGTATTAGCATAAAAACTGGTTAAACGTATTCATCAAGAAACAGCTTCTAATATATTGGGAGACAGCAGAATATAACTTTATTAGGAATTTATCACACATGCAAAGTAATCAATTCTTATTTTCTTGGATTGTTGCTTAAAGTAATCTTTGTTGTTTGGGCTCAAGTACAGAACACTGAAAGATTGCTATAAAGCCATGCTTGAATGTCAGCAATATGGGAAACTGAGGAGCTGAACCAGCCATTTAACTTATATTGTAGCCCCCTAGATATCCTGTTGGGCCACTGTAAAAAACTGACACTAGGCTTGCAGAGAGTAGGCAGACCTCTGACATCTCTCCAGAGGTATGTAGGTCATATGCTTTTATATGTAAATGCTGGAGGTGATATGTTTAGAAAGGACCAGGTTTTGTACCTTACATAAAGACTGTCCAAAGCTTGAATTTAAGAGGAGGAGGAATACATTAAGATGATACATTTATTAGCTGTGATTTACCAAATACTCATGCATGAACTACAGACTTGGGACTTTCACATGCAAGGTTTAGGAGGGCCAGGTGGAGGTTATCCACACTTTTTTTTTTAAACTGGAATTGCAGATGAACTACAGTTGAAATGGTGAGTGTAATAACAGGGTGGTAAGGAATTTAGGATAAAGCAGAGGGAAACTATTGGATGAACTTGGCTTTTGTGTTTCACAGCCTCCCAAAGTGAAAAGGAACTTGCCTTATTTTAAGATACCCATTCGTGTGATGTGGGAGTTGAATAGAAACTATACTGAGTAGTTTTTAAATTTTGTCCTTAAGATCTTTTTTTCCTAGTGAGTGTGGAGAGCCAGCATGCTATAGCTGAATTTCTATAAGTGAATACTTTTCTGTCCTTTTTTCCTAATCCACATGAAATGTTTTTTCTTACTAAAAGTGAAGCAAAGATGTGTTAACACTTCTGGCAAGTCTGTGAACTTTCTCTGAAGAAGTCCCTGGTCAGGCAATCTAACTTTGTGGGAATGAAAACTTTCAGGTATTGCAGGTTCAGCTAGTTCTACTAGCAGGTACTTTAAAAGTTTTGCAAGCAGGAAAAATATGACTTGGAAATGAATTTGAATTGGGCCTCTGTTTCTTAATTTAGGGAAACCATAATACCTGAAGCTCACTGAATCTGAGCTCTGCTCTTCAAAGAACTTAAAACTACAGCTGAAAAATTCTTTGAGGAAGTACTTGAGCATAGCCTATGTTAATTGAACTTGCAGATATGGCATTTGACTTGTTGTGTTTTCAAGATCCACAAGTGTTCCTGGAAGACTTAAACTAAAAAAAAAAATCAACAACAACAAAAAAACACTTCCACAATAGCTGTGTCCAGGTACCTGAGAAATTCAAGCTTACTGTCTTGGAAAGAAGCCCAGTGCAACTGCATCTGCATGTTTGTGGCTTAGTAGATGGCTTACATCAGATTGACCTTTTGGGAAAATTAGTTTTATTCAGATGATGCCTTACTTATCTTTTCAGTCCTGTTGTTTGGGAATCCAGCACTTCTCAGGCCATTCTTGGGAAGTCAGATGAAGGTCTATCTAAAGAGCAGGTCAATTCCTGAGTATCTTATTTGGGCAATGATTGCTGTGAATACAGTTCTATAATGCCATTGCTGCACTATTAAAGGGGGCAACGTGTTTGTGAAGCTGTTGTGAAACACAGGGGATGCTGTGTGTCTTAACCTTTCAAAGTCTTAATCAGCCCAAACGGTCTCCAGTGTGTGTACAGCAAGCTATCTGCAGTAATTTTTGCTAATCATTTTGTTTTAAGTAAACGTTGAAACAAACTGTCATAGGAAGGCTATCAACAAACATGAAGCTCCAGGTCGGTCTGAAAAACTGCTTGTCATCTGCAGTTCTCCAGCATTCAATATACCTTCCCTATTTCCTAAGGGAAGGCATGTCTTGAGAGGCCTCTTCATGCCTAAAGCTGAGTCTCTTGCAGTAATAACTTGACATCTGGTAAGCCAACTCCTGCTCTGAGCAGAAGGTTGGACTAAATGACCTCCTGAGATCCTGGAGTGCTCTGTGATTCTGTGGAGTTCTTCATAAGAAGTTGACTCAGCCTTTTGGAAACATATAAGCAGCATTCTAATGCTGGTGCACGACTGAAGGGCGAAGGTGTCAAACCTGTAACATAGGTGGCTTGTTTGAAGGTGACCTGCATTTAAAATCCCTTCTGATTCTTTTATTTTGAATATCAAACAGATAATGTTGTTAATATCATTGGAGACTTTTCAAGATAACTTCTGTCTTTATATTTTACATCATAGAATCATTAAGGTTGGAAAAGACCTCCAAGATCATCTGGTCCAACCATCACCCTACTACTACTGTCACCCACTAAACTATGTCCCTAAGCACCATCATATCGCTCCATCTAGAATCACTTTAGAATTAGATCTAGGATTAATTCTTGAGTGGTTCTATTGAGTATCAACAGTCCTGCTGTCCTGTAGATATTTTTTTAGTCTTGCCTGAGATTCCTTCAGCTTCTAGTAAGGTTTACTATGAAATTCTTTCCCAGTCCAAAGACGAGTGATTTTGCATGCTCTTTGTTTGGCGGGGTCTCTCCCCAGTAGGAGTTTGAAAGTACTGAGTTAATCCAGTGCCAAAAGGCTCATGCCTACTAAAGCAGAAACCAGCCTGGAGACAGAGGGCCAGTTGTGTTTTCAGTCTGCCAGGTGGGATACGCATCAACAGTAACATGCTGTCCTTGAACCAAAGGAGGACTTCCCTGGCGTACCACAGGACAAAGCATGCAAAGATCTAAGAGTGGAATAGGACGTGGTAAGAAGTGCTCGTTAGGCTCGTTTAATGGCATAGGATGACTCGAGTCATGGGAAATATCTCTCTGCAGTGTGATGATTTGTTGCCTCTCTGTGACTAGGCTAGTGCAGCTTCAGTGATGAGTTGCTCCACAGTTGCCTAAGGCTTGCCATGGTTGTTGGATGACAGATATTGTAGAGTTGGCGAAACCTTTTGAAGGAAAGTTTGCTGTGCCTTAAGAAATTGAGATTCTACTTTGTTCTTTTACTTGGCTGTCCTGCAAATCTAATTAGCTTCTCCAACCCCTTCCAGAAGCGGTTAGTGTAGAAGAGTTAACGAAGTTGTACCATCTACTCTTCATGTTACAGCAACTTGAGATACAGCAAAGCATTCTTCTCTAAAAGCTCTAACTGTAACAATGGACCTTTGTTTGCTTGGTCCTTACAAGAATTTTCTTCTTGCTATTAGGCACCACACAGTGGTGCAAAGAATTAGGTCATTTCCTTCCCTCCTCCTCTTCCTGCAGATTACTCGATTAACATTTCTATTGTATACTCTAATTAGCATGTTCTTGGCTTCAGGCTGCTTTCCCCCCATAATCTCCTTAAAACACTGTAGTATGACTTTATTAACTGTATAACATGGGAACTCCTTGCACAGAGATTACACGCGATGTAACACAATGAAAGATTAATGAGGCTGGCAAGTCGGTAATCTGCCATCCTTTCTTCTCCCCCTGTGCAAGACCTCTGGGAACCCCATAATAGAATCAGCACTTCCTGATGCATGAGATTTGCCTTTTCCTGGGTATCATTGGCTTTGATCAGAGTTCTGCCTCTGACCTGGTGGGAAATGGATTTAAGGTAGTGTATAGCGCATGTTTGGCATTCAGCGTTGAGTGTATTTCCCCTTGGGACTGTTACAGATCCTGTTCTTCTAAGGTTTTGCTGTTCGTGTTCTTTAGTCTCTTCCACCACACCCTATGTGCAGCGATTTTAAACACTTACCCTGTGTTTGGGGCTTTATTCCACTCCCTGCCTGTTTCATTAAATAAAATTATCAACAGGCACGTGTTTAAAATGTCTCTTGAAGTGTATTAGTGTACTGATCGGGGAACTCTAGGATGAGGAATTTGCCACTCGGATTTCTCAGCTGTCCACACAGAAGAGGACATAATATCACCCTTTGTCCATATCCATGAGTCTGTCTTTTTAACTGATACAGCTAGAAACGCATTCCTCTTAAAAGCTCGTTCTGAATGTCATGTGGAATCACGTAATTATATCAAACTGTACAGCATCTGCTTGTGAGTCAGATAGAAGAACATGACGATACAGCCCTTTATTTCTTTAACAACTTCAAGGGAAGAACCTCCCCTGCAGTTAAGCGTCACTTCATGAAATTAGCAGCGATAACTTGGGCTACAGATTTCATTGTTGTAGTCTAGCACGGTTGACAGCATCTCTGATCAGGGAAAATTCAGGTAGCTTGCCTAGTGAGAGTGCACTCAAGGCATTTGCTTCTACTCCTTGAGGCAGACCGCCATTCTTATGTGGAGTAGAAATCATTAAACCTTCCTCTTAATAAAAACCTTCCTCTTAATAAAAGTCAAGAACAGAGTAGAACATGGCTATGGATAGGCACAGGCAGGGAAACAGTATTTCATCGGACACAGCCACTTTGTGTGCTAGGTCCAAAGTAAGTGCAAATAAACCCTGCTTTTAAGATGAGGGCATGGTTAGCTATTGAAAGGGCATTATGCAGTATATTTGTCTGCTAGCAGACTACCCTCCAGAATACTGCGGGTCGCTGTTATGGGAAGAGATGGGATGTAGGGGTGAGGATTGTTTCCTGTGGGAAGCCGGGTTGGACAAGTAGAAAGTACGTCCAAGCAGCTGCTCATTCTGCAACTTATGTGACTGCAGAATACAGGAATCCACAGGTTTATTAACCTGGGTTCTAAACAGTGGCAGCTGTAAAACAAAGAAATAAAATAAAGCTCTTAGGAGAAGAAACTCTTAGAAGCCAATTATCTTAAATTTGCTTTTTAGACTGAACACTTTTTAAACAGTGCAACTCGAGCGTTATGACCACTGTGAGAAAAGTATTGCAACTTCAAAGTGTCGATACCAGTGTCACTTAGCACTGCGCCAGTTTGGGGTGCTCCTGTGCAGAGAGAGCCAGGAGTTTGACTTGATCCTTGTGGGTCCCTTCCAACTCGGGGTATACACTGATACAGAGCACCTTTTGTACTTTTATTGCTGTACCTGTATGTTAAGTGATACTAACACAATCCTGATGCTTATTTTTTTTTTCCTTTTTAAGTCCTGATTAAGACAAAATTAAAACTATTAACTTTGTATAGGCCAGGGCAAAATGTAGAAGACTTGAAGGTGATGGGGGAAGTGGGATCAGGCAACTCCACCACCACAGTGAAAGGTGCCATACCAATCAGTGGAAGAGTGAGGCTTGTGTGATAGTAGAGTGAGGGTGTTGATTTTGGCAGGGAGGAGGACCAGATTTGAATCTCAAGATGTGGCTTGATGAGGTTTGTTCAGAAGGTTCTGATCTCACTAGCTTTGGTGCAGCAGGTTTACAGAATAAACCCACGAACAGATTTAAAAAATGATTTGGGTTAAAATAGTTGGGGTTTGTGTATGTTGATTTGGTATTTTTTTTCAACCACCTTCTCAGCTGAGTAATCTGACAGCTGTGATAATGACCATACCATCTCAGATCAATATTGAGTAGCATGGTGGCCAGAAGTGGAAGCCTGGAGAGGAGTGGAATGATGGAATTTGCACATCAATGCTTCTCCAAAGTGCTGTTCAGTGGTTGCAGCTCAGTCATTTCTGTGGAGCAAAGTGATACCTGTGTGCTTAGTAAGCTATGATGGTGTATGTGGTGTCTTTGAGCCTCTATACAGTTTTATTATCAAGAATATCCTATGGCAAGGAGTTCTGTAGTTCAGTTTTTCAGGTGACAAGGTGATGTAACAGCACAGCCTGACAGTATTACTTTGGAGAAGATTAGCTGTGGAGTACAGTTTGAGGAGAGAGGAAAAAAAGGTAAGCATTAACCTCGTTCTCAGCAGTGAAGCTTACTGATGTGGAGTTGCAACTTATGCTGCATTACAGCATTATGAACAAGAAACTAGTTTGCCAGTGCTTAGCTTTGAGTGCTCCTGTGTAATCAGGAGCCTTCAGTTCTGCTGGTACAGCTGTTTGCACAGCCATGCTGCGAGCTCAGTTGGGAAACAGATCCAGCCGAAAAACAACTGAGCAGGTAAAACCACTTTTAAAAGCATGGACAGCTTCACTGTGAACCAGATCAAGGAAACCAAGCCAGGAAGCTGTGCTTGTAAAACTGAGGTGGCAAGCAGTGCTATCTATAGGAAAGAGCAGCAGAAATGGCAGCTGTACAGCCAAGTGTAGAGTTTGGGGATGTCGGATGTCAGCCTGAGCGTGCGTCACTTGAGCCAGCGTAACCATGCGCAACTGCTTGGCCCATTACAATTGCAGTGTAAGACCTGATGTAAATGTTAAACTACTGCATTGTATCTCGCTTGCAGCAGACAAACATTTGCATGATCAGTTCCACGAGGCGGTAACTTGATCACCATTTTATGGCTCAGGCATTTAAACAACTGCATCAAGCCAGTGGGTTAGATTATTTCAATCGTAGTGGAATGCAAAATGAGAACCTGGTCTAGCACATGCAGAGTTACCTTTTCGAACGTGCATCCTGTAGAAATAAGATGCTATAGCATCTCTGGCCAAGTGATTCCAGTATCTAAAAGCAGCTCTACTCAGGTGGCGTCTGCAGGTGTATTGTGTCCAGCTCTACAGTATATTAGTGAAAACAGGGCTAGCAATACCTGAAGGCTTTCTGCTGTTTTAATTCTTACTGTATTAAGTAATCACTTTTTGTGTGGGAGGTGAGGAAGGCTAGCTGGGTTAATAAGTGATGATTTAAATAAAAAGAAAAAAGGTATAGCCTGCATGGGTACAGTTATGTAAGAGGAGCTGACAAGGAAATAGAACAGTGTTTCTCTGCGAGTCTAAACCGAAGAACTGCTGGGGATCTGGGCTGCAGGATAGCTTTCAACACACCCTCTACTTCCTTTTTTCCTTTTTGGGGCCAGAGATTGATGAATTTATGGCACGGCGAGCAGGATGCAGGCTGTGACTTCAGCCAATGGTGCGCAGCGTGGTGGTGTTTACCTAGCTTACGTAAGGCAGAGCCAGCCCCCGGTTAGTCAGAGTGCGTTCCCCACTGCTTAAGTAAAAGCACACGGCAGAGGCACTCAGTCTGGCAGTTGCTGGGATTTAAAGGAGTTGGTGGATTTCGTGTCTCTTAAGCAAGACTGAAGGCTTTTTCTTCTCTACAGTGTAGAAATACTGAGAGAACAGAAAGATACTGGTAAGTGCTCTGCATGCCGTCGGTTTTACGTTCTAATGTTGCACTGTTTCAGCCTTTATAAAAGCCTCCTCAGTCACATTATTTTTTAGTAAGAAGTTGGGAGTTCAGTGATATGGCTGAAGGGAAATCTGAGAACAGGCAGCATGTTTGCAGGCTGCTTTCCCACCTCAAATAAGAAGAGACATATAAAGTGCACAATATACTAAATGCATCTTGTTCACAAGAAGTCAGTCGCTTCTCATTTTTAGTGTGTGGAGCAAGATTCCTTGAAACTGTCAGCGTTATCTAATAAATCATACCAAGGGGAATTTCTCACGGAGCTGTTAAATATTACTGTTGTCTAAACCAAAAGCGGTTTAAATGTAATTATAACTTATTTGTGCAAGATGATACAATACGCTGTGTGAAAAAGCTTGAGCGTAATACAAACATCTGTTCAGTTGATACTTTGGTACATAAACTGCCTCGTCAGGAAGTCAGAAGCTCAGAAAACAAAACAGTAATGTTCAGGTCTGCAGAACAAGAAGTCATTGTGGTTTTCTGCAAGTACAGGGTTCTCAGCTATGTATTCTACTTCAGGTGCATCATACAGTAGATTTCCCTGTGCTCAGTAATCAAAGCATAAAAAGCTCCATCTATTTGTGTAATGGCCCTTTTAAAAATAAAATGCCTGTATTTTGGTATATACTCTCCATCTGTATATGGAAGTTGTGATTCTCTCACTGAATTGCAATGAACGTTGGGATTGCTTATTTTTGAGGTAATACCGTGTAATTTGTCTGAAGGCAGTAAGAGTATAATTTTAAAGGATCCTGACTGCAGAGTTCTCAGTCAGAAAATTAGACCTTCCTTTTGCCACTCTGTACCACCATTATACAAGTCTGTTTTCCTGATTCTGCTTTCACAAGGCACTCCATAAAAATATGAAAAGGTAGTGCCATGTTTAATGAACAGATAGTGTTGTGTTATCAGCATGCCTGTTATACTTTTTTATGGCTTCATAATTACAGCTTATATAAATAATCTTTAGTTGAAAATTTGAGTATGAAATAAAAGCTCTTAAATAGTTTGTAGTAACAGTCTCAGTGCAAATACAACCAAAAACTGGCCTATAAAGTTGCAAATTAATCTTCGTAAGTAGCTTGTTTAAATTACTTTCTTTCACTGGCCTCAGAGTTTAGCTAATTCAACAAACGCAAACTGTAGTTACTTGTTCTAGTGCTGCAGGGTTGTTTTTTTTTTTTTTTAAAGGAAAGTTTAAAAGCAACCAATAAGCTTTACCTTGTATGAGGTTGTACGTTTTGTCACTGATATATCTGAGAGCTGACTTTGTGGGCATGGGTGGTAAGTGTGCGTGGAAATGTGGCAGTTTAACTGGTGAAGAACTTTTTTCTCAGCTAATTAAGGTTATGGATAATATTGCAGTGACAGCTTTAAAATAGCCACCCTGTGCTAAAAGACAAATGTTTTCAGCTTCCCACACACAGTCTGAATTACATCATTTATAATCTGTAGGAGGATATCGTGGTTTCCTCAGGGGAGGATCAGCTGTTACTTTTCGTAACTGAAAATGTTGGATTTTTTTTTTTTTAAAGAGAATATTTTCAGAATTGATTTTTGTCAATCTGCTAGGGTGGATCATTAGCTGTTATGTAACTCTTTCAGTTTTAATATGCCTGGCCCCGCTCTGATCCCATCAATGGCAATTCAGAATAACAGAAGTGAAGGCAGCAGAAGTCTGATTGGAATCAAGCCCTGTGCGTAGAAGGATTTTCCATCTTCTGAAAAGGAATGCTATTTTTGAGTACTGCCATGAAGTACAAGTTTTCATGTAGGCACTTCTATTGTAAGTCTTCCTCTAAAATGTTTTCCTGAACAAAGATGCTTGTCCTCACGGCATTGTTCCCAAGCTTCATAAAATTGCTAAGAGCTGCTCAGATTTGCTTCTGTGACTGAAACCGGACTCGAAGCAGCACACTGGATGCTAACCCAACTAAAACTGCTGTTTCTTACGCTGGAAAAGGTTAGCTGTAGTCTTGGTGCAAAGCAGTAGACTTGCTATTGCGTATCAAGTTAATGTCCCTTTGAAAGTGTTTACAGGCAACGTGCTTTTTTTTTTCTGCTAAGATTCTTGCATGATATGTTTCCAGGATTACCAGCTTACCAATGGCAGATGTCCCCGATAAAAAGATGCTTTCATTGTTTGAGAATGAAAAACCCCTCTATTGGGATCTTACAGATGTTCTCAAGGCACAGCAGCAGATAGTTGTTTGCATTGTTTTGTGCTTGGTATCCTGTGAGGGAGAGGTTGCTCATTTCAGAGTTTGGCCTTGTCTTATTTTCAGTACTCTCATATCATAAGACACTCTCGTGTATACCGCAGATGACTAAGCTTATTCAGGTTATAAAAGAAAAGGCAAACAGTATAGACTAAGGAAAGAATAAGCCATACAAAACCTAAAGGCTGAGCTAAATTTCCACATTCCCAAGGCTAATTCTGTACTTTTTTAGATGCTGAAATACTACCTTTTCCAGAAAGGAGGGGAAAACTAATTATCCTCCTGTAGTGGAGGAAAAGTAGCACTACTGATCTGAAGTGACAGCACGACTTGAATACTTAACAGCTGTTTTGCTATACCTTTCCCCGGCATCTGTGGCGAAGGATGCAAGCTGTAGACAGAATCTGACTGATCTCAAAAGTGAAAGATAAAAACGTGCTGAACCTAAAGTTCCAGGTATGTGTGTGAAGGAAACATGAGCTTATTTTTAACTAGAAACTGGGTGAAGGATGAAAACACGCAACACTCTTCTGTGACTTGCATGCTCTCCCAGGCAATCGCTCCAGTAAAACCATTTTAACAGAAGAAACTTTCAGAAAGAAGACAGTTAAAGGATAATAACTTTCCAGTGCTGGTTTAACCATCAAGTAGAAGAAAGTGATTTCCCAATCTTTGTCTCTGCCTTCAAAACTGTGGTGATGCAAGGAGCTGATTCCTTGTTGCTTACACCGGTGTGGATCAGCAATAACATTATCAGTATCAACTGAGTGACACTAATGCGAAGGACGAGTACATCTCTGCAGAAAACAGGCACTTTGAAACATGACAACCTGTGAAGGTACCAATGTTTCAAGGCTGTGAAAGAACCACCCAAAGATATTCTTACATGATCATCCACCTTCCAAAATGTGCTACCACTCCAGTTACTTCATATGCGTGCAGTGCTATAAACTGCGCTCATGTTTACCAATCGTGTTCCCAAATCCAGCAACTTGGGCTTGATCAGGACTTCTAATCAAGCAAGGAGGTGGTCTGCTGGGAATTACGTTTATTTTTAACTTCTCTCTGCTTGTCTATTGCTTCTCCCTTCTTCCACACTTGCAAATACCTTCATCTTGAGAGACTAGTATTCCACGCAGATTTTGTCTCGTGGTTACCTAAACTTTGATATTCTAGTCCTTTAAATCAGAAATCGAAGATTTAATCTCTGAAAGGATAAGATGTAACCATAGGAGAGAATATGCAGTACTGAAATACTGTGTATGTGCTCAGAAGGGTTTGGTTTCCAATCTTGCAGTCACAAGATTGCCGAGTGAAAAATGTTATGAATGCTAAAGAGTTTAAATATGTAAATGGATGCTGGTGAACTTGGGTCCTAATTGTGTTTAGTCAGGTAGTGGCACTATTCAATGTGAAATCTTCTTTTGAAGAACAATATGGTGCTTTACATCTAAATAAAACTCTGTATTACAGTAATATGTCTGGGGAGGGTCAGGATAAAAGCTTTTCTTTTAGAGTTGCTCATGATATACATGTAACTGATCAAAGGTGCACCTCAGGTATGTATTTCACTTTATTCGTAAAATGGTGTTGGGCTTCCTGAAATGAATTTTAGTCCTAGGATAACTTAGGTTGGGAGGCTGTCTGATCCAGTCCCTCTGCTCACTGGGACAGGCTTACATCAGGTTGTTCAGGGCTACGTGCAGCTGAAGTCTGAACATCTCCAGGAATGGAGATCCCGCAGCTGCTCTGGATTTTTTTCCCCTAAGAGCTAATCAGGATTTTCTGTGTTGCAGCTTGTTTGTTGCCACTTATTCTGTCCCTGCATACCTGCGGGAAGAGCTGGGTTCTGTTTTGTCCATATCCTCCCTGACTTAAAGCAGAATTGCTGAGTGAAGAGATGAGATGTTGCAAGGGTTGTAAATGGAGAACTGCAAATAGCAAATTGTATAAAAACGTCAGTAGGCGAGCTATCTTGTGCTTTATTTCTATAAGCAAAAAAAATAAATAAAAATCCAAACCCCTAGAATATGTAGATATAGAACTTAAAGTAATATTATAAAAATGGAAAGATATCCCTTTTCTGCATCTGAATCAGCATATTTTTATTTTAATTTACTCATTGACAGAGGACTTCTTTTTATACAGTGAAAGTGTTTTTTTAATGCAGTATTTTAGAAAAGGGCTAGTCTGGCACTAGCTACAGTTGCTAACAGCCTATAATGCTGGCTCTGTGTTTAGAAAATGATGGTAATTTATTACAAAGAGACTTTTATTCTAGTATTTTTAGCTCACAGCAGAGTGTTTAATGAATCTCTGCTTGGGCTCATTGAATTTATGTTCTCCCCTCCCCCTGCCCCATTTTAACCATTAAGATACTGCTATTCTTTCTTCAATTCTGAAAGCTGCACTTAGTCTTCTAAATAGCAAGCTTATTCACTAGGTGCTGTGCCCCACTGCAAACAAGACCTGAAGCCTTTCTATAGGAGCCAGTAAAGACTTGTCGTGAATGTAGTCTCATGATCAGAAAAGACAGTGGAACAATTGAGGATGGCTGGCAAACTAAAGCTGATAATTCAAACAAAATTCATTATATCTCTGGGTCCCCCACTGGAGTCCCCCACTGGAAACGGCATGTTCAGTGAAAGCAGACAGCCTCTTAAACTTGTATCTGCCATGAAGCATGGGAACACTGTTTTCATGTGCCCAAAGACTTAAACCTTGGGGGATAGCAAGTGAAGGAAGACAAATAGGTCAGATCCTGATGTTCGGTTTGACTAGAGCTAACGTACGTCATGAAGCGACTGAAAGCATGTCAGATTTGCAGTGCTCCGTGAGTGAGTCCATTCATTATTACATGCTGCAGCAACACATGGCTTGCTAGGTCTTCCCAGAGAATCGTCTGCCTCCGGATTCTGACTCGTGTTCGAATGTGACAGGAGAGGGGGCAATCCTACACGAATGTACTCAGAAATCTGTAGCTTTCTTTCTGCCATCGCAATCTTTGCCTTCCATGACTCAACTGAGTATTTAAGAACAAGAAGGCTTGTAGGAAACTGGGTTTTCATTCCTAAATAGAATTTAAAATAGTTCTTCAGTTTAAATGTCATCTCTTTCCGTTCCCTCAAAACAGTTACACGAGGGTATTGTGCAAGTTACCTTCCATGATCTTTCTCCTGGCTCCAGAGGAACCAGTTGTAAGAACAAAACGGTATTGTTCATGACTTCTTCCTTTTCCAATTTCCTATTTTGAGACTGCAAGATACTAACTGGTACCCATCGTGTTTTTGTGCTAACAGCAAAGTTGTGCTCAGTGAGCAGCACCTCTTACCAACTGAAGTAATGCCGTTCTGAAACGGTTTTCTCTGTGTGCCAGTTGCTTTACTCACAAGATCTGCTCGGTTATATAATACAGGACTGTTCACAGAGAAAGGGTTTCAGGCTTTAGTCTCTTCTCTGCAGCAGAAGCAGAGATCTTGAGGTGAAATTTTTTTGCTACCTGTTACGTGATTTTGAAAGAATATAGGATGGGGTGGGATCTTGTAGTTAACACCTTATTCCTCATCAGTGTTTAAGGGTATGGAAGGACTTTCAGAATACTTTCAGAATAGTCTGTTGTTCTGAGATTACATCAATGAAGCCCAAACCACCAATGGCCACAGATGCTGCTGCAGAAGTAATGGTCATGGCAGAAAGCTGACTTAGAAGTGTTCAGTTCAAGTGGCCAGTTGCTCAGTTGTATACTGGCTCTACAGCACCTAGTTGACTTTTAAATGTATTTAATCAGCCTTTCCTAACACTTGGAAGAATTCTACTGTAGTATGCTAGAAATAAAAATCAGGCAGGTCATTCTGTAATAAGAAAAGGCCCATTCTATAACTTAGTGGTTCTTCCCTATGAACTCAAGAGCATGTCCTTCCATAAGTTCTTAAATACTATATCCAGCTTTAAAAGATATGCTTGCCCGCTCTGTTTCAGCAGTGTTATCCATGGCCTAGTAGACTCCTCTCCAGTAAGTTTTATTTGCAGACATGAAGTTGCGCTTGGAGTAGTCTTTGGAACCTCACTGGAAGAATACAATCAGCATTTATTTCCTTTGAGGGGGAAAAAAGAAGTCTCTTCCTTTTGGGTATGGTACATCAGGGAGATCATAATATGTGAGAAAAAGCATGTACAACACTGCATTTTTTTAAGGGCTCTGAATTTGATATGTGCTTGAACTGAAGCTTCTGGGTGTTAATGGTTGTAAAAGTGATGTGTGCATCTCATAAAGGTTCTGAGACATTTTTAAGTCATGCTTTTGAAAATGTAGAAGCAAGCTGTTTTACTAGTGGTAGCTCTAGACTTCTTTTTCTTGAACCTTCACTAAGTGAAATAAGAAGTGGGTTTGCATCATATGTGCTGCTCCCAAAATAAACTTGTCTGGATTTATTTAACAACAGCAACAAAAGTATTACAGAGGAGCTGAACGTTAGATGCTGGACACTTTTTCTTGTATTAAGACTTTCTAGTTAACGTGTGCTGCTGAAGTCTGTCACGTGAAACTGTTGGCTTCTTTTTTGGTTTCTGCTCAGTCATCTCTTAAGAGGTTGCTGGCTACCTGTTCAGGTGATATTTTAAAGTAGAGTCTCCCTTAATTGTTCATGTGTAATTAGTTTTGAAGAGGATCAGAAGCTGACTACGTGTATTTTTCTATCCTATTTTTTTTTAGCTTTCTGTGACAACGTTCACTTGGATGATGAGAGAGGAAGTTATGCCAAGCCTTTTTTGTACTAATGGCAAAGCTTAGTTATTTTTGATGCCTGCCTTCCCCCCTTCTCTGGGTGAATCGATTAGCTCTTTTTTCAAACGTCATAGTGTAGGGTGGGTGTTACTCAAATCTTTTTTCTTTTACAATGTCATGGTATTTACTACTCCCATGCGATTTCCCCATAGGTGGTGTTACAGGATTTCATAGCAGTTTTTATCATTTTTAAAACGCCAGTTCAAAGGACAACCTTCATGCACCTTAGCAAAGAAACATGAAGCACAGCACATGAAATGCAATGACCAAGGTGTGGTGATCCATGAGGGCTGTGATGCCAGGAGGCACAGAAGGCCCCAGGTGGCCAGGTCAAACATAAAAATTGTGAACTCAGTTCATGTGGGGCTAAGTTTATCAAATGGGACAATCTCTACTTCATGGTGTTATGTCTACGGGCATGAGTAGAAGTTTAAAGGCCAAATTTCATATAAGGTTTTTTATTTTTATCTTTTTTGGTTGGTTTTTTTTTTTTTCAGTTTTATACTTTTCGGGGCAAAACTTTGGGCTTTACCTGCAACAGCAAATACCCTGGCCATTCCAGTTAACTTACTGCTACACATGAGTCAGCAAACAAGAAAGGCTTTGGAGCAAACTAAACTACTTTACTTTCTCATGTGCTGTTTATTGCTATTCGTGGGTGATAGATAGGGGCCGTTGGATCAGTGTAAGGCACTTTCTGCACCAACTAAATGATGGATACCCTAAGGCTTGAAGCAGGATAGCTGTCCAGTGAAAAAGCATACTGCTTCCTACATAGTGAAAACAGTGCAGGCAGGACACGGACACTGCCACGGTACTGTTGTGCAGATCAAGTTTATTATAATGCACAGCGATGGATCAGGACATGCTTGGGATAATGTTACATGTGCTAAACAGAAGGACAGTCTTTGCTTACTTCCTTATTTCAGGCAACTTTAAAATCCATGCTATTCAGACTTGAGAGCAAAGGAAAAAAAAACGGAGAGAAGAATGAAGGGTGAAAAGAAAGGTTTCAGTTCAGTCCCCTGGCTGTGTTGTGTGGTCATCACAGCAAAAGTTTGAAGGACGGTAAGATGTCCTCAGGTGTATTTGTGTGAAGCTCTCCTAAATACGTGGGGTAGCATGCAAGAAGGCATGAGGAAACATACTGAATTTTAAGATAGCATTGTGGGCTGACTGCAGGTGTGGATCAACATATCCATGCTGAATAAGAACTTGATGGATTGAGAAGGGTTGTTGAGGGCCAAGCTTCTCTGTGGTGAAACAAAGAGAACCGAGAGGGTAGAGATCAGGTCAGTAAAAGTATCTTTGTACCAGCTTCTGAGCAAATGTGAGCAGGATGTCAGACTGCCGCATCCTTTTCTCTGTTAGGGTATATGTGAGGGGTAGATAAAATCTGCACAGTGATGTCTTTTCTGCTTAATATCTACTTCTAGGTAGAAGAAAATAGAGATACAACATTATATTTGTGATCAAAGTTGATGACAGGTTACAAGAAATGTTATGTGGGCCAAAAATGTTTATTTGAACAGAAGGCAGAATATTAAAAATCAGTACTGAAAGTACAGAACTAAAAAGCTTAACAGTTTTCTGAGTCAGTATGAAAACTTATCTGGAAAAACTGGGGGAACAGTCTTGTTTCTGTTAAAGGCAAGCTCAAACAGGCTAGCATCAGCTTTGTTCTTTATGAAGCATGTGCTGTGTTGGGTAGGCTCTGCAGGAAGGTCAGAGATGGGTTGGGTGGGTCAGAATCTGGAAGTGTTACTAATGAGAAGCTATACAGAATACTAGTGGGAACTGCTCCTCAGAGCAAAAGTAGGACCAAAAGTTGCATTGCGAAAGACCATTCTCAGTAAGAATTACTGGCAATTCCTACAGGACATCTGGTTCAAACAGCTGGTTGTATCACTTCTGTCTCTGGTTAAACAGAGATCACATGGCATGTCCCAAACTCATACAGTGGACTTGATATCCAGTTGTCTTACAAATTCCTCTAATCTGCAGATCCAGAACATCTTTGGAAAGCTCTGAATCACCTACTTTCCATGAAAACTTCTACCTCTTTGGTTAATGCGCTGGTCTTGTTTTTTCTTTAAATTTTATACCTGTCAGGCTCTATTTCTTGATAGATCAACCAAAGATTATAAGAGAAGCTAAGTACTGTTCATAGTAAAAACTAGCATGAAGGAAAACTGGATATTTTATCAAGGCTGTATGGGAATTATCTAAACGTACTTGTATTTTTTTTTTTTTGCTCTTGTAGTTGTTGCAGGCAATTCAGCCAGAACTGATGTGTCTTTATATGTGTGATCTGTTTAAAATTATTTCAGGCAAAACCAAAATTTGGAAAAGCACCAGGTAGAAAATATTGTATCTACTCTGTCAGGTCAGGAAGAACGAAAGATAAATGTGCAGGTTTTTATAATGATGTATTTCAGTGCCTCTTACATGTCACTTTATCGTTGTTTTTACAGGAAATAATGAAAAAAGTGTGCCACAACTCTTGATCAGAGACCTGAAATTTGAGAAGAAGTCATTAGCTAAGCTCATGTTTTCTCCTGATCAAGAAAATCATCCATCAAAAGCACCAGTGAAGTATGGTGAATTGATCGTATTAGGGTAAGTGTTTGTGTGTGTGTTGGCAGTGAGAATGAAGGTAGAATTTCAGAGTGCGCTTACAGCAGTTAAACTGCAGGTTGCTGTGAGAGGTGATCATGCTACCTCTCATTCGAACTCCTTTTGCATTGTATCTAGCAAGCACACAGCTGAAAGTGAGTTGTTCAGCTTTTCTTTGGTAGCTGGTCTCATGTAAGGAAGGGGCTAGAATACCTGGCTGAGGGAGGAGGTAGAGGGATGGTTATCTTTTTCAGCAGCAACCAGGTGACACACGTAATGTGATATATTGGAAAGTTGCACTGCTGTCTGCATACCTTTTTGTGAGCATGGAGGTAGGGCTGTAAACAGCAGAGTCAGATGTAAGGTTATTTTCAGCTCTTGTGTTCATCCCAGGTAATTGTTTCGTGACAAAGGGAGCCACTTTGTGAAGGGTTTCCGAATTGATTCCAGGTTGGGCCTATGCAGATGACTAGTACGATAGTGTTCAAAACCATGGTAGCTGACTCTAATGCCAAAGTTCAAACAGAAAATACTAAGAAAGCAAATTGGCTGGCTGGTCTGTTTATGTTGACATGCTCAAAGTAAGAATCTGAGGGTTTTCTGATGGATTAAATTGAAGTCTCAGAGGACAGCATATCTATTTTTTTCTGGGTTTTCATTTCAACTAGAATTCTCTGAAATGGTAGTTCTCCACCAGGTTTGGTGAGTATTTATGGTCTTTCATTTACAGTGTGAACACACAACTTAGAGATAAAACTACAGATAAGCATATAACCTTACTTGTTTTCTTGTTTGTAGCCCAAGTCTCTTCTGCTTGTTGATAGTAGCTTTGAGATTAATCTAGATAGTATTCCTTGCTCTGCAAGCTTTGGGCGTATATGCTGTAGTTCTGCGGGCATGTTTCAATATTGTGTTTACCAATTCTTGGATTTAAATAGATGCAACTAATAGGAAGTATGTAACTTTTCAATATCGTACTAATTATGAAGGCTTTGTACTTAGAATTTTTTTTCTGGGCTGTCTGTACCTTGTGAGAAGCTAGGTAGTACAGGAAGATGGACTTTATTCTTTTTCTGTCCTTTTTGATAGGTACAATGGGTCTCTCCCAAATGGAGATAGAGGAAGAAGAAAAAGTAGGTTTGCTTTATTTAAAAGGCCCAAGGCAAATGGGGTGAAACCTAGCACTGTGCATATTGCCTGTACCCCTCAAGCAGCAAAGGTAAGCTTGATTTGTGTAGTTCAGTCTTACTTAGTGCTGTCTAAAAAGTTCAGTGAAATCAATGCTGTTATGCTGAGATGAAATGATGTAAAAAGCATGAAATTCTGGCTGTGAAAAGAATGGTTCATATTTATCCAAGGATGTTTGGTAGCAGTCAGGGTTAGCAAGAAACCATTTAGCAAAACAAATCCAGTGCCCAGTCCTTGCCATGTCCAGAAAGGAAAATGCTTGTTTTTTTGAAACATGAATTTTCAAGGGTAGAGGTTAGTCATGTAAAACACTTTTTTTCCTTCCAAATTTGCTACAAACATCTGTTCTAGACTTCCTGTTTTCACACTCATTCATGCTTTTTAGGGCTAAGCTTGCTTCACTTGAAGCTGACTTTGAAATAGTTTTATCAAAGCTGTGTGCACTTGATACTCAGCCCAGTGGGTAGGACTTCCCCGGAGATGAGTACAGGTGGGTTTGGCAGGGCATGTTTTGTATGGCTGGTAATCAAATTCAGGGTTCCCAGTAAGAAGCAATGAAGGAAAGGCTTAAATCTTGAAGCTGAAATGTATTTCATGTCAAAGTTAAGGCTATTGTAGATAAGGTATTACTATGAAATACTTCTTTATTGTAGTGATTCATGTGTGCAATAATGTTCAGTAAGAAGTGGGTCACTTCTACTAAAACCAATGGAATTCAAGAATGTCTAGGCCCTTCAACAAATACAGCACTGTTAAGTGTTTGACTCTCTAAATACTTGGACACCTAGGAATATTGATTCCTAAAGTCAGGAAGTGGCATAAAAAATATTTTCAAATCATACGCATTTTGTTGACTGAAGTTACTCCAGCATTATGTACTTAGCATTACACCTGTAGGACATCTGTGAAAAGAACATTAATTTTTGTTAATTCTTTATGGTCTTCAAATAATAAGTGCTATTTAGAAGCACTTTATAAAGGGTTTTTTGTTCAGTTCCTAGCAGGTGGATTTAGTTTCGCATGTGAGGCATGGCATAAGTCTCTAGAATGAAAATCGAGACTAACTGAAACCTAGGTTACTTTGCTACAACTAGTGCAACCTGTGCTGAGTTTCTCCCTATTACCCTGTTTACCAGCACTGCTTGTTACATTTTTGTTGACGTAGCTTATTAATCAGTGATTTGAGTATGTACTCAGATCTTTCCTTTGGAACGAAGTCCCTAAGTTTTTGTCGTCATTTTGCTGTTCAGAAGTTCAGGCTCAGAAGGCTACGAAGGTGTTCCAATCATTTTTAGCCTTTGCCCTGGGTTGTTTTATTCTTTGTGTCAAGGCCAGCTGTGCTTTAATACCAAGCATGACTAACCATCTGTCTTGGTTACGTGTACTTTGTTACAGCGTGCGGTAAAGAGACCAGTTTGGTCTGTTGCTGAATCAATGGTGCAGCTTTATTTAATGGCCAGGGCTGGTTTTTGTGAAGTTTAACTACAGGTGCGTCACTAATGAGCATCTGACTTAATGTGTTCATTGAGCAGAACAAGAGCCTGGTTATGCTGTCTGCTTTGCTGCTGTGTTCAGTAGATCTGTTGTTCACTGGTTCAATAATTTGCCTTTTTTTCCCATAGGCAATAAGTAATAAGGACCAACACAGCATCTCTTACACTTTGTCTCGGGCCCAGACAGTAGTAGTTGAATATACCCATGACAGCAACACAGATATGTTCCAGGTATGTGAAGTAAATGACATCTGAAAGTATTCATGCTTGTGGTGGTTTCTAATGAGACATTCTCTGAACACGCTTTTCTCAGATGCGAAAGTTCACACGTGTCACTTTCTGCAGTTCGCTTTGCAGAGATGTTTAATTCTGTTTGTTCCCAAGGCCGTCACATGAACAAAGCCGTATATCTGTGCATCTCTTCTTAGGCTTACTTGATCAGAGGCGAAAGCTGTTTTTGTGACTAATGTACAGGATTATGGTTTGGTCTTTGACTGCAAGTCTTTTAACCTGTTTCTAGTCTCTCCTTGCAAAATGAATAATAAAG
Organism: Anser cygnoides; assembly: GCF_040182565.1. Taxonomy (NCBI): domain Eukaryota; kingdom Metazoa; phylum Chordata; class Aves; order Anseriformes; family Anatidae; genus Anser; species Anser cygnoides. The sequence goes on along the minus strand of NC_089875.1, from coordinate 458,079 downwards.
TACACAGTTCTCTGAAGCATTCGGAACTTTGCTTCCAGCATTTATGAAGGGATTTGGGATCAGCCAGTAGGAGGCAGGGTAGAAGAAATGCAATGTGAAAATATAGAAAAGCTTTTAACACAACTAATATGACCCCCCTGACACCTTTAAGCAAACCCAGAAATAAGTTAAAGGTGTTGGTAATACTGAGAGAGGAGGCCCAGTTCAGATGTGCTGTCAGTTCAGAAGAACTTTGCTGGAGTTCCTGTATGTAAGCAAAGGAACCACAAATACATGTACAGCTGTGATGTTCACTCATATCTTGTACTTATTATTTCCTGTTTTTTCTCAAAAGGAAGGGTTTTGTTATGGGTTTTCTTGTGTTTTGTTTCTTCTGATTCCTGGACTGATGCTGCATTGATTTTCATTGTGCCTAATTTATGGAAAGGAATTTTGCTGTCACAGCATTTAGCTGTGACGACATGGCAGGATTTAAGGAGTTAGGAGGTGTTGGTATGTGGTGAGGAAGCTGCTGTGCAACTGCAGATATCTACAACAGAGCAAAAGGGCTGTAAGAAACTAACTGCAGCGTAAGCTATTGCTTGTGTAAGTGTTCTCTCTTTAGGCAAGCTATGGCATGTATGCTGCTCTAAAATTGCCAATGGCAATCCAAGTGTACTGATGGGTTATCCTGCCTAAGAAAAAAAAAAAAACAACACAAAAACATATTTTGACAAAGCAGTTTCAGTCTCATGAGAGCTCTCTAGCCTTCACCAAAAACCACCTCAGGCCCTGGTTCTTCTTCCTAGCAGTTAATCAGTCTTAATATAACCATCTATGTTTTAAGAGCTTATTGAGAGCTCTGGAAATGAGCGAAAGGTAAAAATATACAAGTGGGCTTTAAACCTGGCTGTGAGGATGTTTGGGACAGGGATTTAACTTCTCTTTATTTTGTAAAGAGAAGGTCAAGATGATGGGAAAAGCAGTCAAACACATGCAACTTTATTAGAACCTGTAGAGTTGCATGGGACTGCAAAGCTCGTTCTCTTCCATGCATCCAGAAAAGAAGGCCCAGGTACTTTGCAGCGTGTTATTTCTAAGAACATCTTAACAAGAATGCAGCATCTGCTTACAACCTGATTTTTTGTGTGTTGTGCATATCAACGTAACACCACCGTCACCCCTGCTGCAAGCACCTTGTACCTGGTCTGTCCTGACAGATGTGCTGTTCCTTGGTGCCCCACTGGAGCTGGAAAGTCAGCTCATGTAATCTCTGGACAGTCTTTCCCTAGTCTGGTGTTGCTCAGAATATTCTGGGCATGCAAAGTGACTGAATACCACTTTTTTTTCCATCTAACTGCTGTTCCCAGCTGTTTCGGCACTGCTGCAGCCGGTCCAGCTGACCTCGTTCTAACCTTTCTGATGAGAAGACCTTCAATGGGAAATCTTCTCAAAATTGACTTAATTACATCTTTTTATTTCTCCTTCTTTTGCTTGGCTGTACTCAGCCTTCAGAATAACTTTGATCACATGGAGGTGGAATAACTCATCAATTCAGATTAGGCTTTAGAAAACTAAATTTAGATTGGTGGAGGGAAATGCTTCAGACTGGAATGTCATGACGTTTTCCTGATCATTTTTAAATGCTTTAGGCTTGAACATTGCTAGACCCAGAGGCAATGGGTCTACTTCTAAACGTATTTTGTATCCCTTTTTGCAGATTGGTCGATCAACAGAGAGTCCTATAGACTTCGTTGTGACAGATACGGTTCCTGGAAGTCAGAGTAATTCTGATACGCAGTCTGTGCAGAGCACTATATCAAGGTTTGCCTGCAGAATCATATGTGAACGTAACCCTCCTTTTACTGCGAGAATATATGCTGCAGGATTTGACTCCTCTAAGAACATCTTCCTTGGGGTAAGGGAACTTTGTTCTCCTAGATCGATGCAGGCTTGTTTTAGAACTAATTTGTATCTCTACTTGAGCAAAATTAGAAGTTGTCATTGTTGTCGTTTTCCTTAGGAGAAGGCTGCGAAGTGGAAGACATCAGATGGGCAAATGGATGGACTAACCACAAATGGAGTTCTTGTTATGCATCCCCGTAATGGATTTACAGAGGACTCCAAGCCAGGGGTATGGAGAGAGATATCTGTGTGTGGGAACGTGTTCAGCCTCCGTGAAACCAGATCGGCTCAGCAGAGGGGAAAAATGGTAAGAGTGAGGACCAACATTTTGTGTACCGTGTTTAAAATGGGTACAGCCACAAGTGATACAGCTTGGGCATAAACAGAGGCCAGAATCTGCCTCATTCAGTGCATTTGTCACCTCTGTAATTAGCTGCACCGACTTACGTGTCTGTGGTTGTACATGAAAGGTTCTTGCTCAACCTGAATAACTGACAGGTTATCTCCGTAGTATTTAACTGCAGATCTAGGCTGCTCTCCTAAACTGAGTTGCCAGTCTAGTATGTTCTTCTGGAAGATGTGATAGTTATGTGGATGATGTAAAGAACATTTTCCTGATTCTCCCTTCTGAGTTTATGCTTTTAAAGTTTTCCCACTTTTACTTTTTAAAAGCATAACTAGTTTTATTAACACCTACCTATACACCTGGATATCCATCTCTCTGTTGGTATCCTGGGTTTTCCCCTTCCTCTTGATTCCAAAGCACTGGTGACACTTTGAGGAGATGATTCATTTTGGTATGACTTGGGGTCTCGTAGCAAAAGGAAACCCAGCAGGAATACTTATTTACTGGTGCAGTTAGCTAGGAATGCCAGGAGCTCATTTCTCCTGGGGAGAAGAAAGCCTTGTGTAGAGGGGGGTGTGTAAATAAAATACTCCACAGTACGATGGAGGACTCAACAAGCCTTGTGCTGCGCCATTCTTCCTAGATGCATTTCAAGTAACATATCTGGCAGCATTATAGGGAAGGAGCTGAGAAGAGAAATTAAGGTTGGAAGGGAGCTTTTCATGGTCTTAATCTTACGTCCACCTCAATCTCCTAAGAAGTTTATTTAAAAGAGGAGGAAGGAGATGGCATTGGGTTCTGTGGCTATTTTCTACAGCACACTTGGTAGTTGCTTGAAACTTTGGATCTTCCAGGCAAATTTGTATTATGAAAGTGCCGTATGTTACTCTTCAGATAATGTCAGGTGGCACCTCTTTCTCTTCCTCTGCCCATCACAAGGTTGAAAACGAAACGAACCAACTCCAGGATGGCTCTCTCATCGACCTGTGTGGAGCAACGTTGCTGTGGCGCACTGCGGAGGGGCTTTCACGCACTCCCACTGTCAAGCACCTGGAGGCGCTGAGACAGGAAATAAACGCGGCGAGGCCCCAGTGTCCCGTGGGGTTTAACACCTTGGCATTTCCCAGCATGAAGAGAAAAGATGTTGTAGACGAAAAGCAGCCGTGGGTGTACCTGAACTGTGGCCACGTCCACGGCTATCACAACTGGGGAAACAAAGAGGAGAGAGACGGCAAGGATCGAGAGTGTCCCATGTGCCGCTCTGTCGGCCCCTATGTGCCTCTGTGGCTTGGATGTGAAGCTGGATTTTATGTGGATGCAGGACCTCCAACTCACGCGTTCAGCCCGTGTGGACACGTGTGCTCAGAAAAGACAACTGCTTATTGGTCCCAAATTCCTCTTCCTCATGGTACTCACACTTTTCATGCAGCCTGTCCGTTCTGCGCGCATCAGCTGGCTGGTGAGCAAGGTTACATCAGACTCATTTTCCAAGGACCTCTCGACTAACACACGTGTAACCAAGGACTGCAGTAATCTAATAAGCTAAGCGATTCTGATTTTTAAACCAACTGTTTTTCGTATTCTCTGGGCTTTGCTGGTTTGCATTACAATGAAGAATTTTTTGTTTTATTTTTTGTTATGACAGCTAAATCCCTCTCTATTGAGAAAAGTCTGGAAATGGAAGAAACAGGGGTAGGAGGGGAGAAGTCCTGCTTCTTTAGTTAATAACTCTTTCTGAAGAGCTGAAAGAAGTGTTACAGAGTGAATTTAAATGCCTTCCGTTTAATGGTTTTGAATCACGTGCCCACAGTGTTTCAAAGTTGTTTCTTTCTTTTTGTATATGGAGGGTAAATAGTTCAAAAAACATTAGTTTACAGCTTGGATGCAAACATTGTAAAATATAATGTGTATATTAACTCTTTTCTATTTATCTTTATTATTGAAAATATGTAGAATGTGTAGAGTAGCATGGTCATAGTGTGTTACATCCAGCAATTGGATGTGTAGAGTAGCTCTGGATGGAGAAGGATGTGAGATGGAAATGGCAGAAAAATCTTTTTTAATCTACAGTACTGAGTTCTTAGAATAGTTAAAATGCTTTTTAAACAAGCTAATGCAAATTATGATGGCATAAAGGTGTGCTTTAACCATGTGAAAGGTAGCTAAGAAGGACTTCTTAAAATGTCTTTTTGGTAGGACTGTACTCACGATCTGGTTATGAAGAAAATATTTACCAGACTCTTTGAATATGCAACTTAGTCTAGATTAAGGGTTTTTTCCTCCCTTCATGCTAACACATCTTTATTTAGCATTAGTGACATTTGTGAGGGTTTTCCAATGTTTAACCATAAACGAACCTGAAAGATGAAGCTCACTTTGTTCCTTGCTGGCTGGGGAGGCGGGGAGAGGTGGATGTGTCCACACCACGTGTGTGGGGAGCAGTTTGTGGATCGGCCACGGTGATTTCACAGCTCGTGAAAGGCTTGTCAGTCGCACCTCCTGCCTTCATCTGGCCTGCTGCAAACTGGCACGTGCAGGCACAGGGGAGCCACAGGCTTCACGTGCTTGCCTTTACGCTGCTCCGAGGAAGGAGCTGGGCACAGATGCTCACCTCGGCCTCCCCTGGAACAAAGTAGAAGCCCAGTACCTCCTGGATGCACCCCTGCGTCCTAGCATCTTCGTGCACTTGACACAATTGGCAATCTGTTAGGGAAGAGCTTGAGCTGGGCCTGGGCTGGACTCGTGGACCGCAGCGTGGGAAGCTCGCGTGTGGTCTGCTCTCGGGGTGGCAGGCTCTGGCTAGTGGTCTCCGCGCTCTCTTTTCCCCACCCTTCCTTTCCCTTCTGTATCCACCAGAAAAGGCCAGTGCACTACATCCAGCTTTGCTGCTAACCCACCGTGCTTCATGGCAAATACACAATCTGACTTTTTTTTAGGATTGAGTTGAGCTTTTTTGGGCCAGCTTCATACTTTTTTTTTTAATATGTACTGTATAATTGACAGTAGCAAATTTCTGTACTTTATAGTGTAGCTTTAATTTTCCTTTTCAAAGCTGTTCTAAACTTCTTGGTTTAAAAAGAGACGTATGTTGCTTAGATGTCATGAATTATTTGCTTTGACTGTCAATTGTTTCTCCATTTTTAAAAAGAAATTATATATATTGTTTGGTTCACTCAGGAAATGCATGTGTCAGGAAATCTGTATTATAATTTCAGTTAGCTGTCATGTACAAGTAACTGCTGTTACTCCCTTTTCATAGAAATATAACTGATTTTGACATTTTCCAGATTATATGCATTAAGTAATGAAACTTATGCAGCAAGAAACCCCTGTATTGTAGTTGTTCTAATCATTTTATTCAAACTATATTATACTGTAGTTTAATTTTTATTTGCAAATTAATTTATTCAAACTATGTGAGTAAACACTTTTCAAAAATAGAGATTCTGGGATTGTCTGTTGCTTTGTTTCCAAGAGATGGGAAAGGTGGCTGGAGATGACTCTTCTGTCACTTGAGGTGTGTGTTCTGCACATGTGGATTAAGTTCACAAAAAATAACTGAAGAGTTTGTATGTTATTCTGGTCATTGGATGTGACCTTTCACTGTGTTTTCTGTTTAACTCTACATTAGTAAAGGCAAGGTCGTTAAATGATCTTTTCCCTGGGTAGGTTACAATTAACGAAATGTAAGCAAAAACTTCAGACAGATGGCTGGACTCTTACAAAACTTCAGGAGCTCTTGATTTCATCGTCCACACAATCAGATTGACACATCTTCTCTGTTTGTGATCTTGCTGAATGCAGGGATGTGAAAAGCCAGAAAAGGAAATGATGAAAGCTACAAAGCAGGATGAGTAATGTAGAGATGAACTGTGAAAACAGATTGAGAATTGGACTGTAGTAAGCACCAAAAGCAGCGTACGCACCCTGTGTTGGAGGCACAGCATGGAGCCAGCGGTGCTGTTGCCACTGGGTACACAAACCTTCAGCCGGAGAAGGAAAGAAGAGCGGTTCGTGCCCAACACACAACCATCACTAAGCCTGTACCCTGTTAAGATGATTTTTTTTATGCTTCCATTATATTTCACCCCTTTCCTAAAAAAAAAAAAAAAAAAAAAAAAAAAGGAACACTGCATAAGAATGTGTGGTCTCAGCAGAACCAGCTGTTTTTCCTGGTAGCATTATGCTAAGGTAATGCTACCCAGAGCCCTGTACTCTGCCACGCACTGCCCGGTGTATGTTTTCCTTGACCCAAGGTGGGCTTGTTAATCCTGTCTTTAAATGGGCAGAACGTGGGCATTCAAAAGCCTGAGACACGGAAACCCCACTGTCGAAAGCAGGATAGCAGTGGTTGAGTAGGCTGAGGAACAGTTTCCATAAAACATGCAAGCTAACTAAAAGCAGTAGCTTTGACTGTGGTTCCCTATTTAAGCTCCCCTCTGGGCTTCTGTTCTTTAATAAACAATTTAAACAGAAGGTCTCATGCTCTATAAACTCTAAAATGAATGCCAGATTAAAAGTAAAATAATCCCTTTAACACAAACAGCTGACTAAATCACCTTGAACTTTAAGGCCTTTTGTTCTGGACAGATGTGGAGCTGAGAGAAGTGCGAGGGGATGAGCCACTGCTGGCTGTGAGATGATTACAGCTCTGCTTGCTTAGCCAAAATTGGGCCCTTGTACTCAATAACCAGCCCCAAACGAAATCTGTGGCCTTAACCTGCTTTCAAAGACGTGCTCAAATGGGAAGAGGCGTCGGTGATGCAACTGGCAAACGGTACGCGTCTGTTCCCTGGGCGATCACTGCAGCTATGTGGTGCTGATGGAAGAATGCATGGGGAAAGGAGGCAAATGCAGGCCTTTTTCTGGCCTTGGAGTTTTGTGGAAATCTGCAGAAGTGCAACTGGAAATCGGCAAGTAGCTTTCTGCAGTTGGTTTGTGCAGCACTGCTGTGCTCTGTGCAGTTCTTTGTGAGCTGTGTAACGCGGGTTACTTAATGAGCTGACTTGCTTTCAGCTGTAGGAAGTTGCATGGATTTAATAGGGTAAAAGGCAGCAGCTTGGTACAGCAGCTGGCCACGGAAGGCCTTTTGTTTCCAAAGCAGAAGCGGGGCAGCCCTCGTTGCGTTGACTCAGGGCAGGCAGAAGCACGGTGACTGGGAGGTGGTTGGGGGCTTTCCCTGGGAAGGCTGTGGATAGTCAGGCACCTACGGAGCGCCGTTCCCTTGGCTGACTCAGCCACCAGTTTCGAGCAGCACAACGGGTGCGTGGTGTGGCCGAGACACGTGGTGCGGGCTGGGGATGAGGTTTTCTAATCCCGTCTGCGCCAGGCTTGTTACACCTGCAGGAATGAGGCCTGCCTCCTGACAGGTTTCATGATGTGAGCCCTGTGAAGTCACCCTGGCAGTCCTCCTGCTGCACTTGAAGGTGCTCTGTAAATCTCGTTATGACTCTCCTGTGGCACGCTTTATCTCTTTCTGAACTGAGAGACCCTTTCCAGGTCCGATTCTAGCAATAGTTTTTGCAATATAAAGCTATTGGGATGCCTACAGTTATCTGCATGCACTCCGTCTTTCAAAATGGATTAAGTGTGGCTGCTGTTGAATTTCCTGGCAGATTTCCTGGCCATAGTCTTAGCTTGTGCAATCCCTGCTTCATTTTCTGGAAAAAAAAAAAAAAAAAGGAAAAAAAAAAAAGCAAAGGTTCTCTACTTTTAATTGTAGCACTTGGCTTTAACATAAGGGCTGCGATCACCCTCGAAATGCAGCTTCTAAGGCTCCTTTATGGCTGGAGGAGATCACCTAGACACACAGTCACGCATCCTGTGAAAGATCTGCGGGAGCAGCGAGCGTGCCAGGGGCTCTTCGGGGAGATGTGTCTGCGGGAGCCAGCAGCGAGCCTGCCCCTTCCTGCTGCCACTTCCCAGGTGGCAGCAAGAGCTCGGGCCCTGTTTCCTTGCCCTTGCCGTGAGCAGCAGTGTGCCGAACTGGCTTCTGAGGTGGTATCCCATGGAAACAGACCCAGTGGCTTGAGCTGAGCCAGGGAAACACTGCCTGTGCTTGTTGCACAAGAAGCGACCCGGTGCTCCAGACGATCTGGGTGGCAGCAAAGCTCTCGGAGGTGGCTGGGGCTGTGCATTAGTGCAGCATTTGTACCCTGAGTCCCATGCCTGAATGTTCACGTTCCTGCCTTGGTCCCCGTGGGAGCTGCTGCCTGTTCTCCCTGCGGCGCTGTGATACGGTCCTTTAGGGCTGCAGCGAGCAGGTGACTTCACAGAAAAAGCCTGCTCGGCTTTCTGGGTGCTAGCTTGTGTGGGATCAGCTTCGGCACCAGCTCAGGCTGCATCACCTGAGGCTGAGCTGGGGGGGAGATGAGTAACCGGAGGCGAGGTGCCAGCGCTGGCAGCCAGCAGCTCCCTGCCCACTCCCTGGCCCCAGCCGCCCCCGGGATCGCTGTGCATCTTGGCTGCTGCCACGCAGAGCAGCAGGGGAACGGTCACAGGTTGTGCAGGGGGAGGAATCACAGGGCAAAAATAGACGGCGGCGGGCAGCTGGGGAGGGGTCTGGTGGAGAGGAGCACCGGGAAACCACAGGCAGGGCTAAAAAGTGAAGGGAGGATGGGAACAAAAGTCAAGTGAGTCCAGGGAGAGCAGGGGCATGGACCTTAACGTGTCAGCTGGAAAAACGGCTCTTATTTACTGCAGCTCTTCTGTGCCTGAGTACCTGTCTCAGCACCACGGCGTGCGTGTCACTGCTGTTGTGGCCCCTGCCGCACAGGCACAGCGTGCAGCATCAAGCACTGAAGGCCGCAGCGCTGCTGAATGCGAGGGGGGAAGAGAGGCTGTCCCCTCAGGAACGCCCCAGGACCTGACGCTTGTCCCCTGGGTCTTAACGCATGGAAAATCATTTGGATCCAGGAAAACTGCTCCTCTGTCAAGCGACGTCTGTCCAGGCCAGAGTTTCATTTCCTGTGGTGGAGGTACACATATGCCGGGGGGGATAAGAACAGGGCAAGCAGATGCGATGCTGCCTAAGCCTTGTATAAGCTGTGGCTCAGGCTTTTTGAGTAAGAGTTGGCATCCCTGGATTTTTCTGCCTTTTAACATAAAGACATCTCAGCTCAGATAGGCTCCCAGGGCCTACAGCTCTTGCAGCAAGGAGTCCAGTGGCTCAGCAACACACTACGAAGTGCTTTCTGTTTGTTTTGAATCTTGTTCCATGATTGCTTTGCTTAAAACCCAGTTTCTCATATGACAGGATGCAGTGAATAACCGTTTCCCATTCACCTTTTAGATGCCACTCATAATTTCCTACCAGCATGCCCAGCTGTCCTTGCAGACGGGTACCAGCACCAGTGGCACCCTAGTTTCTGCCTTGTCCTTTCTGCCTGATTGCTGTCAAGGACGAGTTTGGGGCAAGGTAGGGGGCTGAGAGCAGAAGCAGTGAAGGCACCAGCAAACGCTTCTGCCATCCCTGCCACCACGCAGAGGGGAAGGCAGGGCCTGAGCCACCTCGCAGGCTCTGTGTGGGCGTGAAGACCTCACAGAGCACACAGAGAGGCGCTTTGCTGCTGGCAGAGGCAACCTCCTTCGTAATTTGGCAACGCCTGCAATATTGTGATGTTTTTATTTTGAATGCTTTTGCTGATTTAGTGTCACTTCTGTGGAAACTAAACAGCTCTGAGGCAGGAGTGAATTATTAATCTGCTCTGATTTCCTTCCTCTGCCGTGTCTACATATACAGTAACAGCTCTGCGCTGAGATCACTACTGAAGGGCTGCTGTCTTCAGAAATAGGACGAGTAGAATCCTTTGGAGTTATAACTTGTATGCGCACCAGGATCGTCTATTTTTCCTCTTCCTAGTGGAAAGGCTTCATTAAAAGGCTTCCCTCCAAAGCACTTGCACAGCACACGACTTACTCCTAGGGATTCCCTGTGAGCGTGCTTGCATTAAGCATGAGCAGCACAGGGAGGGGAGAGAGGAAATAATTCACTTATTCAGACAGTAGATGAAAGTGCAGTACAGAGTTAAATCACCTGGGAAAAAGCTTCCTTGTGTGTATTCTTTACTAGTAATTCCCAAGATCATCCTGTCTGCTTATCTTATTTATAAGACATTGTCTTTGTCCTTGCATTTGCTTCTGCTCCAACCAAAGAAAAATTGTTTCACTTTTCTCTGCAGCTGCTTTATCTTAGAGTTTCTCAGTCACAGTCACTGTGGTTATAATTTTTTAATTGAAATACGAGATTTCTTTTAATGCACTAAACAACATTGGCCAGATTTGGGCTCTGCAAAACGTGCTTTGTGTTGTTGGCTTTCGTTATCTGTTCTTCAGCCCAGACAGGGTTTCCCTTCAGTCTCTCCTGAATAATGCTGGAAATGGGAGGTGGCAAAGGTTAAGGTAAGAGTGATTGCTTTCCTGTGCTCCTGGGGAACAGCCACCTGAAGGATGTGTCCTGTGGTGAGCCTGGCGTTGCCTCTCTGGGCCAAGGGGATCTGCTTCTTTCCCTGGGTCATGCTCAGACCTCTCAGAGTCTGTCCCAGCACCTGCCACGTCTCAGTCCTCTGACACCTTTAAAATAACCTTTTAATGTGACCACCATTACAGCTGGCACCTACCTGTGCCGTTCTGTTTGGTTGGCTGTAGTCTAAGAGCTGAATGAACGCGAAGCCTGTAGTGCTTCCATTCTCTCATCTCTCCAAAATAATATTTTTAGCTGATCCCAGAAGATTTGAAACAAAACAAATGCATGCAGCAGTATTCTAAACTTGCCTAGATGCAAAGCTAAAAACTGCAGCTTGCTGTCATGCGCTGTAGGAGAGGAATTGAGTCAACTCATCTTTTCCAAAAAACATGCTTTTTTTTTTTTTCTGTTGTGTGGGAGGAGGAGAGAATTAGTTATTCAGTGGAACGAGGACAATTAAAAGCAAATGCAGCTTCCAGCAATGCTATCATCTGTTCTGTTAGCCCTGAGCAAAACGGAGACAACCTGGCTTTTAATTGGCCTCTTTCTTCCTGGCCTGTGCTTCCAGTTGGCATGGTGGCTGACGTTTTCAGAAGTCTCCGTAGGACTGAGATGAAGACATGCCCGCTTTCGTTTTGCCTGGGCAATCACGTAAAATGTGATTTTTTTTTAAAGCGGGTGAAAGGTTCCAAATTGCAGAGGATTGAGAGGCCGGGTCTCACCTGTCTGCCTGCAGGGAGCTGCCCTGCGATGGGGACGTGTCCGTGGGTCCCATGGCACGATGAGCCCGTGCCACCTCGCTGCTGCTGGAGGGTGAAGGATGTTCAAGGTGGGCTGCAGGGACGCAGCGCCTCTCCCATCTGCTGCCCCTTCCCCGCAGCCCGTGGTCACGGCAAGGCTGGGCAAGCTGCACCCAGGCTCTGCAGAGCAAAGCTGCCAGGGCCCCAGATTCATTTAATCAAGCTTGGTTTGCTTCTAAGGAGGAGTGAAATGAAACAGAAGCTCTTTTAAATGCCAAATAACAGCACTGAGCAGGGGTATTCAGTGCTTTCTGACTTAACCCGTGTTAAATAAAAGTGGATTCAGAGCAGCTTTCCTGAGAGAGGCAGGGTGAGTGATGCCGAAGCCCTCAGCTCCACCATTGCTCCCGGTGCTTTCAGTGTTACTCAGCATTTCTGCCAGCGTCACTCTTTATCACTTGGAAATCTCACTCCGCCTGTTCTCGAGCCGGGGAAGCAGAAGGTGTGCGCGAGCGCCTTTGGGCGTCGATGAATCAGTGCTCATGTCGCACGCCAGGGCAGCTCCTGGCAGCTGCCTGCACGGGGAAGCCATCGCCAAAAGCTGGGGCAAACACCTCGGCAAAAGGGGCTGGCGAGGGACCGTGCCCTGCCAGCCCCGAAGGAAAAACACCACAACCCCTGTGTCATTAAAATAATATTGCCAAATGCGCTGTATTTATACAGTGGAGTGTTTTTCATGCCGTGGAGGCCTGGGATTAGCGATCCTCATGACAGCATGAATATATTTATAGGCCATGCATGTCTATGTTTTGTTATATTTTTATCTTTATAGGCTAATAGTTAATAAAGCCAGGCTGTATTTATGTTTCTGCAGTGAAAATATGTTGAATAGTATCACGCAAGAGGCTTAGGCTCTGCTGGCCCAAAACAATCTTCCAGACTTCAATTTAGGGACCGATTAAGATTACAAAAGTGTAAACGTGGGATGTCAGACATCGGCTTCCCCGGGACACAGCCGGGGCAGGGCAAAGCCTTTTCTCATGTGGAGAGAGACAAGCAACTGTGGGAGTCCCCAGGCTGAGGGCATTTAACTCAGCTTTGCTCCTGGTACTTCAAAAAATGATAACACATACGGTGCACGCTGCGTAGCAGCAGCTTCTAAATGATTTTCCTGTCCTCAGTCCAGCTTGCCACCTGGCTGATCCTTGCATCCTGTATAGATACTGTCAGCAGCCGCCCTGCGTTTGCTCCGGGTCCTGCGTGGCGATGCAAAGCGGTGTCAGGTCCCGGCGCCTCCGAGGCGATGCCGTCCCCTTCCTGGCGTAGCCTCCACCGCGGAGCTGGCAGCCGATCCATTTGATGTGGGCTTCGCTGATAGTGGAGAGTGCTAATCTGTTAATCACAACGTCGCGCTGTACTGAGTCAAATGTCTTACAAAATTCCAGTACAACTGCCTTTTATCTGCCAAACTTGTCATCTCGGAGAAGGAAAGCAGGTTTGCCAGATGTGAGTTTTTCTTTCAAAAAAAAGAAAGACACCACAACACGCTGATTGGCACTATGTTATTGTCCTTTACATATGAGCTCTTACCGGCTTTATTTTGCTCAGTATGGATGTCAGATGAGCTAGTCTAAAATTATAGTTCTGGCTTTCTGTTGAGAACCATCTCTTCAATTCACTGGAATTTCCCTAGTACTTCGAGGGGGAGAGGGGAAAGAAAACCAGTAAGGGCTCCCAGATTGCACCAACAAATTCTTTCCAGAATTTCAGATGCAAGCTTCTTTGCATCAGCCGATTTTAAAAAGCTTTGTTCGCAACGTAATAAAGAATCTGTGGAAGTCCTCTCCTGTGTTAGTCAGCCCTGTGGCGGGGTCAGCCCTACCCGTGTTCTGCTTGCCAAGTGTCCATCTAACTTACGCTTCCAAAATCTGCAATATGGGAGACTCCACAGCCTCTCCAGGTGTTTTGTTTCTCAGTTCAGCTATCCTTGCAGTGAGAAATTGCGCCTCATCTTGAACCTAAATCTCCCCAGAAGGTGAGATTTAGCACGTTATGCTTGTTCCCTCCCCAGAGGACGTGCAGGCAATCGGTTTTTGCTCTCTGCTTCTAGCAGCCTTTTACGTATTTGAAAAGCTGTTAGCATGTCTCTTCTCAGCCTTTTCTTCTCTACGCTAAAGGAGTCCTTTGATCTTTCCTCGTAGGTTGTGTTTGCCAGACTGCCGTGGTTCTTGTTTCTGTTTCCTGAACTCTGTCTTCAACTTCAGCACGTCCTCCCTGAGGCCCTCGACTTGCTAAGCGAAGTGAGAAGGTCCCTGCCCATATCCTGCATGCTGCATGTCCCTCAGAAAACTCTTTCCTGTGGGGAAAAATATCCTGATTCTTTGTTTCAGTGCATTTCTGCCCACTGAGAAGCATTTCAGTTTGGCTTGCCTGAGTCCCAAACGCTGAGCAATCCAGATCTCTTACAGTGTCCTCCTTTTGGGTTTTAAGGACAAGGTGACAGGGTTATCCACACCACACCAACCTGGAGTAAACAAACAGTAGTGCTGCTTTCCATGTCACTGCTGCACCCAGGACTGGGGCAGTGCACTCCTGGGATGGTGACAGAGCAAGTTTCACCCTGAAAAACACCATACAGAAGTTCCCTCCTTACGAGGACTTCTACTTAACCATCAGCTGTATTTGTTTTCTGTGCTTCTCCTGAAGCATCCACAATTCACCACTCTTCGGGGACAGATCCTGCGTTAGGATCTATCTGATGGGGAGCAGCAGTCTTACACAGCCACGCTGCTCCTGTCTTCCCTGTGAAACCAACTCGTTAATGAACAAAGCTGGAGTTTGTCAGCTCCTGCTCTAATAAGGTAGACTGAAAAGCAAGTTGAGACCAAAGGCTTACCTGCTGTTTGGGAGTTTTCTTGTATTCTGTTTTTGTTTTTAAAAATGAAACAAAAGCAACCCAAAGAAAAAGCTTTTGTGTTCTAAGCAGTCGTGCAGAGTTTGAAAATAAAGACATTACAACTTTCTGCAAGAGGTCTGCCTGTCATCGATCGGCAGCTTCCCCTGCGTGACACTGAATGAACTCATCCAACAAATGGACCTGGAAGGAAAAGGGGAGGAAAGGTGCCTAAGAAGCCTTAAACCTCTGATATTCAATTTATTAAAATTTAATGGCGAGCTATTAATAATGAATGCAGGCAGGAAGATGGGAGAACTGCAGTATAATGGCCTCAAGATTTCTATTTAGCCAGATTTCTCTACAGAGCTGGGAAAGAAGAGGGCAGCTTTCAAAACAATGAAAAGACTCCTCGGAGGGACAGATATAAGAAGCAGTCTGCAACAGTCTCTGCGGGCTGGGTAGCTTGGTGGAAGAGTATTTTAAGTGTTTCTTTCGTTAAAAGCTGAATTGGGGGGTGGGTGGTGCACATGTCTTTTAAGGAAAAGACGATTGTGAATGCTGAGACCTTGAATATAACATATGGAACTGGGGTCATTTCCTCACTGACAGTGATTTCCTGTGTGAAATTAACTCTTTCTCCCTGCATCTCCCATCTCTCACAGCAGACCTGCAGAAATACAGCCTTCTGCCTCTTTGGGCACACGTCGGGGTCCAGTACAGGCACGGTGGTGGCTGTCAGGGGCACAGCGAGCTAGGGCGGGACAATGTGATGAGCGTTACACCTTGAGCATAAACAACTCACTCGTCTGTTCAGCTCCTAGTAATGTTGTCTAGACCGTTTCCTCTGGTGGCTGCATGAGCCAGCATTATTCAAGTGGAGATATGGCACATCTGTGACTTCCCTTTCCTCGCTGCCAGGCCAGCTGTCTTATCAAAGAGAGAAATGGACTTGGTTAGACATGACTTGTTTTTGTAAGCCCGTGGTGGCTGCTGTAGTATGCTGTGTTTGGATGTCCCCCTGGATATTGATAATAGGCTCTCTGAGCCTCTGGGACCTCCCCTGTCCCTCAGAGTTTATAAAGCCATTTGCTTACAACCATTTGAGTAGTTTCTTGAAGGCTCCAAAGCAAATTTTACTTGGCCCTGCTGACTCTGAATTCCTCTAATCTCTCCTAACTATTGTTTGAGTTGTTCTTTTCCTCATCTGGCCTGTATTTCCTGTCTCTGGTTGTTAGTATGAAATGTGTTAATAAGCATCTGGATGCCATTAACATATTTTGTGAGAACAGAAGCAGGATAAATAGTAGAAATTGAAGGCAGAGTCTAAGTAGGGGTAAATCTATGTTCTTTTATGTTTGCGTCAGGAACTACCTCCCAGAACAAGAAATCTTTGCACCTCTTTCTTGTCCTTGTGAAACAGACCCCTAGCATCGATATATCCCAGTCAGGTAGGTATAGAAACAATGCAGACAGGGGAGTTGGCACTCAGTAATAAGAAATGTATGATCTAGAGGGTATCAGAAAGAGCTTGGTGTGGCAGAAGACTGCCTGCAGCCTTCTCAAAAAAAGCCCTGTCCCAGTAAGCATTCCAGTTCTGGCTCTCAGAGCAAGGAATAAAAGGAGGCAGGACAGAGGAGTACTGATCACTTCTCTCTTTGCTTTTCAGGGCTGGGTGAATCCACAGAGCATATCTGAGGCTCTTTTGAACAGTCACCAACAGATGAAGTAATTTGAGGCCTCGCCCACACCACAGTTGATTGAGCCAGCTGCTGTAGGTCGTTTAACAGAGGTGCTTTTTAATATGGCGCTAACATCTTATTAAATCAAGCGCTGAAAAATGGCACTTTGATTTTGATGTACTACCCACAAAATACGAGGTGTTTTCTGCTAAGTGTTGTTGTCAAGGTGAGAAAACGAATTAGCGTGGATTTTTAATTACTTTTATCTTGAACTCTGATATAAGTTGGAAGGGAAACGTTGTCCTAGATAAATAAAGAGGTGGTACAACGGCTGATCAGACCTATGGTGAGGAGCCAGGTCCTGCAAACGCAAGGCGATGATTTCAGTCTTGGTTCTATCTCTAGCTTCTTTGCTCCTGCTGCTCCTTTCCTATGGAGGCTTCTGCTGGCAAGTAGACACCAGGGAACAAGAAAAGACATGTATTGTCTGAAATCCTGCTGCTCTTTTCTGGAAATCTGGGGAAAGGCTGCCATCTGCTGTAATTTGCCATCTTCAGCAACTAAGCGGTTGCTGAAAATCAAACTGACCTAAACCGAATCATAACAGTCTTGTTGAGGCTGTGCAGAGCTTAGGATACAAGCAAGGTAAGACAACCAAAGATGAACTGTGCGCTTAGAGACACATGGATGTTTTCCTAACAGATCACCCTCCTAATAACAGCTATTACCCATCCCTACAAAGTCATGCCCTTAGAGGAAAAGAATCACCCTTGTTGCCCCCACCTGCCTTAATCCCTGATATTTCCAGTTGGGTTTAGAGATGAGCAGAGGGGCAGCAATGTTTGTAAGCACCTCTCAGGAAGCTGCTGGCTGGGAGACAGTGTGCTGCTTCCCCAGCTACTGTCCCTGATTTAATCTAGGTGCCCATGGTACCTCTACAGCCTCTCAGCTGTTGTACTTGAAGAGATACTTTCTAAAATGCATAAAGGTGTGTGTCTCCTCTCCGTGGTATGTATGTGATAGCTAAGATAGCAACAAGTTAACTTGGCCACTTCAGCATTACTTGATTAGGATTCATTGTACCTTCTACTGGAGGACCTTGCATCCTGGAAAAGAGCAAAGTCTAAAAACATCTATAATTCAGAGCCCTTATCTCTGTTCTTTATTAAGAAAAAAAAAAAAACACTGCTGAAATTGTGGTAAAACTAAAATCAAATTTGTATCTCTTAAAGTCACTGACTAACATCCTGGCCCTGCTTGGTTGGTACCTCCTTGCTTGCTTCTTTGAAACTGCACGTTTTGGCTCACCTTTTCTCACAAACAAGAGGTTTTAGTTTACTTGAGCAAAGAAAGACTGAGAGGCCAGAAAGAATTGTTCCAAATAAATGAGTTATCATGGGAACAGGTGCAAAGGTGGGAACAAAGGACAGGAACTCCTGACACCCTGCCCATTTTGCAAACAGAAATTCAGTGCGCGGCTGTGGGTGGCAGCTTCGATGGATGCCTGTTCCTGGATTACGTTAAGAATCAAACAGTTCTCTCACATGCTCAGAAGAAAAGGCTGTGTTTAGGAGATATAGTTGTTAAAACATTCGTGTAGTGCGTTGTCTACTTGCTTTTAAGGTAGAGGTAGGGATGGCATCCATTCCTCTGCCAGACAGTGGCTAACACACTGAACTCCGGTAATGTTAAGACATTTCTCTGCTCCTGCAATACCAGCAGATGATGGAAGGATGGTTGGAAACAGTGAGGCCTGTGAATAAAAATAAATGATTTTGGCTGTGTTTTGTCACAGTAATCAGGAGGTCAAACAGCAAATATTGCTGAAGAAAAGTCAGGTCAGTGTGGTGGGTATTCAAGTCTAAATGGTGTAAGCAGACAGAGAGAAATTTATCAGTAGTATAAAGCTCTGGGTGAGACTGGTGGAAATACCCAGGGTAACATACAGATAGTAAAAAAAGATGAGAGAGAGAGGGACTTCTTCAGGAGTACCTCAAAGAGCAGCAGGCTTAAAAAGGAGTCTACTGTCTGCAGAAGTCTTATACCAAGAGAGCTGGAGGGCCCTGATAAGGCATCTTAATCCCCATGGATGATTTAAGTAAATGCTGTAGATGAATTCCATATACCAGGCATGCCTTCTTCCCAAACAAGAGAATTTCCAGTTGTGTTTTTCAGTAACTTCCCATGTTGCCATCTAATTTAAAAGCGAAGTCCTGTTTGAATTCAGGGGTGATGGTATCAGATTTGCCACTCGGGCTAGACTGCTTTCCATTACACTTCCCTGAAAACATCCCTCCTTTTGTAATGTAGGGATGGCAGTGACTGATTTCAAAGGGAGTGCTGCATATAACAAAGCTAGCCTGGAAAGCTGACAAATAAAACAAAAATAAAAAAAAAAAAAAAAACAGAGCCCCTGATGACTCAGGTATTAATGTACTCCATCAGACTAAGCTGGTATCTGATAAAACGTGCTCACTCCAGATAGAGAAGCCTCTGTGCTGGAGGCTGGCAGTACCAAGAAGAAGCTGGGTTAAGCGTGGATATATCTGCAACATGTCTAATGTGCCAAGGAGTGCCCTGAAGCCAGGAGGAAGTCTGCTAGCACTGCAGATATAGAGGAATAAATGCTCTATCACTTAGGAGCAACGGGAGTGATTTGACATCCCTGCTTTATGGGCTGTCCTTATGTTGTGATGGTGTCTCGATGGAGTCTATTTACAACATCATGCCTGGCCTAGATGGAGCCATTGACCTCTACCTTGATCCAACCACTTTTTCTTCCTTCAGGCTTTAGGAACAACCGTTTCCTCTGACACTTTGTACACTCTGACATACAGTAGTGGCCCAGATCACCCCCATCTCTGAAGGAAAGTGGCATAGGCATTTGTCCTCTCTCCAAAGATCCCATCCTGAGCTCCAGTAGCTAGCATCTGGCTGACATGATAAAAGTCATCTTCAAAATTGTCAAAGATGTTGGTTTTGAAAACCACTGACGTCGCACTGTAAAACTGCCATCCCTTTCTGAATCCTGTGTTCTTCTCCTTGATGGTTTCTTGTGGCAATGCACACCACGCTCCACTTACACAAGGCATGGAAATGTTTTCCCCAGTATTGGCATGAAAAATTCAGTCGTAAAATCCCTCTACTTCACTGAAGACAAGGAGAGCAGAAACTCTCCATCTGCTTTCACTGCAGTGTTCATTATTTTACATATTTCTTTTATATCCCCTGCTTCCTCTGAGGAGAGCTTTTCCTTGATGTTTGGTTGTTCCTCTCATTGTTTAATGATGCTCTTTTAGTGACAGGATTACCCACTATACTCAGAGCTCCTGGGGGACTTGCCCCTCTAATTATATTTAATCATTGTTTTCCCCCATATTCTTTATGAATCCCAATATCTTTTAATCTTTAGCTAGCAATACAAGTTGAGGAAAGGTTTTCTGTGAAAGTTTCTGAAAATTGGCAGTACCAGGGCCCAGCAAGCAAGGCCTTTTAAAATACTATAGCACCCCAAGAAAGGAGCCTAGATATTACTACAGATAACCCAGCTTTTACAATAGTTGGCTGACAGTTCTGCCACCAAATATTCTTTTCCTTATCTATAACTATCTGATACCTGGGGAAATGTTGAGCTACTTTTTTCTTTTTACTATTAATTTTTTATGCCATAAAACCCACTCCTGTTACTTTTCCAGGAAGACTCCACAGAAAACTCCTTGACCAAAGTGACTGTAGGAAAAAGCTCTGTCATATTTTTGTTGATTATCAAGAATGCTAATTTAACTCACATAATAAAAAAAAAAAAGAAGAAAATAGAAAAAAGAGAAAAAAGAAAAAAGAAAAAAAGAAAAAAGAAAAAAAAGTGATAGAAAAATTTTCCTGGCTAAAAGTACAGGGGATTGGACTTGTTTACTTAGGAGATTCTTTGTAGTACTGTGTCCCACATACACAGGAATAAGGATGTTTGTCATTTTATATCACCAGGGCACTGTAGCACACTGGCAGCACTGAGTCACGTTCCCCTGCAAAGCCTACGTGGCCCTTGGCAATCAGTAGGAAGCTGAGATAACTGAAATGTTACAGTCAGAAGAATTACCATAAAAACATACTTTATGGATATGTCGTACTCAAATAGGCAGATAAACACCACATCAAATGAACTATGGTTTACTGACTCACAATCTCCTCACCAAACTCTGCTGGTAAAGAAATGGCAATTTGTTTTATCTGCAGAGAACTATCAGCATGTTCAGGCTGCAAACATGAGAGTTCACAAGACCAGCCACGCTCTGTGCCCTAGAGAACTTTGTTATGGTTTAAAGGAGCCTTCCCTCTCAAAACTGCTAGAAATCACCCACCAATATCCTACAGTCTAGGCAGGAGGATATAC
Organism: Anser cygnoides; assembly: GCF_040182565.1. NCBI lineage: Eukaryota > Metazoa > Chordata > Aves > Anseriformes > Anatidae > Anser > Anser cygnoides. The sequence continues at coordinate 437,680 of NC_089875.1, read as the reverse complement.
CTTGGGCTGGGCTGGTTTTGTTATTTTTGCAGTGGTGTTTAACTAAAAGATGACAGCCAGAAAAGCAAGCAGTAGGACGTAAGTGCAAGTCTGTCATCCTTTCACTCCAGTCCACAAATATCATTCAGCATCATTTTATTCTTACCAAAGGGAACAGAGAGCTTTGCTGTTACTACAGAATGCTGCAGGACAGTAAAAACATTCGATTCAGAGATAACGTCAATGAAGCATAAAGTAGAAAATCAAATGACTGGTTACTCACTCTTTCCCTGTGTAAGTAGATAACAAGAAGCTTTTCATTGCAACTGAAAAACATTAAAGATCATGGGAGGGCGCAAAGCTAAAAGGTCACTTGAGTGTACGGCTTTCCTGTATGTCTGCAGCACAACTCATCATTTAAATGCACCTCTTTGGTGAAAGAGAAACAAAGACCTGAGGTTTTCAAACTGATCAATACTTCCTGGGCAAGTGTCACATAAGGGGTAGGTCCGGCTCTACATAAAGGTTATTTCATGCTAAGCGAGTGATGCCAAATTTCTGCTGAAAGTTGCTCTGAGTGATTGACTGAGGATAACCAGGCAGGAAGTCCTCCTAAGTAGAGCAAGGACGCTTCAAAATCGGCGGTCTGAACCACGCCAGCCAAGCACCGAGGTCAGTCCTCGGTCAGGGCCTGGCTGTCAGGCTGGACGCGACGCAGCAGCGGGTGCCTCAGCACCTGACTCACCCACAGCAGGCTTACAAAATGGCGCCCGCAGCGCTGGCCTTCGGCCTCAGGCTGACCCAGAGGGCTGGAGAGGGGAAAACTGGTTTACCACTGAGGCTGTGGGAAGGGCTTTCCCTTCACAAATGGTGGCTGTCGTTAATAACCACCCACAGCTGCTCCTCTGCTGGGCATTCCCTTTCTTTTTGCCTTTCCCTTCCTTTCCCGTCCCCTCCCATCTATTTCTTTGCCAGGGGGAAGTGGTTATGTACATACTCCATTAACACCAGTGACAGGACCCGCGGGAACGGGGTTAAGCTGAGGCAGGGGAAATTTAGGCTCGACATCAGGAGTGGGTTCTTCACAGAGAGGGTGGTTGCACACTGGAACAGGCTCCCCAGGGAAGTGGTCACTGCAGCGAGCCTGTCTGAATTTAAGAAGAGATTGGACTGTGCACTTAGTCACATGGTCTGAACTTTTGGGTAGACCTGTGCGGTATCAAGAGTTGGACTTGATGATCCTTAAGGGTCCCTTCCAACTCAGGATATTCTATGATTCTATGATACTCCCGGGTCCCTTTCCAAAAAGTCAGTCAGGCTACTGAAAACAAGCAGTGAATATGGTTTGGACAAGCCTGGCTGACTTTCCATCTCACTTCAGAGTGCTTGCAGGAGCCACGGGGGCACCCCCAGCCAGTCTGTAGCAATGACGAGCTGGTGAGGCAGGAATGCCATCCCGAACCCCCACGGCTGAGGACATCCGTCAGAAGCAATAGTAAGTAACACAAACCAGACCCGGAGCAAAGCACAGGACTAACACGGCCTCCACCCCTCCCGCAGCCTCTTGGACTTTCTTTCTGCTAAGTGTGGTTGCCAGATCACTCACCTCTTGAACTCCACCACTTGGAGCTTCCTAGATCTTAAAAACACTGGAGTCAAAGCACAGGTCTTACAGTGCTGTGCACGGCTACTTCATCCAGAGGTGGTACTCACAGGCTCCTCCAGCTGGCTCTGCTTCTTACTGATAGACCTCAGTCTCACGGCGTTGTCAGTGTTGAAAGGAAAATGACCCCTGGCAAACACGTGGAATATTTTCTGATTACTAGGAACTGGTAAATCTTCAGCATTACCGTTCCCCCACCCTAGATTTACAACCTATTTCAACGACACTACTGATTTTATTGGCTTTATCCATATGAGTAAATTCTGCAAACTCAGTGTTTCTGCAGTATGGATCTATATACAATGATCAGTTTTACATTATGTGCATGATCTCATATTTTATTGCAACTGTGCCATATTTTTGGGATTAAAGGACAGTGAGAGACACATTTTCCCCATGAGAAACGTGTCAAACGTGTGCCTACAATCTGACCACAGCTGTGGCTGATAGGGACAAAGAGATTTCTGCCAGGTAGTGGAAAAGATGCTACAAAAATATGGTGAGAGAAGTTTACAGGTTGCTGGAGGGAAATTCCTGTTGGCTTCCTAACAAGCATGTAATATTTAAAGTGGTGCCAGTGCACTCTCTGGACTCACTGCACTGCATCCCCAGTGGTGCCAGTGCACTCTCTGGAGTCATTGCACTGCATCCCCAGTGGTGCCAGTGCACTCTCTGGACTCACTGCACTGCATCCCCAGTGGTGCCAGTGCACTCTCTGGACTCATTGCACTGCATCCCCAGTGGTGCCAGTGCACTCTCTGGACTCACTGCACTGCATCCCCAGTGGTGCCAGTGCACTCTCTGGACTCACTGCACTGCATCCCCAGTGGTGCCAGTGCACTCTCTGAGAGTACTCTCCCCAGTTTCCAAAACTGTGTTGAGGCTGAAATGGTGTGTCTGTGTTTGGGCTGGGGTTGCACCTTGGTGAGTGTAGGGATGAGTTTTAAGCTGGTGCAGCAGAGGGCCAGGCTCCATTGTCCTGTAGTGTGTTTTGACCCATCAGCATAGCCTTTTGGTTTTCAGATAGCCTACTCAAGTACGTGATTTTTCCTGTGAGTGATGTTATTACATGGAATTGATTTTTTTGTTTTGTTTTGGCGTGTGATCTGTTATGCTCCCAGATTTTTCTTTCTATGTAAAGAAAGGTTTGAGCTAATTCCAGCTGAAAAAATTTCAGTTGCTTGGTCGTATTGTCCTTTCAATATTCAAAGCTGCAGCAAAAGCATGGGTATTGTTGCTTCTAGAAACACCCCGGTTCTCTTGTCTGCAGTCTGCATGCTGTTGAGCTAAACCAGATTTAAAACAAACAAACAAACAACAACAACAACAAAAAAAAAAAACACAAAAAAAACCCAACAGCTGCTGCTGCTTGTGCTCTTTCTACTTTCTAGTGCTTTGCCCCTCCCCTTTCCCAGGTGATTGGGTTTGGGTGCTGGGCGGGGCCAAATGGTATATGAGCCCCAGGTATGCCATTAGAGAGTTCATTGTGCCTGGGCTGCTCTTTGGGGTAAGTGCTTTGTTTTTCCTTCAGTCAGTTGCAGGGTTCTTTGGGCAGGTTGGAGTCTATGGATTTCTAGATTTTAAGTGCTTGGAAATCACTTACTAGAGGGATATTTAGCAGAGGTTGCTGGCTTGCTTGTTTTTGGGATGGTGGGATCCACTTGTGTTTTTGGGTTATATTTGAATCTCTAGACGTATGAAGGCACTTGTGTAACTCTCCAGAGGACTAAAAAGAGCTTGATTACACACTACAAGAGGCTTGACCACGTAGGCGCAGTATTACCAAGAGACTGAGCAGGGTCGTATCAGAGTTACCTTTTTCATCTGTAAAGGCCAGGTCTGTGATCGGCGCCGCCCGGGCACATATTGGCGCGGCGCCGCCCGGGCACGTATGTCTTAGATCGAGCTAACGAGCAGCTGAAGTAAAGCAACTGGGAAGAGAGAGGTATTGCAGCAGGTACGCTGTGGCTGTGAGGTGCTTCTGGGTGTGTTTTTCTCTCGTCTCAGCAGGTGCTTGGTGCAGTCTTGGACAGGGAAATGCCCGTGTCACGGAGCAGTGAGGGAAGGTGAGCATGTTGTCAGCCTGGTCGTCCCTTAACTGAAGTGAAGGGATGTAGTGGGTTTATGTGGCAAGGTTTTGGTAGCAGGGGGCTCTAGGGGTGGCTTCTGTGCGAAGAATCTAGAAGCTGCCCCATGTTAGGTAAGGGCCCCGCTGCTGAGCGGAGCCAATAAGTGATGTTGTTTGCGTGTCTGTGAGAGCATATTTAAGACAGGAAAAAAAAAAACCGTGCTGGTCCATGCAGCAGCTGGGAGAGCAAGAGGAGTGAGGAACAGCCTTGCAGGCGCCAAGGTCAGTGAAGAAGGAGGGGGAGAGGTACTCCAGGTGCCGGAGCAGAAGTCCCCTGCGGCCTGTGGCGAGGACCCTGGTGAAGCAGGCTGTCCTCCTGCAGCCCACGGAGTACCACGGTGGAGCAGGGTTCCATGCTGCAGCTGGTGGAGGAGGCCACGGTGGAGCAGGTGGACCTGCACCGATGGAGGCTGCGGCCTGTGGAAGACCCTTGCTGGAGCAGATTCCGGGCCGGACCTGTAGACCGTGGAGAGGGGACCACGCAGGAGCAGGTGAGCTGGCAGGAGCTGCTGCCTGTGGGGGACCCAGGTTGGAGCAGTTTGCTCCTGAGGGATGCACCCCGTGGTATGGACCTACATCTGGAACAGTTCTGGAAGAGCTGCTGCCTGTGGGAAGGCCATGCCAGATCAGTTGACCAAGGACTGCATCCTGTGGGAGGAACCCCACAGCACAGGGGATGAGGGCGTCCGAGAAGGAGTGGTGGCAAAGAAGCGCTATAGACTGACCATAAATGCCGGTCACCTGCACCGCTGGGGGCGAGAAGGTGGAAGAGGGTGGTTGGGGGGGGGAAGGTGCTTTTGGTTGCTTTTGTTAGTTTCTCGCTTCTCTACATTGTGTAGTAATAAGCAATAAATCTTTCTATCTTTCTATGCTGAGTGTGTTTTGCCTATCACGATATTTACTGTGTAATCTCCTCATCCTTATCTCAACCCTTGGGCCCTTTTTCCTTGTATTTTCTCCCTGTCCTTCTCTGAGGAGGGAGAGTGAGAGAGCGGTTTTGGTGGAGCTCGGTCGCCTACCCCTGTAAAACCACCACAGGGGAAGATGTTCAGGTGTTTCCCTCTGAGGGTCTGAGGTGAGGCTGTTTGGGACAGAGGAGCAGTGTGGCAGGTGGTGGCTTGCAAGCACAGTGGTCATTTTGTCCTTCTGTGTTCCCAGGTGGCATGGGTGGTGGTGGCCGTTCCTTTCGAGCTTGGATCTAACTTGCAGGTACAGAGGCAAGTGGACTGCTGTTTTGAAACGAAAACATTAAATATGGGGTCACTTCTGTTGTTGAGGGATGGGTGCTAATGCTGTCAGCTGAATGTTTGTCTTCTGACTGTGTTTTCCTTTGTTCAGGCTGAAACGCAGTGTGCAGTACAGGACATCACGACCCGAGCTACCTCTGGAGTGACGCTGGTGAGTGATGAACAGAGGTAGCTGTTATTTTTGGGGTGCGGTTGTCGCTGCACTTACTTTACTACATCAAATAGAGTAAAATTCCAGTTTCTCTTTTAGAGGTGCTCTAAGTAGCTTCAGAGAACGGGTGGAAGCGTCTGCCATGTGGGGTAGGTAAGCGGCTGAGGTAAAGGAGGGGATGAGAGTAACTGTCCTAAGGGTGCAGTGGCTTTTATTGCTGTGGTTGCCTTCTCTTGTGCTTATCAGGTGCCACAGGCAAGGTGGGCTGTGATAGTCTTTGGAATAGGAGCAAAGCAGGTCACTGGAATGCTGTTTGGTTCCTGAGAAAGGTGTAGCAGAGGAAAAAGGTGGTCTGGCGTGGCAGCTCCTGATGGTGGTCTTCTTCAGTAGGTGAAGCAGTGCCTGAAGCCCCATCCCGTGTAGCCTGAGCATGCCTCGCTGAGGATGAAGCCTGCTTTCCAGCAGTTTCCAAAACTGTTTGAGGCTGAAATGGTGTGTCTGTGTTTGGGCTGGGGTTGCACCTTGGTGAGTGTAGGGATGAGTTTTAAGCTGGTGCAGCAGAGGGCCAGGCTCCATTGTCCTGTAGTGTGTTTTGACCCATCAGCATAGCCTTTTGGTTTTCAGATAGCCTATTCAAGTACGTGATTTTTCCTGTGAGTGATGTTATTACATGGAATTGATTTTTTTGTTTTGTTTTGGCGTGTGATCTGTTATGCTCCCAGATTTTTCTTTCTATGTAAAGAAAGGTTTGAGCTAATTCCAGCTGAAAAAATTTCAGTTGCTTGGTCGTATTGTCCTTTCAATATTCAAAGCTGCAGCAAAAGCATGGGTATTGTTGCTTCTAGAAACACCCCGGTTCTCTTGTCTGCAGTCTGCATGCTGTTGAGCTAAACCAGATTTAAAACAAACAAACAAACAACAACAACAACAACAAAAAACAAAAAAAACCCAACAGCTGCTGCTGCTTGTGCTCTTTCTACTTTCTAGTGCTTTGCCCATCCCCTTTCCCAGGTGATTGGGTTTGGGTGCTGGGCTGGGCCAAATGGTATATGAGCCCCAGGTATGCCATTAGAGAGTTCATTGTGCCTGGGCTGCTCTTTGGGGTAAGTGCTTTGTTTTTCCTTCAGTCAGTTGCAGGGTTCTTTGGGCAGGTTGGAGTCTATGGATTTCTAGATTTTAAGTGCTTGGAAATCACTTACTAGAGGGATATTTAGCAGAGGTTGCTGGCTTGCTTGTTTTTGGGATGGTGGGATCCACTTGTGTTTTTGGGTTATATTTGAATCTCTAGACGTATGAAGGCACTTGTGTAACTCTCCAGAGGACTAAAAAGAGCTTGATTACACACTACAAGAGGCTTGACCACGTAGGCGCAGTATTATCAAGAGACTGAACAGGGTCGTATCAGAGTTACCTTTTTCATCTGTAAAGGCCAGGTCTGTGATCGGCGCCGCCCGGGCACACTTTGGCGCGGCGCCGCCCGGGCACACTTTGGCGCGGCGCCGCCCGGGCACACTTTGGCGCGGCGCCGCCCGGGCACACTTTGGCGCGGCGCCGCCCGGGCACACTTTGGCGCGGCGCCGCCCGGGCACACTTTGGCGCGGCGCCGCCCGGGCACACTTTGGCGCGGCGCCGCCCGGGCACACTTTGGCGCGGCGCCGCCCGGGCACACTTTGGCGCGGCGCCGCCCGGGCACACTTTGGCGCGGCGCCGCCCGGGCACACTTTGGCGCGGCGCCGCCCGGGCACACTTTGGCGCGGCGCCGCCCGGGCACACTTTGGCGCGGCGCCGCCCGGGCACACTTTGGCGCGGCGCCGCCCGGGCACACTTTGGCGCGGCGCCGCCCGGGCACACTTTGGCGCGGCGCCGCCCGGGCACACTTTGGCGCGGCGCCGCCCGGGCACACTTTGGCGCGGCGCCGCCCGGGCACACTTTGGCGCGGCGCCGCCCGGGCACACTTTGGCGCGGCGCCGCCCGGGCACACTTTGGCGCGGCGCCGCCCGGGCACACTTTGGCGCGGCGCCGCCCGGGCACACTTTGGCGCGGCGCCGCCCGGGCACACTTTGGCGCGGCGCCGCCCGGGCACACTTTGGCGCGGCGCCGCCCGGGCACACTTTGGCGCGGCGCCGCCCGGGCACACTTTGGCGCGGCGCCGCCCGGGCACACTTTGGCGCGGCGCCGCCCGGGCACACTTTGGCGCGGCGCCGCCCGGGCACACTTTGGCGCGGCGCCGCCCGGGCACACTTTGGCGCGGCGCCGCCCGGGCACACTTTGGCGCGGCGCCGCCCGGGCACACTTTGGCGCGGCGCCGCCCGGGCACACTTTGGCGCGGCGCCGCCCGGGCACACTTTGGCGCGGCGCCGCCCGGGCACACTTTGGCGCGGCGCCGCCCGGGCACACTTTGGCGCGGCGCCGCCCGGGCACACTTTGGCGCGGCGCCGCCCGGGCACACTTTGGCGCGGCGCCGCCCGGGCACACTTTGGCGCGGCGCCGCCCGGGCACACTTTGGCGCGGCGCCGCCCGGGCACACTTTGGCGCGGCGCCGCCCGGGCACACTTTGGCGCGGCGCCGCCCGGGCACACTTTGGCGCGGCGCCGCCCGGGCACACTTTGGCGCGGCGCCGCCCGGGCACACTTTGGCGCGGCGCCGCCCGGGCACACTTTGGCGCGGCGCCGCCCGGGCACACTTTGGCGCGGCGCCGCCCGGGCACACTTTGGCGCGGCGCCGCCCGGGCACACTTTGGCGCGGCGCCGCCCGGGCACACTTTGGCGCGGCGCCGCCCGGGCACACTTTGGCGCGGCGCCGCCCGGGCACACTTTGGCGCGGCGCCGCCCGGGCACACTTTGGCGCGGCGCCGCCCGGGCACACTTTGGCGCGGCGCCGCCCGGGCACACTTTGGCGCGGCGCCGCCCGGGCACACTTTGGCGCGGCGCCGCCCGGGCACACTTTGGCGCGGCGCCGCCCGGGCACCCGCCCGGGCACACTTTGTCCTTCTGTGTTCCCAGGTGGCATGGGTGATGGTGGCCGTTCCTTTCGAGCTTGGATCTAACTTGCAGGTACAGAGGCAAGGGGACTGCTGTTTTGAAACGAAAACATTAAATATGGGGTGACTTCTGTTGTTGAGGGATAGGTGCTAATGCTGTCAGCTGAATGTTTATCGTCTGACTGTGTTTTCCTTTGTTCAGGCTGAAACGCAGTGTGCAGTACAGGACGTCACGACCCGAGCTACCTCTGGAGTGACTCTGGTGAGTGACGAACAGAGGTAGCTGTTATTTTTGGGGTGCGGTTGTCACTGCAGTTTTTTTAACTATATCAAATAGAGTAAAATTCCAGTTTCTCTTTTGGAGGTGCTCTAGGTGGCTTCAGAGAACAGGTGGAAGCATCTGCCATGTTGGGTAGGTAAGCAGCTGAGGTAAAGGAGGGGATGAGAGTAACTGTCCTGAGGGTGCTGTGGCTTTTGCTGCTGTGGTTGCCTTCTCTTGTGCTTATCAGGTGCCACAGGCAAGGTGGGCTGTGATAGTCTTTGCAATAGGAGCAAAGCAGGTCACTGGAATGCTGTTTGGTTCCCGAGACAGGAGTTGTAGAGGAGAAAAGCTTTCAATATTCAAAGCTGAAGCAAAAATAAATAAACCACAGCTGCTGCTTCTCCTCTTTCTGCTTGTGCTTTGCCCCTCCCCTTTCCCAGGTGATTGGCTTTGGGTTCCAGGGAGGGCCTGGTGGTCACTGAGTCACAGGCATCCCATCAGAGAGCTCATTCTGCCTGGGCTGCTCTTTGGGGTAAGTGCTTTGTTTTTCCTTCAGTGAGTTGGAGGTTTCTTTAGGTGGTTAAGAGTCTATGGACTGATGCGTTTCCACGTAGAGACCGGTACGCCCATCTTTGTGAGGTAACAACTAGTAGGATCTGTTAGAGTAAACCAATCTAGTAATAGGTGCCTGTATTGCATGCAGCTCTTCTTCAGGTGAGTAATTGTTATAGCATGTTTACGGATAGGATGGCAGTGCTACTTTGTGTGTTTGCTTTTGGTTCTGGGTCCCTTATGATTTTTGCTGAATTAAGGCAAATATTATGAAAGTTATAACCTTGGTGGCAAAGTGATGGAGCAGGGTTTAGGAGATAAGTATCATCGAAGCTCCCTGTGTAAGCATGCATCTGAAAAGAGCAGCAGTAGGCGTGTAAGGGGTAGTCTTTTTCAGGGTTAGGGACAGTTTGTTGTATTTTTGGAGCTTTTGCCTGTGGTTTGTGTGGCTGTAGAGTCTTTAGACGTTGCAGCCTTCTAGTTTTTAAGTGCTTGGAATTCACGTAATAGAGGTGTGCTTAGGAGGTGTTGCTGGCTAACTTGTTTTTGGGAATTGGTGGGGTACAGTTCCTTTTTTTTTGAGTTATCTTTTAATCTCTAGGTATATCAAGTCATTTGCATAACTGTCCAGAGGCTTCACAAGGAGCTTCAGTACGCATCAGAAGGGGCTTGACCGCATAAGTGCAGTATTACGGAGAGACTGAGCAGGGTCACCGTTCTCATCTGTAAAGGGTAAGTCTGTGATTACCCCTGTTGGGGCTGCTGTGCATTTATGGCCTTTTGGCATTTGTGGACCTGAGGGTCTGTTTTTTTTTTTTTCTGGCTCTCGTCTCTGTGTTTGAGTTCTCTGCAAGGAGCTGTACTGTTTGTGTGTCCATCACGGATATGACCTTCTCTTTTTGTTTCTTGTAGCCCAGGGCATGGGCACGGACACTTGAATGAGGCACGAGGGTGAGTGGACGGCAGTGTGGGCCCTGAGTTGGTCAGTGGATTGTGTTGGTCTGCTTTGCCTGTTATGCAGGCTTTGGAAGCACCTTGAGAGAGCAGAGTACATCTCCTGCCACGTTCCTGAGGCGCGCTAGGCGTCAGCGGTTCCAGTTCCTGAAATGCTGGAGATGCTCGGAGCACAAGAGGAGCTGGGAGCGTGATGCATCTCCTTGGGATGTTAGGTGAGCGAAGCGGTGGTACTGGGTTGGGGAACGTGGGTCTGGGGCTTCTTGGCTGTTGGGGTAGGGGAGGAAAGAAGAGGAGTGGGTATAGACTGTTTTGTGGATTGTCATTTTTGTTTGTTCTTTCTCCTTGGTCTAAGCTACGTGACCTTGGCTCAGCACAGTAAATGGAAGCACTAAGCCTGGATCGGGAAGGTGAGTGGAGAAAAGTTGGGAAAAGGGCATTGGTTTTGGTTTGGTAGTCTATTGGTCCCACCTCTGGGTGACTCCTCTTTTCCGGGGACGAAGAAGATAGTGGGGACATCCTAGTTGGCCTCTGTGGTCCACCTTGAGGATGGATTGTGACCCCTGAGAATTAAGTCCAGGGGCAAATACTGTGTGTTTGGGGGTGGTTGGCAGGGGAAGGCGGGCAGTTGTCTGGAGTTGGTCTATCTGACTTCAGTAGCAGAGCAGGTCAGTGGACTACTGTTTTGTTTTTGAGGTGGGTGTTTCACTGGAAGAAGTTTGGCTGGTGTGCCAGTGCCCGATGGCACTTTATTTCTGCAGGTGAAGAGGAGCCTCGTGCCGGAAGCAATGTCCTGGCTAGCCTTCGTGTTCCTTGATGAGGATGGAATCTGCCTCCCGTCATTCCCAAGCTAAGTTGGGGTGCAAGTGCTATGTTTGCTTTCGGGTTTTGAATGCACACATAGGGCGAGGGTCTGTGCTTTTAAGTCATTGCTGTGGATGGGGCCTTTTAGGATTGATCACGGTCAGACAGTGTGTGGGGGTGTGAGGTTCTATCAGGTACGGCTTGAGCACGTGCCAGGCAGGGCAGTTCCAGCTTGGTGTCTGTGTTCTCTGTTGTCTGTGCTGTGCTGTTGCTCCTGGTGCTTGGCAGGCCCTGGGGAAGCCTTCCTGAGGGTGTTGAACACTTGACCTCACTGGAATAATGCTGATGCTCAATCGGAAGCTGAGCATTTCTTGTCTTGCAGTGGGAGCCTAAAGAGATCATTTCTTCTGTGCGTGTAATTTTTTTGTATCAAATGTTTCTTGATGTGATCATCATATGTTACGCGCTCCTCAGGTCTTGATATCCTCATTGCCTTTTTCCACTGGACGGATTAGATGGGCAACTTGTTAGCCACACCAAAGGTCCTAAATGCTTGTTTCATCATCGTAGGGCTGATCTGAGCACTTCTTGTCTTGCATTCGCAGCTTAAAGCGCAGATATGTTTCAGGTCTTGTGCATCATATTCGGTTTCAGATGGCATCTGTTTCCATCCTCGCTGTTGTGGAAGTCATGTGGGCTTCATCAGGAGCTCTGTCTTGGGAGTTCATTTCTGAAGCATTTTTCTTCTGGGGTTTGCACTCCCCATCCTTCTGGTCTCTTGCCTTGAAGGCAGGCTTTTTATGCCTCCATCATCCCAGTTCTGGCAGTTGCTTCCAGTCGCATGTAGTGACATTTGAGTCTCTCCTTGGGTCTGCTGCAGGGCACCTGTTCTGACTAGCTGTCGCTGTAGGGCTTCCCTCTGGGAGTCCTTTTTTTGCGCCTTGTGTTCTGTGTTTTGTTCGTAACGTTTGTAGCGTGCCTGTGTGTGTGTTTGGCCTGGAGCTGTCCTGCCTGGCAGTTAGTGATGGTAACTAATGTGGCGGTGTACTAATACATTGTCCGGACTGTTTTGGCAAAGATATCCGGGCTGTCTCTGGGCACGTACTGAAGGGCAGCTGGCACAGAGTCATCTCCGTGGTGTTTGGCAAATGTGGAGGGGGAGACCTGAGCTGCTTGCGAGCAGCTGTTTGCATAGTGCTTGAGTAGTGCTAGAGGAGAGGTCTGTCATTGAATCTTGAAAGCTCGCAGATGTGGGGTTTTGATTTTTTGTTTGTATTTCTTTCCCCTCCCCAGTAGAGGGGTAAACCTTAGGAGGAACTGGTCACAGGAAAGAGCTCCTTTTGGAACCGTCAAGGACTCGGTAGGCAACCCAGTGACTGGCTTGATCTACTTTCCAGGTGCTGAGGCAAGGGGGCTGCTGTTTTGAAATGATAAAATTAGCCATGGGGTCCCTTGTGTTGTTGAGGGATGGGTGCTAATGCTGGCATCTGAATGATTGCCTTCTGACTGTTTTCATTTGTTAAAGCTGAAACACAGCGTACAACCTGGGACTTCACGACCAGAGCTGGTTTTGGCAAGGTGAGCGATGAACAGATGCAGCAGTTATTTTAGGGGTGCGGTTGTCACTGCAGTTACTTAACTACACAAAATACAGTTAAAGTCCTGTTTATATTCCAGAGGTGTTGTAGCTGGCTTAAGAGAGCAGATGGAAGCATCTGCCTCGAGGGCAGGTGAGGGGGCAGAGTAAGGGAGCAGGTGAGAGTACCTGTCCTAGCTGTGCTGCGGCTTTGGATGCTGCCGCGGCCTATGCTTTTCTTTTTCTTTCGCAGGTGCCTTGCACAGACTCAGAGGGGCCAAGCTGCACTCTGAAGAGCAGCACGAGAAGGGCAGGCTGGTCGTGAGTGGGGTTGGAGCAGAATGGCCAAGTTGCGCAAGGTGACTGCGAAGGGTATCCATCTTGCTTTGCAGGTGCCCTGGCAGGCTCTACACAGAAGTGGCTGAGGATTTGAGAAGAGGTTACAGAGCATCAAGGAGCGGCACGTGCAGTGACCGTTTCCAAACGGTATGGTTGCTTTCTCTTCTGTTGGTCAGGTGCCACAGGCAAGGTGGGCTGTGACACTAGTCTTTAGAATCGGAGCAAAGCAGGTCACTTGAATGCCGCAGGGCATCTGAGAAGGGTGTTTTAACAGAAAAAGCTTGTCTGGCATGGCAGTGCCTGATGGCAGTGTGTTTCCACAGGTGAAGAGGTGCCTGAAGCCCCATCCTGTCTAGCCTGCGCACACCTCGCTGAGAAGGAAAGCCGCTTTCCAGTAATTCAGAAAGCCAAGTTACGTCTCGGCCTTGAGCATCTGGGGCGTGTGCCTGTGCTTTTGGGCCTGTCTGTAGCGTTTGGCACCTGCATTAGTACTTTCTTGGCATATATTTAGGCTTTTGGGGCCTGTGTCTTGGGGGTGTGTGGAACTGCTTGTACACCTCTGGGGACTGTGTTTTTGGGGGGGGGGGTCAGGGCCTGCATCTGGGGGGGTTGGAAGCTGCTCCTACAATGTAGGGATCTGTATCTGGGGGGGTTGGGAGGTGCTTGTACACCTTTTTGACTTGCATCTGGAGTGGGTTGGGAGCTGCTTGTACACCTTTGGGACTTGTGTCTGGGGGGGTTGGGAGCTGCTTGTACACTGGAGGGTCCTGCCTTGGGCAGGGTTTGTAGCTGCTTGTACAGCTTTGGGGTCTGCAGCTGGGAGGGGTTGTGAGTTGCTTGTACACGCTAGGGGCTTCCCTCTATGGGGCTTTGGGGCTTGCCTCGGGGGGGGGTTGAGAGCTGCTTGCACACCCTTGGGGCCTGCCTCTGTGGGGGCTTGGTGCCTGCGTCTGGGGAGTGGGGGGGTTCAGAGCTGGTTGTACAGTATAGGAGCCTGCGTTTGGGGGGGGTTGGGAGCTGCTCGTGCACTGGACGCCTGGGTTGGTGGGGAGGTTTGGAGCTGCCTTGTGCACCTTTGGGGCTTGCATCTGGGGGGGGTTGGGTGCTGGTTGTACACCTTTGGGGCCTGCCTCTGGGGAGGGAGGGTGGGGAGGGAGTTTCTTGTACACCTTTGGGGCCTGTGTCTGGGGGGGCTTGGGGCCTGCGTCTGGGGGAGGGAGTTTGGAGCTGGTTGTACACCTTTCGGGATTGCATCTGGAGGGGGTTGGGGCCTGCCTTCTGGGGATAGGTGGTTGTGCGCTGCTTGTACACCTTTGGGGCCTGCGTCTGGGGGGGGGAGGTGGGAGCTGCTTGTACACTGTTAGGGCCTGCCTTGGGGGGGGGGTTGGGGCATGTGCCTTTGGGGATGGGGTTGGGAGCTGCTTCTATGCTGTAGGGGTCTGGGTCTTGGGGGGTTGGGGCTGTTTGTACACCTTTGGGGCGTGCCTCTGGGGAGGGCGGGGAGTTGCTTGTACACCTTTGGGGCCTGTGTCTGGGGGGGGTTGGGGCCTGTGCTGGGGGGGTTGGGAGCTGCTTGTACACTCTAGGGTCCTCTGGCGGGCTTTGGAGCCTCCCTTTGAGGGGGGCAGTTGGGAGCTGGTTGTACACCTTTGGGGCCTGAGTCTGGGGCGTGGGGGCTGGGGCTGGGGCTTGGGGCCTGTGTCTGGGGGTGGGTTGTGGCCCGCTTGTAGACTTCTGCAGCCTGCGTCTGGTGTTTGGGGGCTTTTCTGTAGCATTTGGGGCTTGCATTTTGGCTTTGGGATGTGTCTTGAGCTTCTGGGGCCTAGCTGTAGTGCTTGGGGCCTGCGTCTGGGGCTTTTCTGTAGCATTTTGGTCACGTGTTTGTGATTTGGGGTCTGTATCCAGGGTTTTGCCTTTTTTGTAGTTTTCAGCTTTGTGTCAGTTTCTTTGTCGGTTGCCTGGGGTTAGGGGCAGTTTGGGGTTTGGATCATTAGTCAGTGTCATTAGCGTCGGGGGGTTGATATGAAGGGTTAGGGTTGTGGTTAGAGTTGTTAGGGTTAAAGGGAATAAGGATTTTAGGGTAAGGGGATCAAGGTTGTGGGAATAAAAATGTTTTTGCACAGAGTTACCTTGTTTAGAGGGAAGGAAGGTGGTATTGAGATATGCTTGTAGTGAGAAGAAAGCTTACCAGACAACCTTGTGAAATGCAGACAACCAGAATCCTTAGAGCAATTGGGTGGAAATCACGGTGTAAGAAACATTACCACCTCAAAGAGGAAAACAGTCAAGGAAAAAAGAAAATTGACTTGTAACAGGCCAGCAGCTGTGTATTTTCAGTGAAGCACCGGATAGATTGTGAACCTGGATTACCCAGTCAATGGGGATACTGGGGAGGGTCCTGGTCACCGAGAGGAAAAAAAAATTTATAAAAACTGTGTTATGGAACTAGTAGGTAGCTTGTGGGACGCCTGCCATTGCAATCATGAATAAAAATGCTACTTCACTGAGATCCTTGCCTGAGCCTATGTTATTGGTTACAGAGTGTTTCTAACAAGGTGTTGGGGTTTTAAGGTTTCAGGGCTAAGGCACTAGGGTTGGGTTTCAGGGTTAGGGTTTCCAGGGTTAGGATTTTAAGGTTGTTAGGGCTGGACTTATAAGGGTTAGGGGTTGGGGGTTAGTGTGTTAAGGTTTTAAAATATTTTGTGGTTTTAGTGTTGATAGGGTTTTTAGGGTTAGGGTCTTAGGGTTTTAGTTATGGTCAGGTATTTAGAGTTAGGGTTTTAAGGTCTTATAAAAAAAAAAAATTAAGGTTAGGGTCTCCAGGGTTAGGGCTTTGAGAATCTTTACTTTTTGGGTTAGGGTTTAGAGGGTCCTAATTTTTAGGGTTAGGGGTTTTAGGCGTAGGTCTTCAGGGGTTTAGTGTGGTAAATTTTATCGGGTTACGGCTGTAAGGGTTTTTAGGGTTAGGGTTTCTAGGGTTTGTTGGGGTAGGGGTTAGGGTTAGATGTGTGGTTGCCATAGGGTTAGGGGTCAGGGTTCTTAGGGGTTAGGCCCAATATTAGGGTGGAAGGCCAAACTAAGAGGGGGGGAGGAAGGGTTGAAGCCCCCCAAAATTGAAGGGTTGAAGCCCAAAGTTAGGGGAAGGAACTTCAAAATTGTGGGGTCCCCCAAAATTGGGTGGAAGAACTCTTAATATTAAGGGGGAACCCAAAAAAGGAGGGTGGGGGACTCTAAAATTGGGGGGGTCCCCCAAAATTGGTCGGGTCCCCCCAAATTAGGGGAGGAACCCCCAAAATTGGGTGGGCGAACCCCCAAATTGGGGGGGGAAGAAGACTTAAATGGAAGTGTGAAATTCCAGAATTGAATGTGGACCCCCCCCAGACCTGGGGAGGAATCCCCAAAGTTGGGGGGGGACCCACAAAATTGGAGTTAAAGCCCCAGATCCAGGGGAGCTAAGCCCCAAATTAAGGGAAGGAACCTCAAAAATGTGGTGAGAACCCCAACATTGGGGGAAAGAACCTTAATATTAGGGTGGCAGGCGAAGAAAGGATGGTGGGGGACTCCAAAATTGTGGGGGGCTTGGAATTGGGGGGAATCCCCAAAACGGAGGGGGAACCCCAAAACTAGGGGGCGAAGCACAAAAATAGGGGAAGGAACACCAAAATTGTGGGGAAGAACTCTGAAATGGAGAGGTGAAAACTTTGATGGCAGAAAGTGGCACCGTACGTGTTTTTTCAGGTATAACTCAGGTTCAGCTTCTTGTTCCGGTTAGGGTTATGTTTAGGGTATTTGGAAAGAGTGAAGGCGCAGAGTCCTGTTGAGTGTGGGGTTGCGTAAAGGCTCCCCCAGGGGGTTCAGGTGTAGCCAAAGGCTTCCGCTGAGAGCACTTTTTGATGGCAGAAAGTGGCACCGTCCGTGTTTTTTCGGGTCTAAGTCGGGTTCAGCTTCTTGTTCCGGTTAGGGTTATGTTTAGGGTTGTTTGGAAAGAGTGAAGGCGCAGAGTCCTGTTGAGTGTGGGTTTGCGTAAAGGCTCCCCCAGGGAGTTCAGGTGTAGCCAAAGGCTTCCGCTGAGAGCACTTTTGATGGCAGAAAGTGGCACCGTATGTGTTTTTTCGGGTCTAACTCGGGTTCAGCTTCTTGTTCCGGTTAGGGTTATGTTTAGGGTTGTTAGGAAAGAGTGAAGACGCACGAGTCCTGTTGAGTGTGGGGTTGCGTAAAGGCTCCCCCAGGGAGTTCAGGTGTACCCAAAGGCTTCCGCTGAGAGCACTTTTTGATGGCAGAAAGTGGCACCGTCCATGTTTTTTAGGGTCTAACTCAGGTTCAGCTTCTTGTTCCGGTTAGGGTTATGTTTAGGGCTGTTAGGAAAGAGTGAAGGCGCAGAGTCCTGTTGAGTGTGGGGTTGCGTAAAGGCTCCCCCAGGGAGTTCAGGTGTAGCCAAAGGCTTCTTCTGAGAGCACTTTTTGATGGCAGAAAGTGGCACCGTCCGTGTTTTTTCGGTTCTAGGTCGGGTTCAGCTTCTTGTTCCGGTTAGGGTTATGTTTAGGGTTGTTAGGAAAGAGTGAAGACGCAGAGTCCTGTTGAGTGTGGGGTTGCGTAAAGGCTCCCCCAGGGAGTTCAGGTGTAGCCAAAGGCTTCCGCTGAGAGCACTTTTTGATGGCAGAAAGTGGCACCGTCCGTGTTTTTTCGGGTCTAACTCTGGTTCAGCTTCTTGTTCCGGATAGGGTTATGTTTAGGGTTGTTTGGAAAGAGTGAAGACGCAGAGTCCTGTTGAGTGTGGGGTTGCGTAAAGGCTCCCCCAGGGAGTTCAGGTGTAGCCAAAGGCTTCCGCTGAGAGCACTTTTTGATGGCAGAAAGTGGCACCGTCCGTGTTTTTTCGGGTCTAAGTCGGGTTCAGCTTCTTGTTCCGGTTAGGGTTATGTTTAGGGTTGTTTGGAAAGAGTGAAGGCGCAGAGTCCTGTTGAGTGTGGGGTTGCGTAAAGGCTCCCCCAGGGAGTTCAGGTGTAGCCAAAGGCTTCCACTGAGAGCACTTTTTGATGGCAGAAAGTGGCACCGTCCGTGTTTTTTCGGGTCTAACTCGGGTTCAGCTTCTTGTTCCGGTTAGGGTTATGTTTAGGGTTGTTAGGAAAGAGTGAAGGCGCAGAGTCCTGTTGAGTGTGGGGTTGCGTAAAGGCTCCCCCAGGGAGTTCAGGTGTAGCCAAAGGCTTCCGCTGAGAGCACTTTTTGATGGCAGAAAGTGGCACCGTCCGTGTTTTTTCGGGTCTAACTCGGGTTCAGCTTCTTGTTCCGGTTAGGGTTATGTTTAGGGTTGTTTGGAAAGAGTGAAGACGCAGAGTCCTGTTGAGTGTGGGGTTGCGTAAAGGCTCCCCCAGGGAGTTCAGGTGTAGCCAAAGGCTTCCGCTGAGAGCACTTTTTGATGGCAGAAAGTGGCACCGTACGTGTTTTTTCGGGTCTAAGTCGGGTTCAGCTTCTTGTTCCGGTTAGGGTTATGTTTAGGGTTGTTAGGAAAGAGTGAAGACGCAGAGTCCTGTTGAGTGTGGGGTTGCGTAAAGGCTCCCCCAGGGAGTTCAGGTGTAGCCAAAGGCTTCTTCTGAGAGCACTTTTTGATGGCAGAAAGTGGCACCGTACGTGTTTTTTCGGGTCTAACTCGGGTTCAGCTTCTTGTTCCGGTTAGGGTTATGTTTAGGGTTGTTTGGAAAGAGTGAAGGCGCAGAGTCCTGTTGAGTGTGGGGTTGCGTAAAGGCTCCCCCAGGGAGTTCAGGTGTAGCCAAAGGCTTCCGCTGAGAGCACTTTTTGATGGCAGAAAGTGGCACCGTCCGTGTTTTTTCGGGTCTAACTCGGGTTCAGCTTCTTGTTCCGGTTAGGGTTATGTTTAGGGTTGTTTGGAAAGAGTGAAGGCGCAGAGTCCTGTTGAGTGTGGGGTTGCGTAAAGGCTCCCCCAGGGAGTTCAGGTGTACCCAAAGGCTTCCGCTGAGAGCACTTTTTGATGGCAGAAAGTGGCACCGTCCGTGTTTTTTCGGGTCTAAGTCGGGTTCAGCTTCTTGTTCCGGTTAGGGTTATGTTTAGGGTTGTTAGGAAAGAGTGAAGGCGCAGAGTCCTGTTGAGTGTGGGGTTGCGTAAAGGCTCCCCCAGGGAGTTCAGGTGTACCCAAAGGCTTCCGCTGAGAGCACTTTTTGATGGCAGAAAGTGGCACCGTCCGTGTTTTTTCGGGTCTAAGTCGGGTTCAGCTTCTTGTTCCGGTTAGGGTTATGTTTAGGGTTGTTTGGAAAGAGTGAAGGCGCAGAGTCCTGTTGAGTGTGGGGTTGCGTAAAGGCTCCCCCAGGGAGTTCAGGTGTACCCAAAGGCTTCCGCTGAGAGCACTTTTTGATGGCAGAAAGTGGCACCGTCCGTGTTTTTTCGGGTCTAAGTCGGGTTCAGCTTCTTGTTCCGGTTAGGGTTATGTTTAGGGTTGTTTGGAAAGAGTGAAGGCGCAGAGTCCTGTTGAGTGTGGGGTTGCGTAAAGGCTCCCCCAGGGAGTTCAGGTGTACCCAAAGGCTTCCGCTGAGAGCACTTTTTGATGGCAGAAAGTGGCACCGTATGTGTTTTTTCAGGTCTAACTCGGGTTCAGCTTCTTGTTCCGGTTAGGGTTATGTTTAGGGTTGTTAGGAAAGAGTGAAGACGCAGAGTCCTGTTGAGTGTGGGGTTGCGTAAAGGCTCCCCCAGGGAGTTCAGGTGTAGCCAAAGGCTTCCGCTGAGAGCACTTTTTGATGGCAGAAAGTGGCACCGTACGTGTTTTTTCGGGTCTAACTCGGGTTCAGCTTCTTGTTCCGGTTAGGGTTATGTTTAGGGTTGTTAGGAAAGAGTGAAGGCGCAGAGTCCTGTTGAGTGTGGGGTTGCGTAAAGGCTCCCCCAGGGAGTTCAGGTGTAGCCAAAGGCTTCCGCTGAGAGCACTTTTTGATGGCAGAAAGTGGCACCGTCCGTGTTTTTTCGGGTCTAAGTCGGGTTCAGCTTCTTGTTCCGGTTAGGGTTATGTTTAGGGTTGTTGGAAAGAGTGAAGGCGCAGAGTCCTGTTGAGTGTGGGGTTGCGTAAAGGCTCCCCCAGGGAGTTCAGGTGTACCCAAAGGCTTCCGCTGAGAGCACTTTTTGATGGCAGAAAGTGGCACCGTCCGTGTTTTTTCGGGTCTAACTCGGGTTCAGCTTCTTGTTCCGGTTAGGGTTATGTTTAGGGTTGTTAGGAAAGAGTGAAGGCGCAGAGTCCTGTTGAGTGTGGGGTTCCGTAAAGGCTCCCCCAGGGAGTTCAGGTGTAGCCAAAGGCTTCCGCTGAGAGCACTTTTTGATGGCAGAAAGTGGCACCGTCCGTGTTTTTTCGGGTCTAAGTCGGGTTCAGCTTCTTGTTCCGGTTAGGGTTATGTTTAGGGTTGTTTGGAAAGAGTGAAGGCGCAGAGTCCTGTTGAGTGTGGGGTTGCGTAAAGGCTCCCCCAGGGAGTTCAGGTGTAGCCAAAGGCTTCCGCTGAGAGCACTTTTTGATGGCAGAAAGTGGCACCGTCCGTGTTTTTTCGGGTCTAACTCGGGTTCAGCTTCTTGTTCCGGTTAGGGTTATGTTTAGGGTTGTTAGGAAAGAGTGAAGGCGCAGAGTCCTGTTGAGTGTGGGGTTGCGTAAAGGCTCCCCCAGGGAGTTCAGGTGTAGCCAAAGGCTTCCGCTGAGAGCACTTTTTGATGGCAGAAAGTGGCACCGTCCGTGTTTTTTCGGGTCTAACTCGGGTTCAGCTTCTTGTTCCGGTTAGGGTTATGTTTAGGGTTGTTAGGAAAGAGTGAAGACGCAGAGTCCTGTTGAGTGTGGGGTTGCGTAAAGGCTCCCCCAGGGAGTTCAGGTGTAGCCAAAGGCTTCCGCTGAGAGCACTTTTTGATGGCAGAAAGTGGCACCGTCCGTGTTTTTTCGGGTCTAACTCGGGTTCAGCTTCTTGTTCCGGTTAGGGTTATGTTTAGGGTTGTTAGGAAAGAGTGAAGGCGCAGAGTCCTGTTGAGTGTGGGGTTGCGTAAAGGCTCCCCCAGGGAGTTCAGGTGTAGCCAAAGGCTTCTTCTGAGAGCACTTTTTGATGGCAGAAAGTGGCACCGTCCGTGTTTTTTCGGGTCTAACTCGGGTTCAGCTTCTTGTTCCGGTTAGGGTTATGTTTAGGGTTGTTAGGAAAGAGTGAAGACGCAGAGTCCTGTTGAGTGTGGGGTTGCGTAAAGGCTCCCCCAGGGAGTTCAGGTGTAGCCAAAGGCTTCCGCTGAGAGCACTTTTTGATGGCAGAAAGTGGCACCGTACGTGTTTTTTCGGGTCTAACTCGGGTTCAGCTTCTTGTTCCAGTTAGGGTTATGTTTAGGGTTGTTAGGAAAGAGTGAAGGCGCAGAGTCCTGTTGAGTGTGGGGTTGCGTAAAGGCTCCCCCAGGGAGTTCAGGTGTAGCCAAAGGCTTCCGCTGAGAGCACTTTTTGATGGCAGAAAGTGGCACCGTCCGTGTTTTTTCGGGTCTAACTCGGGTTCAGCTTCTTGTTCCGGTTAGGGTTATGTTTAGGGTTGTTTGGAAAGAGTGAAGGCGCAGAGTCCTGTTGAGTGTGGGGTTGCGTAAAGGCTCCCCCAGGGAGTTCAGGTGTACCCAAAGGCTTCCGCTGAGAGCACTTTTTGATGGCAGAAAGTGGCACCGTCCGTGTTTTTTCGGGTCTAACTCGGGTTCAGCTTCTTGTTCCGGTTAGGGTTATGTTTAGGGTTGTTAGGAAAGAGTGAAGACGCAGAGTCCTGTTGAGTGTGGGGTTGCGTAAAGGCTCCCCCAGGGAGTTCAGGTGTACCCAAAGGCTTCCGCTGAGAGCACTTTTTGATGGCAGAAAGTGGCACCGTCCGTGTTTTTTCGGGTCTAACTCGGGTTCAGCTTCTTGTTCCGGTTAGGGTTATGTTTAGGGTTGTTTGGAAAGAGTGAAGGCGCAGAGTCCTGTTGAGTGTGGGGTTGCGTAAAGGCTCCCCCAGGGAGTTCAGGTGTACCCAAAGGCTTCCGCTGAGAGCACTTTTTGATGGCAGAAAGTGGCACCGTACGTGTTTTTTCGGGTCTAACTCGGGTTCAGCTTCTTGTTCCGGTTAGGGTTATGTTTAGGGTTGTTAGGAAAGAGTGAAGACGCAGAGTCCTGTTGAGTGTGGGGTTGCGTAAAGGCTCCCCCAGGGAGTTCAGGTGTACCCAAAGGCTTCCGCTGAGAGCACTTTTTGATGGCAGAAAGTGGCACCGTCCGTGTTTTTTCGGGTCTAGGTCGGGTTCAGCTTCTTGTTCCGGTTAGGGTTATGTTTAGGGTTGTTAGGAAAGAGTGAAGGCGCAGAGTCCTGTTGAGTGTGGGGTTGCGTAAAGGCTCCCCCAGGGAGTTCAGGTGTAGCCAAAGGCTTCCGCTGAGAGCACTTTTTGATGGCAGAAAGTGGCACCGTCCGTGTTTTTTCGGGTCTAACTCGGGTTCAGCTTCTTGTTCCGGTTAGGGTTATGTTTAGGGTTGTTAGGAAAGAGTGAAGGCGCAGAGTCCTGTTGAGTGTGGGGTTGCGTAAAGGCTCCCCCAGGGAGTTCAGGTGTACCCAAAGGCTTCCGCTGAGAGCACTTTTTGATGGCAGAAAGTGGCACCGTACGTGTTTTTTCGGGTCTAACTCGGGTTCAGCTTCTTGTTCCGGTTAGGGTTATGTTTAGGGTTGTTTGGAAAGAGTGAAGGCGCAGAGTCCTGTTGAGTGTGGGGTTGCGTAAAGGCTCCCCCAGGGAGTTCAGGTGTACCCAAAGGCTTCCGCTGAGAGCACTTTTTGATGGCAGAAAGTGGCACCGTCCGTGTTTTTTCGGGTCTAACTCGGGTTCAGCTTCTTGTTCCGGTTAGGGTTATGTTTAGGGTTGTTAGGAAAGAGTGAAGGCGCAGAGTCCTGTTGAGTGTGGGGTTGCGTAAAGGCTCCCCCAGGGAGTTCAGGTGTACCCAAAGGCTTCCGCTGAGAGCACTTTTTGATGGCAGAAAGTGGCACCGTACGTGTTTTTTCGGGTCTAACTCGGGTTCAGCTTCTTGTTCCGGTTAGGGTTATGTTTAGGGTTGTTTGGAAAGAGTGAAGATGCAGAGTCCTGTTGAGTGTGGGGTTGCGTAAAGGCTCCCCCAGGGAGTTCAGGTGTACCCAAAGGCTTCCGCTGAGAGCACTTTTTGATGGCAGAAAGTGGCACCGTCCGTGTTTTTTCGGGTCTAACTCGGGTTCAGCTTCTTGTTCCGGTTAGGGTTATGTTTAGGGTTGTTAGGAAAGAGTGAAGGCGCAGAGTCCTGTTGAGTGTGGGGTTGCGTAAAGGCTCCCCCAGGGAGTTCAGGTGTAGCCAAAGGCTTCCGCTGAGAGCACTTTTTGATGGCAGAAAGTGGCACCGTCCGTGTTTTTTCGGGTCTAACTCGGGTTCAGCTTCTTGTTCCGGTTAGGGTTATGTTTAGGGTTGTTTGGAAAGAGTGAAGGCGCAGAGTCCTGTTGAGTGTGGGGTTGCGTAAAGGCTCCCCCAGGGAGTTCAGGTGTAGCCAAAGGCTTCCGCTGAGAGCACTTTTTGATGGCAGAAAGTGGCACCGTACGTGTTTTTTCGGGTCTAAGTCGGGTTCAGCTTCTTGTTCCGGTTAGGGTTATGTTTAGGGTTGTTAGGAAAGAGTGAAGGCGCAGAGTCCTGTTGAGTGTGGGGTTGCGTAAAGGCTCCCCCAGGGAGTTCAGGTGTAGCCAAAGGCTTCCGCTGAGAGCACTTTTTGATGGCAGAAAGTGGCACCGTCCGTGTTTTTTCGGGTCTAACTCGGGTTCAGCTTCTTGTTCCGGTTAGGGTTATGTTTAGGGTTGTTTGGAAAGAGTGAAGGCGCAGAGTCCTGTTGAGTGTGGGGTTGCGTAAAGGCTCCCCCAGGGAGTTCAGGTGTAGCCAAAGGCTTCCGCTGAGAGCACTTTTTGATGGCAGAAAGTGGCACCGTACGTGTTTTTTCGGGTCTAACTCGGGTTCAGCTTCTTGTTCCGGTTAGGGTTATGTTTAGGGTTGTTTGGAAAGAGTGAAGACGCAGAGTCCTGTTGAGTGTGGGGTTGCGTAAAGGCTCCCCCAGGGAGTTCAGGTGTAGCCAAAGGCTTCCGCTGAGAGCACTTTTTGATGGCAGAAAGTGGCACCGTCCGTGTTTTTTCGGGTCTAACTCGGGTTCAGCTTCTTGTTCCGGTTAGGGTTATGTTTAGGGTTGTTAGGAAAGAGTGAAGACGCAGAGTCCTGTTGAGTGTGGGGTTGCGTAAAGGCTCCCCCAGGGAGTTCAGGTGTAGCCAAAGGCTTCCGCTGAGAGCACTTTTTGATGGCAGAAAGTGGCACCGTCCGTGTTTTTTCGGGTCTAACTCGGGTTCAGCTTCTTGTTCCGGTTAGGGTTATGTTTAGGGTTGTTTGGAAAGAGTGAAGGCGCAGAGTCCTGTTGAGTGTGGGGTTGCGTAAAGGCTCCCCCAGGGAGTTCAGGTGTACCCAAAGGCTTCCGCTGAGAGCACTTTTTGATGGCAGAAAGTGGCACCGTACGTGTTTTTTCGGGTCTAACTCGGGTTCAGCTTCTTGTTCCGGTTAGGGTTATGTTTAGGGTTGTTAGGAAAGAGTGAAGACGCAGAGTCCTGTTGAGTGTGGGGTTGCGTAAAGGCTCCCCCAGGGAGTTCAGGTGTAGCCAAAGGCTTCCGCTGAGAGCACTTTTTGATGGCAGAAAGTGGCACCGTCCGTGTTTTTTCGGGTCTAACTCGGGTTCAGCTTCTTGTTCCGGTTAGGGTTATGTTTAGGGTTGTTAGGAAAGAGTGAAGGCGCAGAGTCCTGTTGAGTGTGGGGTTGCGTAAAGGCTCCCCCAGGGAGTTCAGGTGTAGCCAAAGGCTTCCGCTGAGAGCACTTTTTGATGGCAGAAAGTGGCACCGTCCGTGTTTTTTCGGGTCTAACTCGGGTTCAGCTTCTTGTTCCGGTTAGGGTTATGTTTAGGGTTGTTTGGAAAGAGTGAAGGCGCAGAGTCCTGTTGAGTGTGGGGTTGCGTAAAGGCTCCCCCAGGGAGTTCAGGTGTACCCAAAGGCTTCCGCTGAGAGCACTTTTTGATGGCAGAAAGTGGCACCGTCCGTGTTTTTTCGGGTCTAACTCGGGTTCAGCTTCTTGTTCCGGTTAGGGTTATGTTTAGGGTTGTTAGGAAAGAGTGAAGACGCAGAGTCCTGTTGAGTGTGGGGTTGCGTAAAGGCTCCCCCAGGGAGTTCAGGTGTACCCAAAGGCTTCCGCTGAGAGCACTTTTTGATGGCAGAAAGTGGCACCGTCCGTGTTTTTTCGGGTCTAACTCGGGTTCAGCTTCTTGTTCCGGTTAGGGTTATGTTTAGGGTTGTTTGGAAAGAGTGAAGGCGCAGAGTCCTGTTGAGTGTGGGGTTGCGTAAAGGCTCCCCCAGGGAGTTCAGGTGTACCCAAAGGCTTCCGCTGAGAGCACTTTTTGATGGCAGAAAGTGGCACCGTACGTGTTTTTTCGGGTCTAACTCGGGTTCAGCTTCTTGTTCCGGTTAGGGTTATGTTTAGGGTTGTTAGGAAAGAGTGAAGACGCAGAGTCCTGTTGAGTGTGGGGTTGCGTAAAGGCTCCCCCAGGGAGTTCAGGTGTAGCCAAAGGCTTCCGCTGAGAGCACTTTTTGATGGCAGAAAGTGGCACCGTACGTGTTTTTTCGGGTCTAACTCGGGTTCAGCTTCTTGTTCCGGTTAGGGTTATGTTTAGGGTTGTTAGGAAAGAGTGAAGGCGCAGAGTCCTGTTGAGTGTGGGGTTGCGTAAAGGCTCCCCCAGGGAGTTCAGGTGTACCCAAAGGCTTCCGCTGAGAGCACTTTTTGATGGCAGAAAGTGGCACCGTCCGTGTTTTTTCAGGTGTAAGTCGGGTTCAGCTTCTTGTTCCGGTTAGGGTTATGTTTAGGGTTGTTTGGAAAGAGTGAAGGCGCAGAGTCCTGTTGAGTGTGGGGTTGCGTAAAGGCTCCCCCAGGGAGTTCAGGTGTACCCAAAGGCTTCCGCTGAGAGCACTTTTTGATGGCAGAAAGTGGCACCGTCCGTGTTTTTTCGGGTCTAACTCGGGTTCAGCTTCTTGTTCCGGTTAGGGTTATGTTTAGGGTTGTTAGGAAAGAGTGAAGGCGCAGAGTCCTGTTGAGTGTGGGGTTGCGTAAAGGCTCCCCCAGGGAGTTCAGGTGTACCCAAAGGCTTCCGCTGAGAGCACTTTTTGATGGCAGAAAGTGGCACCGTCCGTGTTTTTTCGGGTCTAACTCGGGTTCAGCTTCTTGTTCCGGTTAGGGTTATGTTTAGGGTTGTTTGGAAAGAGTGAAGGCGCAGAGTCCTGTTGAGTGTGGGGTTGCGTAAAGGCTCCCCCAGGGAGTTCAGGTGTACCCAAAGGCTTCCGCTGAGAGCACTTTTTGATGGCAGAAAGTGGCACCGTACGTGTTTTTTCGGGTCTAACTCGGGTTCAGCTTCTTGTTCCGGTTAGGGTTATGTTTAGGGTTGTTAGGAAAGAGTGAAGACGCAGAGTCCTGTTGAGTGTGGGGTTGCGTAAAGGCTCCCCCAGGGAGTTCAGGTGTACCCAAAGGCTTCCGCTGAGAGCACTTTTTGATGGCAGAAAGTGGCACCGTCCGTGTTTTTTCGGGTCTAACTCGGGTTCAGCTTCTTGTTCCGGTTAGGGTTATGTTTAGGGTTGTTAGGAAAGAGTGAAGACGCAGAGTCCTGTTGAGTGTGGGGTTGCGTAAAGGCTCCCCCAGGGAGTTCAGGTGTACCCAAAGGCTTCCGCTGAGAGCACTTTTTGATGGCAGAAAGTGGCACCGTCCGTGTTTTTTCGGGTCTAACTCGGGTTCAGCTTCTTGTTCCGGTTAGGGTTATGTTTAGGGTTGTTAGGAAAGAGTGAAGACGCAGAGTCCTGTTGAGTGTGGGGTTGCGTAAAGGCTCCCCCAGGGAGTTCAGGTGTAGCCAAAGGCTTCCGCTGAGAGCACTTTTTGATGGCAGAAAGTGGCACCGTACGTGTTTTTTCGGGTCTAACTCGGGTTCAGCTTCTTGTTCCGGTTAGGGTTATGTTTAGGGTTGTTAGGAAAGAGTGAAGGCGCAGAGTCCTGTTGAGTGTGGGGTTGCGTAAAGGCTCCCCCAGGGAGTTCAGGTGTACCCAAAGGCTTCCGCTGAGAGCACTTTTTGATGGCAGAAAGTGGCACCGTACGTGTTTTTTCGGGTCTAACTCGGGTTCAGCTTCTTGTTCCGGTTAGGGTTATGTTTAGGGTTGTTAGGAAAGAGTGAAGACGCAGAGTCCTGTTGAGTGTGGGGTTGCGTAAAGGCTCCCCCAGGGAGTTCAGGTGTAGCCAAAGGCTTCCGCTGAGAGCACTTTTTGATGGCAGAAAGTGGCACCGTCCGTGTTTTTTCGGGTCTAACTCGGGTTCAGCTTCTTGTTCCGGTTAGGGTTATGTTTAGGGTTGTTAGGAAAGAGTGAAGGCGCAGAGTCCTGTTGAGTGTGGGGTTGCGTAAAGGCTCCCCCAGGGAGTTCAGGTGTACCCAAAGGCTTCCGCTGAGAGCACTTTTTGATGGCAGAAAGTGGCACCGTCCGTGTTTTTTCGGGTCTAACTCGGGTTCAGCTTCTTGTTCCGGTTAGGGTTATGTTTAGGGTTGTTAGGAAAGAGTGAAGACGCAGAGTCCTGTTGAGTGTGGGGTTGCGTAAAGGCTCCCCCAGGGAGTTCAGGTGTAGCCAAAGGCTTCCGCTGAGAGCACTTTTTGATGGCAGAAAGTGGCACCGTACGTGTTTTTTCGGGTCTAACTCGGGTTCAGCTTCTTGTTCCGGTTAGGGTTATGTTTAGGGTTGTTAGGAAAGAGTGAAGGCGCAGAGTCCTGTTGAGTGTGGGGTTGCGTAAAGGCTCCCCCAGGGAGTTCAGGTGTAGCCAAAGGCTTCCGCTGAGAGCACTTTTTGATGGCAGAAAGTGGCACCGTCCGTGTTTTTTCGGGTCTAACTCGGGTTCAGCTTCTTGTTCCGGTTAGGGTTATGTTTAGGGTTGTTAGGAAAGAGTGAAGGCGCAGAGTCCTGTTGAGTGTGGGGTTGCGTAAAGGCTCCCCCAGGGAGTTCAGGTGTAGCCAAAGGCTTCCGCTGAGAGCACTTTTTGATGGCAGAAAGTGGCACCGTCCGTGTTTTTTCGGGTCTAAGTCGGGTTCAGCTTCTTGTTCCGGTTAGGGTTATGTTTAGGGTTGTTTGGAAAGAGTGAAGGCGCAGAGTCCTGTTGAGTGTGGGGTTGCGTAAAGGCTCCCCCAGGGAGTTCAGGTGTACCCAAAGGCTTCCGCTGAGAGCACTTTTTGATGGCAGAAAGTGGCACCGTACGTGTTTTTTCGGGTCTAACTCGGGTTCAGCTTCTTGTTCCGGTTAGGGTTATGTTTAGGGTTGTTAGGAAAGAGTGAAGGCGCAGAGTCCTGTTGAGTGTGGGGTTGCGTAAAGGCTCCCCCAGGGAGTTCAGGTGTACCCAAAGGCTTCCGCTGAGAGCACTTTTTGATGGCAGAAAGTGGCACCGTACGTGTTTTTTCGGGTCTAACTCGGGTTCAGCTTCTTGTTCCGGTTAGGGTTATGTTTAGGGTTGTTTGGAAAGAGTGAAGGCGCAGAGTCCTGTTGAGTGTGGGGTTGCGTAAAGGCTCCCCCAGGGAGTTCAGGTGTAGCCAAAGGCTTCCGCTGAGAGCACTTTTTGATGGCAGAAAGTGGCACCGTACGTGTTTTTTCGGGTCTAACTCGGGTTCAGCTTCTTGTTCCGGTTAGGGTTATGTTTAGGGTTGTTAGGAAAGAGTGAAGGCGCAGAGTCCTGTTGAGTGTGGGGTTGCGTAAAGGCTCCCCCAGGGAGTTCAGGTGTAGCCAAAGGCTTCCGCTGAGAGCACTTTTTGATGGCAGAAAGTGGCACCGTACGTGTTTTTTCGGGTCTAACTCGGGTTCAGCTTCTTGTTCCGGTTAGGGTTATGTTTAGGGTTGTTTGGAAAGAGTGAAGGCGCAGAGTCCTGTTGAGTGTGGGGTTGCGTAAAGGCTCCCCCAGGGAGTTCAGGTGTACCCAAAGGCTTCCGCTGAGAGCACTTTTTGATGGCAGAAAGTGGCACCGTCCGTGTTTTTTCGGGTCTAACTCGGGTTCAGCTTCTTGTTCCGGTTAGGGTTATGTTTAGGGTTGTTAGGAAAGAGTGAAGACGCAGAGTCCTGTTGAGTGTGGGGTTGCGTAAAGGCTCCCCCAGGGAGTTCAGGTGTACCCAAAGGCTTCCGCTGAGAGCACTTTTTGATGGCAGAAAGTGGCACCGTCCGTGTTTTTTCGGGTCTAACTCGGGTTCAGCTTCTTGTTCCGGTTAGGGTTATGTTTAGGGTTGTTTGGAAAGAGTGAAGGCGCAGAGTCCTGTTGAGTGTGGGGTTGCGTAAAGGCTCCCCCAGGGAGTTCAGGTGTACCCAAAGGCTTCCGCTGAGAGCACTTTTTGATGGCAGAAAGTGGCACCGTACGTGTTTTTTCGGGTCTAACTCGGGTTCAGCTTCTTGTTCCGGTTAGGGTTATGTTTAGGGTTGTTAGGAAAGAGTGAAGACGCAGAGTCCTGTTGAGTGTGGGGTTGCGTAAAGGCTCCCCCAGGGAGTTCAGGTGTAGCCAAAGGCTTCCGCTGAGAGCACTTTTTGATGGCAGAAAGTGGCACCGTCCGTGTTTTTTCGGGTCTAACTCGGGTTCAGCTTCTTGTTCCGGTTAGGGTTATGTTTAGGGTTGTTAGGAAAGAGTGAAGGCGCAGAGTCCTGTTGAGTGTGGGGTTGCGTAAAGGCTCCCCCAGGGAGTTCAGGTGTAGCCAAAGGCTTCCGCTGAGAGCACTTTTTGATGGCAGAAAGTGGCACCGTCCGTGTTTTTTCGGGTCTAACTCGGGTTCAGCTTCTTGTTCCGGTTAGGGTTATGTTTAGGGTTGTTAGGAAAGAGTGAAGGCGCAGAGTCCTGTTGAGTGTGGGGTTGCGTAAAGGCTCCCCCAGGGAGTTCAGGTGTACCCAAAGGCTTCCGCTGAGAGCACTTTTTGATGGCAGAAAGTGGCACCGTCGTGTTTTTTCGGGTCTAACTCGGGTTCAGCTTCTTGTTCCGGTTAGGGTTATGTTTAGGGTTGTTAGGAAAGAGTGAAGGCGCAGAGTCCTGTTGAGTGTGGGGTTGCGTAAAGGCTCCCCCAGGGAGTTCAGGTGTACCCAAAGGCTTCCGCTGAGAGCACTTTTTGATGGCAGAAAGTGGCACCGTACGTGTTTTTTCGGGTCTAACTCGGGTTCAGCTTCTTGTTCCGGTTAGGGTTATGTTTAGGGTTGTTAGGAAAGAGTGAAGACGCAGAGTCCTGTTGAGTGTGGGGTTGCGTAAAGGCTCCCCCAGGGAGTTCAGGTGTACCCAAAGGCTTCCGCTGAGAGCACTTTTTGATGGCAGAAAGTGGCACCGTACGTGTTTTTTCGGGTCTAACTCGGGTTCAGCTTCTTGTTCCGGTTAGGGTTATGTTTAGGGTTGTTAGGAAAGAGTGAAGACGCAGAGTCCTGTTGAGTGTGGGGTTGCGTAAAGGCTCCCCCAGGGAGTTCAGGTGTACCCAAAGGCTTCCGCTGAGAGCACTTTTTGATGGCAGAAAGTGGCACCGTCCGTGTTTTTTCGGGTCTAACTCGGGTTCAGCTTCTTGTTCCGGTTAGGGTTATGTTTAGGGTTGTTTGGAAAGAGTGAAGGCGCAGAGTCCTGTTGAGTGTGGGGTTGCGTAAAGGCTCCCCCAGGGAGTTCAGGTGTAGCCAAAGGCTTCCGCTGAGAGCACTTTTTGATGGCAGAAAGTGGCACCGTACGTGTTTTTTCGGGTCTAACTCGGGTTCAGCTTCTTGTTCCGGTTAGGGTTATGTTTAGGGTTGTTAGGAAAGAGTGAAGACGCAGAGTCCTGTTGAGTGTGGGGTTGCGTAAAGGCTCCCCCAGGGAGTTCAGGTGTACCCAAAGGCTTCCGCTGAGAGCACTTTTTGATGGCAGAAAGTGGCACCGTCCGTGTTTTTTCGGGTCTAACTCGGGTTCAGCTTCTTGTTCCGGTTAGGGTTATGTTTAGGGTTGTTTGGAAAGAGTGAAGGCGCAGAGTCCTGTTGAGTGTGGGGTTGCGTAAAGGCTCCCCCAGGGAGTTCAGGTGTACCCAAAGGCTTCCGCTGAGAGCACTTTTTGATGGCAGAAAGTGGCACCGTACGTGTTTTTTCGGGTCTAACTCGGGTTCAGCTTCTTGTTCCGGTTAGGGTTATGTTTAGGGTTGTTAGGAAAGAGTGAAGGCGCAGAGTCCTGTTGAGTGTGGGGTTGCGTAAAGGCTCCCCCAGGGAGTTCAGGTGTACCCAAAGGCTTCCGCTGAGAGCACTTTTTGATGGCAGAAAGTGGCACCGTACGTGTTTTTTCGGGTCTAACTCGGGTTCAGCTTCTTGTTCCGGTTAGGGTTATGTTTAGGGTTGTTAGGAAAGAGTGAAGGCGCAGAGTCCTGTTGAGTGTGGGGTTGCGTAAAGGCTCCCCCAGGGAGTTCAGGTGTAGCCAAAGGCTTCCGCTGAGAGCACTTTTTGATGGCAGAAAGTGGCACCGTCCGTGTTTTTTCGGGTCTAACTCGGGTTCAGCTTCTTGTTCCGGTTAGGGTTATGTTTAGGGTTGTTAGGAAAGAGTGAAGGCGCAGAGTCCTGTTGAGTGTGGGGTTGCGTAAAGGCTCCCCCAGGGAGTTCAGGTGTAGCCAAAGGCTTCCGCTGAGAGCACTTTTTGATGGCAGAAAGTGGCACCGTACGTGTTTTTTCGGGTCTAACTCGGGTTCAGCTTCTTGTTCCGGTTAGGGTTATGTTTAGGGTTGTTAGGAAAGAGTGAAGGCGCAGAGTCCTGTTGAGTGTGGGGTTGCGTAAAGGCTCCCCCAGGGAGTTCAGGTGTACCCAAAGGCTTCCGCTGAGAGCACTTTTTGATGGCAGAAAGTGGCACCGTACGTGTTTTTTCGGGTCTAACTCGGGTTCAGCTTCTTGTTCCGGTTAGGGTTATGTTTAGGGTTGTTAGGAAAGAGTGAAGACGCAGAGTCCTGTTGAGTGTGGGGTTGCGTAAAGGCTCCCCCAGGGAGTTCAGGTGTACCCAAAGGCTTCCGCTGAGAGCACTTTTTGATGGCAGAAAGTGGCACCGTACGTGTTTTTTCGGGTCTAACTCGGGTTCAGCTTCTTGTTCCGGTTAGGGTTATGTTTAGGGTTGTTAGGAAAGAGTGAAGGCGCAGAGTCCTGTTGAGTGTGGGGTTGCGTAAAGGCTCCCCCAGGGAGTTCAGGTGTACCCAAAGGCTTCCGCTGAGAGCACTTTTTGATGGCAGAAAGTGGCACCGTCGTGTTTTTTCGGGTCTAACTCGGGTTCAGCTTCTTGTTCCGGTTAGGGTTATGTTTAGGGTTGTTAGGAAAGAGTGAAGACGCAGAGTCCTGTTGAGTGTGGGGTTGCGTAAAGGCTCCCCCAGGGAGTTCAGGTGTAGCCAAAGGCTTCCGCTGAGAGCACTTTTTGATGGCAGAAAGTGGCACCGTACGTGTTTTTTCGGGTCTAACTCGGGTTCAGCTTCTTGTTCCGGTTAGGGTTATGTTTAGGGTTGTTTGGAAAGAGTGAAGGCGCAGAGTCCTGTTGAGTGTGGGGTTGCGTAAAGGCTCCCCCAGGGAGTTCAGGTGTACCCAAAGGCTTCCGCTGAGAGCACTTTTTGATGGCAGAAAGTGGCACCGTACGTGTTTTTTCGGGTCTAACTCGGGTTCAGCTTCTTGTTCCGGTTAGGGTTATGTTTAGGGTTGTTAGGAAAGAGTGAAGACGCAGAGTCCTGTTGAGTGTGGGGTTGCGTAAAGGCTCCCCCAGGGAGTTCAGGTGTACCCAAAGGCTTCCGCTGAGAGCACTTTTTGATGGCAGAAAGTGGCACCGTACGTGTTTTTTCGGGTCTAACTCGGGTTCAGCTTCTTGTTCCGGTTAGGGTTATGTTTAGGGTTGTTAGGAAAGAGTGAAGACGCAGAGTCCTGTTGAGTGTGGGGTTGCGTAAAGGCTCCCCCAGGGAGTTCAGGTGTACCCAAAGGCTTCCGCTGAGAGCACTTTTTGATGGCAGAAAGTGGCACCGTACGTGTTTTTTCGGGTCTAACTCGGGTTCAGCTTCTTGTTCCGGTTAGGGTTATGTTTAGGGTTGTTAGGAAAGAGTGAAGGCGCAGAGTCCTGTTGAGTGTGGGGTTGCGTAAAGGCTCCCCCAGGGAGTTCAGGTGTACCCAAAGGCTTCCGCTGAGAGCACTTTTTGATGGCAGAAAGTGGCACCGTACGTGTTTTTTCGGGTCTAACTCGGGTTCAGCTTCTTGTTCCGGTTAGGGTTATGTTTAGGGTTGTTAGGAAAGAGTGAAGACGCAGAGTCCTGTTGAGTGTGGGGTTGCGTAAAGGCTCCCCCAGGGAGTTCAGGTGTACCCAAAGGCTTCCGCTGAGAGCACTTTTTGATGGCAGAAAGTGGCACCGTACGTGTTTTTTCGGGTCTAACTCGGGTTCAGCTTCTTGTTCCGGTTAGGGTTATGTTTAGG
This sequence comes from Anser cygnoides, assembly GCF_040182565.1. Taxonomy (NCBI): domain Eukaryota; kingdom Metazoa; phylum Chordata; class Aves; order Anseriformes; family Anatidae; genus Anser; species Anser cygnoides. The sequence continues at coordinate 404,544 of NC_089875.1, read as the reverse complement.
GTTGTTAGGAAAGAGTGAAGACGCAGAGTCCTGTTGAGTGTGGGGTTGCGTAAAGGCTCCCCCAGGGAGTTCAGGTGTACCCAAAGGCTTCCGCTGAGAGCACTTTTTGATGGCAGAAAGTGGCACCGTACGTGTTTTTTCGGGTCTAACTCGGGTTCAGCTTCTTGTTCCGGTTAGGGTTATGTTTAGGGTTGTTAGGAAAGAGTGAAGACGCAGAGTCCTGTTGAGTGTGGGGTTGCGTAAAGGCTCCCCCAGGGAGTTCAGGTGTACCCAAAGGCTTCCGCTGAGAGCACTTTTTGATGGCAGAAAGTGGCACCGTACGTGTTTTTTCGGGTCTAACTCGGGTTCAGCTTCTTGTTCCGGTTAGGGTTATGTTTAGGGTTGTTAGGAAAGAGTGAAGACGCAGAGTCCTGTTGAGTGTGGGGTTGCGTAAAGGCTCCCCCAGGGAGTTCAGGTGTACCCAAAGGCTTCCGCTGAGAGCACTTTTTGATGGCAGAAAGTGGCACCGTACGTGTTTTTTCGGGTCTAACTCGGGTTCAGCTTCTTGTTCCGGTTAGGGTTATGTTTAGGGTTGTTAGGAAAGAGTGAAGACGCAGAGTCCTGTTGAGTGTGGGGTTGCGTAAAGGCTCCCCCAGGGAGTTCAGGTGTACCCAAAGGCTTCCGCTGAGAGCACTTTTTGATGGCAGAAAGTGGCACCGTACGTGTTTTTTCGGGTCTAACTCGGGTTCAGCTTCTTGTTCCGGTTAGGGTTATGTTTAGGGTTGTTAGGAAAGAGTGAAGACGCAGAGTCCTGTTGAGTGTGGGGTTGCGTAAAGGCTCCCCCAGGGAGTTCAGGTGTACCCAAAGGCTTCCGCTGAGAGCACTTTTTGATGGCAGAAAGTGGCACCGTACGTGTTTTTTCGGGTCTAACTCGGGTTCAGCTTCTTGTTCCGGTTAGGGTTATGTTTAGGGTTGTTAGGAAAGAGTGAAGACGCAGAGTCCTGTTGAGTGTGGGGTTGCGTAAAGGCTCCCCCAGGGAGTTCAGGTGTACCCAAAGGCTTCCGCTGAGAGCACTTTTTGATGGCAGAAAGTGGCACCGTACGTGTTTTTTCGGGTCTAACTCGGGTTCAGCTTCTTGTTCCGGTTAGGGTTATGTTTAGGGTTGTTAGGAAAGAGTGAAGACGCAGAGTCCTGTTGAGTGTGGGGTTGCGTAAAGGCTCCCCCAGGGAGTTCAGGTGTACCCAAAGGCTTCCGCTGAGAGCACTTTTTGATGGCAGAAAGTGGCACCGTACGTGTTTTTTCGGGTCTAACTCGGGTTCAGCTTCTTGTTCCGGTTAGGGTTATGTTTAGGGTTGTTAGGAAAGAGTGAAGACGCAGAGTCCTGTTGAGTGTGGGGTTGCGTAAAGGCTCCCCCAGGGAGTTCAGGTGTACCCAAAGGCTTCCGCTGAGAGCACTTTTTGATGGCAGAAAGTGGCACCGTACGTGTTTTTTCGGGTCTAACTCGGGTTCAGCTTCTTGTTCCGGTTAGGGTTATGTTTAGGGTTGTTAGGAAAGAGTGAAGACGCAGAGTCCTGTTGAGTGTGGGGTTGCGTAAAGGCTCCCCCAGGGAGTTCAGGTGTACCCAAAGGCTTCCGCTGAGAGCACTTTTTGATGGCAGAAAGTGGCACCGTACGTGTTTTTTCGGGTCTAACTCGGGTTCAGCTTCTTGTTCCGGTTAGGGTTATGTTTAGGGTTGTTAGGAAAGAGTGAAGACGCAGAGTCCTGTTGAGTGTGGGGTTGCGTAAAGGCTCCCCCAGGGAGTTCAGGTGTACCCAAAGGCTTCCGCTGAGAGCACTTTTTGATGGCAGAAAGTGGCACCGTCCGTGTTTTTTCGGGTCTAACTCGGGTTCAGCTTCTTGTTCCGGTTAGGGTTATGTTTAGGGTTGTTAGGAAAGAGTGAAGACGCAGAGTCCTGTTGAGTGTGGGGTTGCGTAAAGGCTCCCCCAGGGAGTTCAGGTGTACCCAAAGGCTTCCGCTGAGAGCACTTTTTGATGGCAGAAAGTGGCACCGTACGTGTTTTTTCGGGTCTAACTCGGGTTCAGCTTCTTGTTCCGGTTAGGGTTATGTTTAGGGTTGTTAGGAAAGAGTGAAGACGCAGAGTCCTGTTGAGTGTGGGGTTGCGTAAAGGCTCCCCCAGGGAGTTCAGGTGTACCCAAAGGCTTCCGCTGAGAGCACTTTTTGATGGCAGAAAGTGGCACCGTACGTGTTTTTTCGGGTCTAACTCGGGTTCAGCTTCTTGTTCCGGTTAGGGTTATGTTTAGGGTTGTTAGGAAAGAGTGAAGACGCAGAGTCCTGTTGAGTGTGGGGTTGCGTAAAGGCTCCCCCAGGGAGTTCAGGTGTACCCAAAGGCTTCCGCTGAGAGCACTTTTTGATGGCAGAAAGTGGCACCGTACGTGTTTTTTCGGGTCTAACTCGGGTTCAGCTTCTTGTTCCGGTTAGGGTTATGTTTAGGGTTGTTAGGAAAGAGTGAAGACGCAGAGTCCTGTTGAGTGTGGGGTTGCGTAAAGGCTCCCCCAGGGAGTTCAGGTGTACCCAAAGGCTTCCGCTGAGAGCACTTTTTGATGGCAGAAAGTGGCACCGTACGTGTTTTTTCGGGTCTAACTCGGGTTCAGCTTCTTGTTCCGGTTAGGGTTATGTTTAGGGTTGTTAGGAAAGAGTGAAGACGCAGAGTCCTGTTGAGTGTGGGGTTGCGTAAAGGCTCCCCCAGGGAGTTCAGGTGTACCCAAAGGCTTCCGCTGAGAGCACTTTTTGATGGCAGAAAGTGGCACCGTACGTGTTTTTTCGGGTCTAACTCGGGTTCAGCTTCTTGTTCCGGTTAGGGTTATGTTTAGGGTTGTTAGGAAAGAGTGAAGACGCAGAGTCCTGTTGAGTGTGGGGTTGCGTAAAGGCTCCCCCAGGGAGTTCAGGTGTACCCAAAGGCTTCCGCTGAGAGCACTTTTTGATGGCAGAAAGTGGCACCGTGCGTGTTTTTTCGGGTCTAACTCGGGTTCAGCTTCTTGTTCCGGTTAGGGTTATGTTTAGGGTTGTTAGGAAAGAGTGAAGACGCAGAGTCCTGTTGAGTGTGGGGTTGCGTAAAGGCTCCCCCAGGGAGTTCAGGTGTACCCAAAGGCTTCCGCTGAGAGCACTTTTTGATGGCAGAAAGTGGCACCGTACGTGTTTTTTCGGGTCTAACTCGGGTTCAGCTTCTTGTTCCGGTTAGGGTTATGTTTAGGGTTGTTAGGAAAGAGTGAAGACGCAGAGTCCTGTTGAGTGTGGGGTTGCGTAAAGGCTCCCCCAGGGAGTTCAGGTGTACCCAAAGGCTTCCGCTGAGAGCACTTTTTGATGGCAGAAAGTGGCACCGTACGTGTTTTTTCGGGTCTAACTCGGGTTCAGCTTCTTGTTCCGGTTAGGGTTATGTTTAGGGTTGTTAGGAAAGAGTGAAGACGCAGAGTCCTGTTGAGTGTGGGGTTGCGTAAAGGCTCCCCCAGGGAGTTCAGGTGTACCCAAAGGCTTCCGCTGAGAGCACTTTTTGATGGCAGAAAGTGGCACCGTACGTGTTTTTTCGGGTCTAACTCGGGTTCAGCTTCTTGTTCCGGTTAGGGTTATGTTTAGGGTTGTTAGGAAAGAGTGAAGACGCAGAGTCCTGTTGAGTGTGGGGTTGCGTAAAGGCTCCCCCAGGGAGTTCAGGTGTAGCCAAAGGCTTCCGCTGAGAGCACTTTTTGATGGCAGAAAGTGGCACCGTACGTGTTTTTTCGGGTCTAACTCGGGTTCAGCTTCTTGTTCCGGTTAGGGTTATGTTTAGGGTTGTTAGGAAAGAGTGAAGACGCAGAGTCCTGTTGAGTGTGGGGTTGCGTAAAGGCTCCCCCAGGGAGTTCAGGTGTACCCAAAGGCTTCCGCTGAGAGCACTTTTTGATGGCAGAAAGTGGCACCGTACGTGTTTTTTCGGGTCTAACTCGGGTTCAGCTTCTTGTTCCGGTTAGGGTTATGTTTAGGGTTGTTAGGAAAGAGTGAAGACGCAGAGTCCTGTTGAGTGTGGGGTTGCGTAAAGGCTCCCCCAGGGAGTTCAGGTGTACCCAAAGGCTTCCGCTGAGAGCACTTTTTGATGGCAGAAAGTGGCACCGTACGTGTTTTTTCGGGTCTAACTCGGGTTCAGCTTCTTGTTCCGGTTAGGGTTATGTTTAGGGTTGTTAGGAAAGAGTGAAGACGCAGAGTCCTGTTGAGTGTGGGGTTGCGTAAAGGCTCCCCCAGGGAGTTCAGGTGTACCCAAAGGCTTCCGCTGAGAGCACTTTTTGATGGCAGAAAGTGGCACCGTACGTGTTTTTTCGGGTCTAACTCGGGTTCAGCTTCTTGTTCCGGTTAGGGTTATGTTTAGGGTTGTTAGGAAAGAGTGAAGGCGCAGAGTCCTGTTGAGTGTGGGGTTGCGTAAAGGCTCCCCCAGGGAGTTCAGGTGTACCCAAAGGCTTCCGCTGAGAGCACTTTTTGATGGCAGAAAGTGGCACCGTACGTGTTTTTTCGGGTCTAACTCGGGTTCAGCTTCTTGTTCCGGTTAGGGTTATGTTTAGGGTTGTTAGGAAAGAGTGAAGACGCAGAGTCCTGTTGAGTGTGGGGTTGCGTAAAGGCTCCCCCAGGGAGTTCAGGTGTACCCAAAGGCTTCCGCTGAGAGCACTTTTTGATGGCAGAAAGTGGCACCGTACGTGTTTTTTCGGGTCTAACTCGGGTTCAGCTTCTTGTTCCGGTTAGGGTTATGTTTAGGGTTGTTAGGAAAGAGTGAAGGCGCAGAGTCCTGTTGAGTGTGGGGTTGCGTAAAGGCTCCCCCAGGGAGTTCAGGTGTACCCAAAGGCTTCCGCTGAGAGCACTTTTTGATGGCAGAAAGTGGCACCGTACGTGTTTTTTCGGGTCTAACTCGGGTTCAGCTTCTTGTTCCGGTTAGGGTTATGTTTAGGGTTGTTTGGAAAGAGTGAAGGCGCAGAGTCCTGTTGAGTGTGGGGTTGCGTAAAGGCTCCCCCAGGGAGTTCAGGTGTACCCAAAGGCTTCCGCTGAGAGCACTTTTTGATGGCAGAAAGTGGCACCGTACGTGTTTTTTCGGGTCTAAGTCGGGTTCAGCTTCTTGTTCCGGTTAGGGTTATGTTTAGGGTTGTTAGGAAAGAGTGAAGGCGCAGAGTCCTGTTGAGTGTGGGGTTGCGTAAAGGCTCCCCCAGGGAGTTCAGGTGTAGCCAAAGGCTTCCGCTGAGAGCACTTTTTGATGGCAGAAAGTGGCACCGTCTGTGTTTTTTCGGGTCTAACTCGGGTTCAGCTTCTTGTTCCGGTTAGGGTTATGTTTAGGGTTGTTTGGAAAGAGTGAAGGCGCAGAGTCCTGTTGAGTGTGGGGTTGCGTAAAGGCTCCCCCAGGGAGTTCAGGTGTACCCAAAGGCTTCCGCTGAGAGCACTTTTTGATGGCAGAAAGTGGCACCGTACGTGTTTTTTCGGGTCTAACTCGGGTTCAGCTTCTTGTTCCGGTTAGGGTTATGTTTAGGGTTGTTAGGAAAGAGTGAAGACGCAGAGTCCTGTTGAGTGTGGGGTTGCGTAAAGGCTCCCCCAGGGAGTTCAGGTGTAGCCAAAGGCTTCCGCTGAGAGCACTTTTTGATGGCAGAAAGTGGCACCGTCCGTGTTTTTTCGGGTCTAACTCGGGTTCAGCTTCTTGTTCCGGTTAGGGTTATGTTTAGGGTTGTTAGGAAAGAGTGAAGGCGCAGAGTCCTGTTGAGTGTGGGGTTGCGTAAAGGCTCCCCCAGGGAGTTCAGGTGTACCCAAAGGCTTCCGCTGAGAGCACTTTTTGATGGCAGAAAGTGGCACCGTACGTGTTTTTTCGGGTCTAACTCGGGTTCAGCTTCTTGTTCCGGTTAGGGTTATGTTTAGGGTTGTTTGGAAAGAGTGAAGGCGCAGAGTCCTGTTGAGTGTGGGGTTGCGTAAAGGCTCCCCCAGGGAGTTCAGGTGTACCCAAAGGCTTCTGCTGAGAGCACTTTTTGATGGCAGAAAGTGGCACCGTACGTGTTTTTTAGGGTCTAACTCGGGTTCAGCTTCTTGTTCCGGTTAGGGTTATGTTTAGGGTTGTTAGGAAAGAGTGAAGGCGCAGAGTCCTGTTGAGTGTGGGGTTGCGTAAAGGCTCCCCCAGGGAGTTCAGGTGTACCCAAAGGCTTCCGCTGAGAGCACTTTTTGATGGCAGAAAGTGGCACCGTCCGTGTTTTTTCGGGTCTAAGTCGGGTTCAGCTTCTTGTTCCGGTTAGGGTTATGTTTAGGGTTGTTAGGTAAGAGTGAAGGCGCAGAGTCCTGTTGAGTGTGGGGTTGCGTAAAGGCTCCCCCAGGGAGTTCAGGTGTACCCAAAGGCTTCCACTGAGAGCACTTTTTGATGGCAGAAAGTGGCACCGTCCATGTTTTTTAGGGTCTAACTCAGGTTCAGCTTCTTGTTCCGGTTAGGGTTATGTTTAGGGTTGTTAGGAAAGAGTGAAGACGCAGAGTCCTGTTGAGTGTGGGGTTGCGTAAAGGCTCCCCCAGGGAGTTCAGGTGTACCCAAAGGCTTCCACTGAGAGCACTTTTTGATGGCAGAAAGTGGCACCGTACGTGTTTTTTCGGGTCTAACTCGGGTTCAGCTTCTTGTTCCGGTTAGGGTTATGTTTAGGGTTGTTAGGAAAGAGTGAAGACGCAGAGTCCTGTTGAGTGTGGGGTTGCGTAAAGGCTCCCCCAGGGAGTTCAGGTGTACCCAAAGGCTTCCGCTGAGAGCACTTTTTGATGGCAGAAAGTGGCACCGTACGTGTTTTTTCGGGTCTAACTCGGGTTCAGCTTCTTGTTCCGGTTAGGGTTATGTTTAGGGTTGTTAGGAAAGAGTGAAGGCGCAGAGTCCTGTTGAGTGTGGGGTTGCGTAAAGGCTCCCCCAGGGAGTTCAGATGTACCCAAAGGCTTCCGCTGAGAGCACTTTTTGATGGCAGAAAGTGGCACCGTACATGTTTTTTAGGGTCTAACTCAGGTTCAGCTTCTTGTTCCGGTTAGGGTTATGTTTAGGGTTGTTAGGAAAGAGTGAAGACGCAGAGCCCTGTTGAGTGTGGGGTTGCGTAAAGGCTCCCCCAGGGAGTTCAGGTGTAGCCAAAGGCTTCCGCTGAGAGCACTTTTTGATGGCAGAAAGTGGCACCGTACGTGTTTTTTCGGGTCTAACTCGGGTTCAGCTTCTTGTTCCGGTTAGGGTTATGTTTAGGGTTGTTAGGAAAGAGTGAAGGCGCAGAGTCCTGTTGAGTGTGGGGTTGCGTAAAGGCTCCCCCAGGGAGTTCAGGTGTACCCAAGGCTTCCGCTGAGAGCACTTTTTGATGGCAGAAAGTGGCACCGTACGTGTTTTTTCAGGTCTAACTCGGGTTCAGCTTCTTGTTCCGGATAGGGTTATGTTTAGGGTTGTTAGGAAAGAGTGAAGACGCAGAGTCCTGTTGAGTGTGGGGTTGCGTAAAGGCTCCCCCAGGGAGTTCAGGTGTACCCAAAGGCTTCCACTGAGAGCACTTTTTGATGGCAGAAAGTGGCACCGTCCGTGTTTTTTTCGGGGTCTAACTCGGGTTCAGCTTCTTTTTTCGGTTAGGGTTATGTTTAGGGTTGTTTGGAAAGAGTGAAGACGCAGAGTCCTGTTGAGTGTGGGGTTGCGTAAAGGCTCCCCCAGGGAGTTCAGGTGTAGCCAAAGGCTTCCGCTGAGAGCACTTTTTGATGGCAGAAAGTGGCACCGTCCGTGTTTTTTCGGGTCTAACTCGGGTTCAGCTTCTTGTTCCGGTTAGGGTTATGTTTAGGGTTGTTAGGAAAGAGTGAAGGCACAGAGTCCTGTTGAGTGTGGGGTTGCGTAAAGGCTCCCCCAGGGAGTTCAGGTGTAGCCAAAGGCTTCCGCTGAGAGCACTTTTTGATGGCAGAAAGTGGCGCCGTACGTGTTTTTTCGGGTCTACCTCGGGTTCAGCTTCTTGTTCCGGTTAGGGTTATGTTTAGGGTTGTTTGGAAAGAGTGAAGACGCAGAGTCCTGTTGAGTGTGGGGTTGCGTAAAGGCTCCCCCAGGGAGTTTAGGTGTACCCAAAGGCTTCCGCTGAGAGCACTTTTTGATGGCAGAAAGTGGCACCGTACGTGTTTTTTCGGGTCTAACTCGGGTTCAGCTTCTTGTTCCGGTTAGGGTTATGTTTAGGGTTGTTAGGAAAGAGTGAAGACGCAGAGTCCTGTTGAGTGTGGGGTTGCGTAAAGGCTCCCCCAGGGAGTTCAGGTGTACCCAAAGGCTTCCGCTGAGAGCACTTTTTGATGGCAGAAAGTGGCACCGTACGTGTTTTTTCGGGTCTAACTCGGGTTCAGCTTCTTGTTCCGGTTAGGGTTATGTTTAGGGTTGTTTGGAAAGAGTGAAGACGCAGAGTCCTGTTGAGTGTGGGGTTGCGTAAAGGCTCCCCCAGGGAGTTCAGGTGTACCCAAAGGCTTCCGCTGAGAGCACTTTTTGATGGCAGAAAGTGGCACCGTACGTGTTTTTTCGGGTCTAACTCGGGTTCAGCTTCTTGTTCCGGTTAGGGTTATGTTTAGGGTTGTTAGGAAAGAGTGAAGACGCAGAGTCCTGTTGAGTGTGGGGTTGCGTAAAGGCTCCCCCAGGGAGTTCAGGTGTACCCAAAGGCTTCCGCTGAGAGCACTTTTTGATGGCAGAAAGTGGCACCGTACGTGTTTTTCGGGTCTAACTCGGGTTCAGCTTCTTGTTCCGGTTAGGGTTATGTTTAGGGTTGTTAGGAAAGAGTGAAGGCGCAGAGTTCTGTTGAGTGTGGGGTTGCGTAAAGGCTCCCCCAGGGAGTTCAGGTGTACCCAAAGGCTTCCGCTGAGAGCACTTTTTGATGGCAGAAAGTGCACCGTACGTGTTTTTTCGGGTCTAACTCGGGTTCAGCTTCTTGTTCCGGTTAGGGTTATGTTTAGGGTTGTTAGGTAAGAGTGAAGACGCAGAGTCCTGTTGAGTGTGGGGTTGCGTAAAGGCTCCCCCAGGGAGTTCAGGTGTACCCAAAGGCTTCCGCTGAGAGCACTTTTTGATGGCAGAAAGTGGCACCGTGCGTGTTTTTTCGGGTCTAACTCGGGTTCAGCTTCTTGTTCCGGTTAGGGTTATGTTTAGGGTTGTTAGGAAAGAGTGAAGACGCAGAGTCCTGTTGAGTGTGGGGCTGCGTAAAGGTTCCCCCAGGGAGTTCAGGTGTACCCAAAGGCTTCCGCTGAGAGCTCTTTTTGATGGCAGAAAGTGGCACCGTGCGTGTTTTTTCGGGTCTAACTCGGGTTCAGCTTCTTGTTCCGGTTAGGGTTATGTTTAGGGTTGTTAGGAAAGAGTGAAGACGCAGAGTCCTGTTGAGTGTGGGGTTGCGTAAAGGCTCCCCCAGGGAGTTCAGGTGTACCCAAAGGCTTCCGCTGAGAGCACTTTTTGATGGCAGAAAGTGGCACCGTACGTGTTTTTTCGGGTCTAACTCGGGTTCAGCTTCTTGTTCCGGTTAGGGTTATGTTTAGGGTTGTTAGGAAAGAGTGAAGACGCAGAGTCCTGTTGAGTGTGGGGTTGCGTAAAGGCTCCCCCAGGGAGTTCAGGTGTACCCAAAGGCTTCCGCTGAGAGCACTTTTTGATGGCAGAAAGTGGCACCGTACGTGTTTTTTCAGGTCTAACTCGGGTTCAGCTTCTTGTTCCGGTTAGGGTTATGTTTAGGGTTGTTAGGAAAGAGTGAAGAGACAGAGTCCTGTTGAGTGTGGGGCTGCGTAAAGGCTCCCCAGGGAGTTCAGGTGTACCCAAAGGCTTCCGCTGAGAGCACTTTTTGATGGCATAATGTGACACCGTACGTGATTTTTCGGGTCTAACTCGGGCTCAGCTTCTTGTTCCGGTTAGGGTAATGTTTAGGGTTGTTAGGAGGAGTGAAGACGCAGAGTCCTGTTGAGTGTGGGGTTGCGTAAAGGCTCCCCCAGGGAGTTCAGGTGTACCCAAAGGCTTCCGCTGAGAGCACTTTTTGATGGCAGAAAGTGGCACCGTACGTGTTTTTTCGGGTCTAACTCGGGTTCAGTTTCTTTTTGCGGTTAGGGTTATGTTTAGGGTTGTTAGGAAAGAGTGAAGACGCAGAGTCCTGTTGAGTGTGGGGTTGCGTAAAGGCTCCCCCAGGGAGTTCAGGTGTACCCAAAGGCTTCCGCTGAGAGCACTTTTTGATGGCAGAAAGTGGCACCGTACGTGTTTTTTCGGGTCTAACTCGGGTTCAGCTTCTTGTTCCGGTTAGGGTTATGTTTAGGGTTGTTAGGAAAGAGTGAAGACGCAGAGTCCTGTTGAGTGTGGGGTTGCGTAAAGGCTCCCCCAGGGAGTTCAGGTGTACCCAAAGGCTTCCGCTGAGAGCACTTTTTGATGGCAGAAAGTGGCACCGTCCGTGTTTTTTCGGGTCTAACTCGGGTTCAGCTTCTTGTTCCGGTTAGGGTTATGTTTAGGGTTGTTAGGAAAGAGTGAAGGCGCAGAGTCCTGTTGAGTGTGGGGTTGCGTAAAGGCTCCCCCAGGGAGTTCAGGTGTACCCAAAGGCTTCCGCTGAGAGCACTTTTTGATGGCAGAAAGTGGCACCGTACGTGTTTTTTCGGGTCTAACTCGGGTTCAGCTTCTTGTTCCGGTTAGGGTTATGTTTAGGGTTGTTAGGAAAGAGTGAAGACGCAGAGTCCTGTTGAGTGTGGGGTTGCGTAAAGGCTCCCCCAGGGAGTTCAGGTGTACCCAAAGGCTTCCGCTGAGAGCACTTTTTGATGGCAGAAAGTGGCACCGTACGTGTTTTTTCGGGTCTAACTCGGGTTCAGCTTCTTGTTCCGGTTAGGGTTATGTTTAGGGTTGTTAGGAAAGAGTGAAGACGCAGAGTCCTGTTGAGTGTGGGGTTGCGTAAAGGCTCCCCCAGGGAGTTCAGGTGTACCCAAAGGCTTCCGCTGAGAGCACTTTTTGATGGCAGAAAGTGGCACCGTCCGTGTTTTTTCGGGTCTAACTCGGGTTCAGCTTCTTGTTCCGGTTAGGGTTATGTTTAGGGTTGTTTGGAAAGAGTGAAGACGCAGAGTCCTGTTGAGTGTGGGGTTGCGTAAAGGCTCCCCCAGGGAGTTCAGGTGTACCCAAAGGCTTCCGCTGAGAGCACTTTTTGATGGCAGAAAGTGGCACCGTACGTGTTTTTTCGGGTCTAACTCGGGTTCAGCTTCTTGTTCCGGTTAGGGTTATGTTTAGGGTTGTTAGGAAAGAGTGAAGACGCAGAGTCCTGTTGAGTGTGGGGTTGCGTAAAGGCTCCCCCAGGGAGTTCAGGTGTACCCAAAGGCTTCCGCTGAGAGCACTTTTTGATGGCAGAAAGTGGCACCGTACGTGTTTTTTCGGGTCTAACTCGGGTTCAGCTTCTTGTTCCGGTTAGGGTTATGTTTAGGGTTGTTAGGAAAGAGTGAAGACGCAGAGTCCTGTTGAGTGTGGGGTTGCGTAAAGGCTCCCCCAGGGAGTTCAGGTGTACCCAAAGGCTTCCGCTGAGAGCACTTTTTGATGGCAGAAAGTGGCACCGTCCGTGTTTTTTCGGGTCTAACTCGGGTTCAGCTTCTTGTTCCGGTTAGGGTTATGTTTAGGGTTGTTAGGAAAGAGTGAAGACGCAGAGTCCTGTTGAGTGTGGGGTTGCGTAAAGGCTCCCCCAGGGAGTTCAGGTGTACCCAAAGGCTTCCGCTGAGAGCACTTTTTGATGGCAGAAAGTGGCACCGTACGTGTTTTTTCGGGTCTAACTCGGGTTCAGCTTCTTGTTCCGGTTAGGGTTATGTTTAGGGTTGTTAGGAAAGAGTGAAGACGCAGAGTCCTGTTGAGTGTGGGGTTGCGTAAAGGCTCCCCCAGGGAGTTCAGGTGTACCCAAAGGCTTCCGCTGAGAGCACTTTTTGATGGCAGAAAGTGGCACCGTCCGTGTTTTTTCGGGTCTAACTCGGGTTCAGCTTCTTGTTCCGGTTAGGGTTATGTTTAGGGTTGTTTGGAAAGAGTGAAGGCGCAGAGTCCTGTTGAGTGTGGGGTTGCGTAAAGGCTCCCCCAGGGAGTTCAGGTGTACCCAAAGGCTTCCGCTGAGAGCACTTTTTGATGGCAGAAAGTGGCACCGTCCGTGTTTTTTCGGGTCTAACTCGGGTTCAGCTTCTTGTTCCGGTTAGGGTTATGTTTAGGGTTGTTAGGAAAGAGTGAAGACGCAGAGTCCTGTTGAGTGTGGGGTTGCGTAAAGGCTCCCCCAGGGAGTTCAGGTGTACCCAAAGGCTTCCGCTGAGAGCACTTTTTGATGGCAGAAAGTGGCACCGTACGTGTTTTTTCGGGTCTAACTCGGGTTCAGCTTCTTGTTCCGGTTAGGGTTATGTTTAGGGTTGTTAGGAAAGAGTGAAGACGCAGAGTCCTGTTGAGTGTGGGGTTGCGTAAAGGCTCCCCCAGGGAGTTCAGGTGTACCCAAAGGCTTCCGCTGAGAGCACTTTTTGATGGCAGAAAGTGGCACCGTACGTGTTTTTTCGGGTCTAACTCGGGTTCAGCTTCTTGTTCCGGTTAGGGTTATGTTTAGGGTTGTTTGGAAAGAGTGAAGACGCAGAGTCCTGTTGAGTGTGGGGTTGCGTAAAGGCTCCCCCAGGGAGTTCAGGTGTACCCAAAGGCTTCCGCTGAGAGCACTTTTTGATGGCAGAAAGTGGCACCGTCCGTGTTTTTTCGGGTCTAACTCGGGTTCAGCTTCTTGTTCCGGTTAGGGTTATGTTTAGGGTTGTTAGGAAAGAGTGAAGACGCAGAGTCCTGTTGAGTGTGGGGTTGCGTAAAGGCTCCCCCAGGGAGTTCAGGTGTACCCAAAGGCTTCCGCTGAGAGCACTTTTTGATGGCAGAAAGTGGCACCGTACGTGTTTTTTCGGGTCTAACTCGGGTTCAGCTTCTTGTTCCGGTTAGGGTTATGTTTAGGGTTGTTAGGAAAGAGTGAAGACGCAGAGTCCTGTTGAGTGTGGGGTTGCGTAAAGGCTCCCCCAGGGAGTTCAGGTGTACCCAAAGGCTTCCGCTGAGAGCACTTTTTGATGGCAGAAAGTGGCACCGTACGTGTTTTTTCGGGTCTAACTCGGGTTCAGCTTCTTGTTCCGGTTAGGGTTATGTTTAGGGTTGTTAGGAAAGAGTGAAGGCGCAGAGTCCTGTTGAGTGTGGGGTTGCGTAAAGGCTCCCCCAGGGAGTTCAGGTGTACCCAAAGGCTTCCGCTGAGAGCACTTTTTGATGGCAGAAAGTGGCACCGTACGTGTTTTTTCGGGTCTAACTCGGGTTCAGCTTCTTGTTCCGGTTAGGGTTATGTTTAGGGTTGTTAGGAAAGAGTGAAGACGCAGAGTCCTGTTGAGTGTGGGGTTGCGTAAAGGCTCCCCCAGGGAGTTCAGGTGTACCCAAAGGCTTCCGCTGAGAGCACTTTTTGATGGCAGAAAGTGGCACCGTACGTGTTTTTTCGGGTCTAACTCGGGTTCAGCTTCTTGTTCCGGTTAGGGTTATGTTTAGGGTTGTTAGGAAAGAGTGAAGACGCAGAGTCCTGTTGAGTGTGGGGTTGCGTAAAGGCTCCCCCAGGGAGTTCAGGTGTACCCAAAGGCTTCCGCTGAGAGCACTTTTTGATGGCAGAAAGTGGCACCGTACGTGTTTTTTCGGGTCTAACTCGGGTTCAGCTTCTTGTTCCGGTTAGGGTTATGTTTAGGGTTGTTAGGAAAGAGTGAAGACGCAGAGTCCTGTTGAGTGTGGGGTTGCGTAAAGGCTCCCCCAGGGAGTTCAGGTGTACCCAAAGGCTTCCGCTGAGAGCACTTTTTGATGGCAGAAAGTGGCACCGTCCGTGTTTTTTCGGGTCTAACTCGGGTTCAGCTTCTTGTTCCGGTTAGGGTTATGTTTAGGGTTGTTAGGAAAGAGTGAAGACGCAGAGTCCTGTTGAGTGTGGGGTTGCGTAAAGGCTCCCCCAGGGAGTTCAGGTGTACCCAAAGGCTTCCGCTGAGAGCACTTTTTGATGGCAGAAAGTGGCACCGTACGTGTTTTTTCGGGTCTAACTCGGGTTCAGCTTCTTGTTCCGGTTAGGGTTATGTTTAGGGTTGTTAGGAAAGAGTGAAGACGCAGAGTCCTGTTGAGTGTGGGGTTGCGTAAAGGCTCCCCCAGGGAGTTCAGGTGTACCCAAAGGCTTCCGCTGAGAGCACTTTTTGATGGCAGAAAGTGGCACCGTCCGTGTTTTTTCGGGTCTAACTCGGGTTCAGCTTCTTGTTCCGGTTAGGGTTATGTTTAGGGTTGTTAGGAAAGAGTGAAGACGCAGAGTCCTGTTGAGTGTGGGGTTGCGTAAAGGCTCCCCCAGGGAGTTCAGGTGTACCCAAAGGCTTCTGCTGAGAGCACTTTTTGATGGCAGAAAGTGGCACCGTCCGTGTTTTTCGGGTCTAACTCGGGTTCAGCTTCTTGTTCCGGTTAGGGTTATGTTTAGGGTTGTTAGGAAAGAGTGAAGACGCAGAGTCCTGTTGAGTGTGGGGTTGCGTAAAGGCTCCCCCAGGGAGTTCAGGTGTACCCAAAGGCTTCCGCTGAGAGCACTTTTTGATGGCAGAAAGTGGCACCGTACGTGTTTTTTCGGGTCTAACTCGGGTTCAGCTTCTTGTTCCGGTTAGGGTTATGTTTAGGGTTGTTAGGAAAGAGTGAAGACGCAGAGTCCTGTTGAGTGTGGGGTTGCGTAAAGGCTCCCCCAGGGAGTTCAGGTGTACCCAAAGGCTTCCGCTGAGAGCACTTTTTGATGGCAGAAAGTGGCACCGTACGTGTTTTTTCGGGTCTAACTCGGGTTCAGCTTCTTGTTCCGGTTAGGGTTATGTTTAGGGTTGTTAGGAAAGAGTGAAGACGCAGAGTCCTGTTGAGTGTGGGGTTGCGTAAAGGCTCCCCCAGGGAGTTCAGGTGTACCCAAAGGCTTCCGCTGAGAGCACTTTTTGATGGCAGAAAGTGGCACCGTACGTGTTTTTTCGGGTCTAACTCGGGTTCAGCTTCTTGTTCCGGTTAGGGTTATGTTTAGGGTTGTTAGGAAAGAGTGAAGACGCAGAGTCCTGTTGAGTGTGGGGTTGCGTAAAGGCTCCCCCAGGGAGTTCAGGTGTACCCAAAGGCTTCCGCTGAGAGCACTTTTTGATGGCAGAAAGTGGCACCGTACGTGTTTTTTCGGGTCTAACTCGGGTTCAGCTTCTTGTTCCGGTTAGGGTTATGTTTAGGGTTGTTAGGAAAGAGTGAAGACGCAGAGTCCTGTTGAGTGTGGGGTTGCGTAAAGGCTCCCCCAGGGAGTTCAGGTGTACCCAAAGGCTTCCGCTGAGAGCACTTTTTGATGGCAGAAAGTGGCACCGTACGTGTTTTTTCGGGTCTAACTCGGGTTCAGCTTCTTGTTCCGGTTAGGGTTATGTTTAGGGTTGTTAGGAAAGAGTGAAGACGCAGAGTCCTGTTGAGTGTGGGGTTGCGTAAAGGCTCCCCCAGGGAGTTCAGGTGTACCCAAAGGCTTCCGCTGAGAGCACTTTTTGATGGCAGAAAGTGGCACCGTACGTGTTTTTTCGGGTCTAACTCGGGTTCAGCTTCTTGTTCCGGTTAGGGTTATGTTTAGGGTTGTTAGGAAAGAGTGAAGACGCAGAGTCCTGTTGAGTGTGGGGTTGCGTAAAGGTTCCCCCAGGGAGTTCAGGTGTACCCAAAGGCTTCCGCTGAGAGCTCTTTTTGATGGCAGAAAGTGGCACCGTACGTGTTTTTTCGGGTCTAACTCGGGTTCAGCTTCTTGTTGCGGTTAGGGTTATGTTTAGGGTTGTTAGGAAAGAGTGAAGACGCAGAGTCCTGTTGAGTGTGGGGTTGCGTAAAGGCTCCCCCAGGGAGTTCAGGTGTACCCAAAGGCTTCCGCTGAGAGCACTTTTTGATGGCAGAAAGTGGCACCGTGCGTGTTTTTTCGGGTCTAACTCGGGTTCAGCTTCTTGTTGCGGTTAGGGTTATGTTTAGGGTTGTTAGGAAAGAGTGAAGACGCAGAGTCCTGTTGAGTGTGGGGCTGCGTAAAGGTTCCCCCAGGGAGTTCAGGTGTACCCAAAGGCTTCCGCTGAGAGCTCTTTTTGATGGCAGAAAGTGGCACCGTGCGTGTTTTTTCGGGTCTAACTCGGGTTCAGCTTCTTGTTCCGGTTAGGGTTATGTTTAGGGTTGTTAGGAAAGAGTGAAGACGCAGAGTCCTGTTGAGTGTGGGGTTGCGTAAAGGCTCCCCCAGGGAGTTCAGGTGTACCCAAAGGCTTCCGCTGAGAGCACTTTTTGATGGCAGAAAGTGGCACCGTACGTGTTTTTTCGGGTCTAACTCGGGTTCAGCTTCTTGTTCCGGTTAGGGTTATGTTTAGGGTTGTTAGGAAAGAGTGAAGACGCAGAGTCCTGTTGAGTGTGGGGTTGCGTAAAGGCTCCCCCAGGGAGTTCAGGTGTACCCAAAGGCTTCCGCTGAGAGCACTTTTTGATGGCAGAAAGTGGCACCGTACGTGTTTTTTCGGGTCTAACTCGGGTTCAGCTTCTTGTTCCGGTTAGGGTTATGTTTAGGGTTGTTAGGAAAGAGTGAAGAGACAGAGTCCTGTTGAGTGTGGGGTTGCGTAAAGGCTCCCCCAGGGAGTTCAGGTGTACCCAAAGGCTTCCGCTGAGAGCACTTTTTGATGGCATAATGTGACACCGTACGTGATTTTTCGGGTCTAACTCGGGCTCAGCTTCTTGTTCCGGGTAGGGTTATGTTTAGGGTTGTTAGGAAAGAGTGAAGACGCAGAGTCCTGTTGAGTGTGGGGTTGCGTAAAGGCTCCCCCAGGGAGTTCAGGTGTACCCAAAGGCTTCCGCTGAGAGCACTTTTTGATGGCAGAAAGTGGCACCGTACGTGTTTTTTCGGGTCTAACTCGGGTTCAGCTTCTTGTTGCGGTTAGGGTTATGTTTAGGGTTGTTAGGAAAGAGTGAAGACGCAGAGTCCTGTTGAGTGTGGGGTTGCGTAAAGGCTCCCCAAGGGAGTTCAGGTGTAGCCAAAGGCTTCCGCTGAGAGCACTTTTTGATGGCAGAAAGTGGCACCGTGCGTGTTTTTTTCGGGTCTAACTCGGGTTCAGCTTCTTGTTGCGGTTAGGGTTATGTTTAGGGTTGTTAGGAAAGAGTGAAGACGCAGAGTCCTGTTGAGTGTGGGGTTGCGTAAAGGCTCCCCCAGGGAGTTCAGGTGTACCCAAAGGCTTCCGCTGAGAGCACTTTTTGATGGCAGAAAGTGGCACCGTACGTGATTTTTCGGGTCTAACTCGGGTTCAGCTTCTTGTTGCGATTAGGGTTATGTTTAGGGTTGTTAGGAAAGAGTGAAGACGCAGAGTCCTGTTGAGTGTGGGGTTGCGTAAAGGCTCCCCCAGGGAGTTCAGGTGTACCCAAAGGCTTCCGCTGAGAGCACTTTTTGATGGCAGAAAGTGGCACCGTGCGTGTTTTTTCGGGTCTAACTCGGGTTCAGCTTCTTGTTGCGGTTAGGGTTATGTTTAGGGTTGTTAGGAAAGAGTGAAGACGCAGAGTCCTGTTGAGTGTGGGGCTGCGTAAAGGTTCCCCCAGGGAGTTCAGGTGTACCCAAAGGCTTCCGCTGAGAGCACTTTTTGATGGCAGAAAGTGGCACCGTGCGTGTTTTTTCGGGTCTAACTCGGGTTCAGCTTCTTGTTGCGGTTAGGGTTATGTTTAGGGTTGTTAGGAAAGAGTGAAGACGCAGAGTCCTGTTGAGTGTGGGGTTGCGTAAAGGCTCCCCCAGGGAGTTCAGGTGTACCCAAAGGCTTCCGCTGAGAGCACTTTTTGATGGCAGAAAGTGGCACCGTGCGTGTTTTTTCGGGTCTAACTCGGGTTCAGCTTCTTGTTCCGGTTAGGGTTATGTTTAGGGTTGTTAGGAAAGAGTGAAGACGCAGAGTCCTGTTGAGTGTGGGGTTGCGTAAAGGCTCCCCCAGGGAGTTCAGGTGTACCCAAAGGCTTCCGCTGAGAGCACTTTTTGATGGCAGAAAGTGGCACCGTGCGTGTTTTTTCGGGTCTAACTCGGGTTCAGCTTCTTGTTCCGGTTAGGGTTATGTTTAGGGTTGTTAGGAAAGAGTGAAGACGCAGAGTCCTGTTGAGTGTGGGGTTGCGTAAAGGCTCCCCCAGGGAGTTCAGGTGTACCCAAAGGCTTCCGCTGAGAGCACTTTTTGATGGCAGAAAGTGGCACCGTACGTGTTTTTTCGGGTCTAACTCGGGTTCAGCTTCTTGTTCCGGTTAGGGTTATGTTTAGGGTTGTTAGGAAAGAGTGAAGACGCAGAGTCCTGTTGAGTGTGGGGTTGCGTAAAGGCTCCCCCAGGGAGTTCAGGTGTACCCAAAGGCTTCCGCTGAGAGCACTTTTTGATGGCAGAAAGTGGCACCGTACGTGTTTTTTCGGGTCTAACTCGGGTTCAGCTTCTTGTTGCGGTTAGGGTTATGTTTAGGGTTGTTAGGAAAGAGTGAAGACGCAGAGTCCTGTTGAGTGTGGGGTTGCGTAAAGGCTCCCCAGGGAGTTCAGGTGTACCCAAAGGCTTCCGCTGAGAGCACTTTTTGATGGCAGAAAGTGGCACCGTACGTGTTTTTTCGGGTCTAACTCGGGTTCAGCTTCTTGTTCCGGTTAGGGTTATGTTTAGGGTTGTTAGGAAAGAGTGAAGACGCAGAGTCCTGTTGAGTGTGGGGTTGCGTAAAGGCTCCCCCAGGGAGTTCAGGTGTACCCAAAGGCTTCCGCTGAGAGCACTTTTTGATGGCAGAAAGTGGCACCGTACGTGTTTTTTCGGGTCTAACTCGGGTTCAGCTTCTTGTTCCGGTTAGGGTTATGTTTAGGGTTGTTAGGAAAGAGTGAAGACGCAGAGTCCTGTTGAGTGTGGGGTTGCGTAAAGGCTCCCCCAGGGAGTTCAGGTGTACCCAAAGGCTTCCGCTGAGAGCACTTTTTGATGGCAGAAAGTGGCACCGTACGTGTTTTTTCGGGTCTAACTCGGGTTCAGCTTCTTGTTCCGGTTAGGGTTATGTTTAGGGTTGTTAGGAAAGAGTGAAGACGCAGAGTCCTGTTGAGTGTGGGGTTGCGTAAAGGCTCCCCCAGGGAGTTCAGGTGTACCCAAAGGCTTCCGCTGAGAGCACTTTTTGATGGCAGAAAGTGGCACCGTGCGTGTTTTTTCGGGTCTAACTCGGGTTCAGCTTCTTGTTCCGGTTAGGGTTATGTTTAGGGTTGTTAGGAAAGAGTGAAGACGCAGAGTCCTGTTGAGTGTGGGGTTGCGTAAAGGCTCCCCCAGGGAGTTCAGGTGTACCCAAAGGCTTCCGCTGAGAGCACTTTTTGATGGCAGAAAGTGGCACCGTACGTGTTTTTTCGGGTCTAACTCGGGTTCAGCTTCTTGTTCCGGTTAGGGTTATGTTTAGGGTTGTTAGGAAAGAGTGAAGACGCAGAGTCCTGTTGAGTGTGGGGTTGCGTAAAGGCTCCCCCAGGGAGTTCAGGTGTACCCAAAGGCTTCCGCTGAGAGCACTTTTTGATGGCAGAAAGTGGCACCGTACGTGTTTTTTCGGGTCTAACTCGGGTTCAGCTTCTTGTTCCGGTTAGGGTTATGTTTAGGGTTGTTAGGAAAGAGTGAAGACGCAGAGTCCTGTTGAGTGTGGGGTTGCGTAAAGGCTCCCCCAGGGAGTTCAGGTGTACCCAAAGGCTTCCGCTGAGAGCACTTTTTGATGGCAGAAAGTGGCACCGTGCGTGTTTTTTCGGGTCTAACTCGGGTTCAGCTTCTTGTTCCGGTTAGGGTTATGTTTAGGGTTGTTAGGAAAGAGTGAAGACGCAGAGTCCTGTTGAGTGTGGGGTTGCGTAAAGGCTCCCCCAGGGAGTTCAGGTGTACCCAAAGGCTTCCGCTGAGAGCACTTTTTGATGGCAGAAAGTGGCACCGTACGTGTTTTTTCGGGTCTAACTCGGGTTCAGCTTCTTGTTCCGGTTAGGGTTATGTTTAGGGTTGTTAGGAAAGAGTGAAGACGCAGAGTCCTGTTGAGTGTGGGGTTGCGTAAAGGCTCCCCCAGGGAGTTCAGGTGTACCCAAAGGCTTCCGCTGAGAGCACTTTTTGATGGCAGAAAGTGGCACCGTACGTGTTTTTTCGGGTCTAACTCGGGTTCAGCTTCTTGTTCCGGTTAGGGTTATGTTTAGGGTTGTTAGGAAAGAGTGAAGACGCAGAGTCCTGTTGAGTGTGGGGTTGCGTAAAGGCTCCCCCAGGGAGTTCAGGTGTACCCAAAGGCTTCCGCTGAGAGCACTTTTTGATGGCAGAAAGTGGCACCGTGCGTGTTTTTTCGGGTCTAACTCGGGTTCAGCTTCTTGTTCCGGTTAGGGTTATGTTTAGGGTTGTTAGGAAAGAGTGAAGACGCAGAGTCCTGTTGAGTGTGGGGTTGCGTAAAGGCTCCCCCAGGGAGTTCAGGTGTACCCAAAGGCTTCCGCTGAGAGCACTTTTTGATGGCAGAAAGTGGCACCGTACGTGTTTTTTCGGGTCTAACTCGGGTTCAGCTTCTTGTTCCGGTTAGGGTTATGTTTAGGGTTGTTAGGAAAGAGTGAAGACGCAGAGTCCTGTTGAGTGTGGGGTTGCGTAAAGGCTCCCCCAGGGAGTTCAGGTGTACCCAAAGGCTTCCGCTGAGAGCACTTTTTGATGGCAGAAAGTGGCACCGTGCGTGTTTTTTCGGGTCTAACTCGGGTTCAGCTTCTTGTTCCGGTTAGGGTTATGTTTAGGGTTGTTAGGAAAGAGTGAAGACGCAGAGTCCTGTTGAGTGTGGGGTTGCGTAAAGGCTCCCCCAGGGAGTTCAGGTGTACCCAAAGGCTTCCGCTGAGAGCACTTTTTGATGGCAGAAAGTGGCACCGTACGTGTTTTTTCGGGTCTAACTCGGGTTCAGCTTCTTGTTCCGGTTAGGGTTATGTTTAGGGTTGTTAGGAAAGAGTGAAGACGCAGAGTCCTGTTGAGTGTGGGGTTGCGTAAAGGCTCCCCCAGGGAGTTCAGGTGTACCCAAAGGCTTCCGCTGAGAGCACTTTTTGATGGCAGAAAGTGGCACCGTACGTGTTTTTTCGGGTCTAACTCGGGTTCAGCTTCTTGTTCCGGTTAGGGTTATGTTTAGGGTTGTTAGGAAAGAGTGAAGACGCAGAGTCCTGTTGAGTGTGGGGTTGCGTAAAGGCTCCCCCAGGGAGTTCAGGTGTACCCAAAGGCTTCCGCTGAGAGCACTTTTTGATGGCAGAAAGTGGCACCGTACGTGTTTTTTCGGGTCTAACTCGGGTTCAGCTTCTTGTTCCGGTTAGGGTTATGTTTAGGGTTGTTAGGAAAGAGTGAAGACGCAGAGTCCTGTTGAGTGTGGGGTTGCGTAAAGGCTCCCCCAGGGAGTTCAGGTGTACCCAAAGGCTTCCGCTGAGAGCACTTTTTGATGGCAGAAAGTGGCACCGTACGTGTTTTTTCGGGTCTAACTCGGGTTCAGCTTCTTGTTCCGGTTAGGGTTATGTTTAGGGTTGTTAGGAAAGAGTGAAGACGCAGAGTCCTGTTGAGTGTGGGGTTGCGTAAAGGCTCCCCCAGGGAGTTCAGGTGTACCCAAAGGCTTCCGCTGAGAGCACTTTTTGATGGCAGAAAGTGGCACCGTACGTGTTTTTTCGGGTCTAACTCGGGTTCAGCTTCTTGTTCCGGTTAGGGTTATGTTTAGGGTTGTTAGGAAAGAGTGAAGACGCAGAGTCCTGTTGAGTGTGGGGTTGCGTAAAGGCTCCCCCAGGGAGTTCAGGTGTACCCAAAGGCTTCCGCTGAGAGCACTTTTTGATGGCAGAAAGTGGCACCGTACGTGTTTTTTCGGGTCTAACTCGGGTTCAGCTTCTTGTTCCGGTTAGGGTTATGTTTAGGGTTGTTAGGAAAGAGTGAAGACGCAGAGTCCTGTTGAGTGTGGGGTTGCGTAAAGGCTCCCCCAGGGAGTTCAGGTGTACCCAAAGGCTTCCGCTGAGAGCACTTTTTGATGGCAGAAAGTGGCACCGTGCGTGTTTTTTCGGGTCTAACTCGGGTTCAGCTTCTTGTTCCGGTTAGGGTTATGTTTAGGGTTGTTAGGAAAGAGTGAAGACGCAGAGTCCTGTTGAGTGTGGGGTTGCGTAAAGGCTCCCCCAGGGAGTTCAGGTGTACCCAAAGGCTTCCGCTGAGAGCACTTTTTGATGGCAGAAAGTGGCACCGTACGTGTTTTTTCGGGTCTAACTCGGGTTCAGCTTCTTGTTCCGGTTAGGGTTATGTTTAGGGTTGTTAGGAAAGAGTGAAGACGCAGAGTCCTGTTGAGTGTGGGGTTGCGTAAAGGCTCCCCCAGGGAGTTCAGGTGTACCCAAAGGCTTCCGCTGAGAGCACTTTTTGATGGCAGAAAGTGGCACCGTACGTGTTTTTTCGGGTCTAACTCGGGTTCAGCTTCTTGTTCCGGTTAGGGTTATGTTTAGGGTTGTTAGGAAAGAGTGAAGACGCAGAGTCCTGTTGAGTGTGGGGTTGCGTAAAGGCTCCCCCAGGGAGTTCAGGTGTACCCAAAGGCTTCCGCTGAGAGCACTTTTTGATGGCAGAAAGTGGCACCGTACGTGTTTTTTCGGGTCTAACTCGGGTTCAGCTTCTTGTTCCGGTTAGGGTTATGTTTAGGGTTGTTAGGAAAGAGTGAAGACGCAGAGTCCTGTTGAGTGTGGGGTTGCGTAAAGGCTCCCCCAGGGAGTTCAGGTGTACCCAAAGGCTTCCGCTGAGAGCACTTTTTGATGGCAGAAAGTGGCACCGTGCGTGTTTTTTCGGGTCTAACTCGGGTTCAGCTTCTTGTTCCGGTTAGGGTTATGTTTAGGGTTGTTAGGAAAGAGTGAAGACGCAGAGTCCTGTTGAGTGTGGGGTTGCGTAAAGGCTCCCCCAGGGAGTTCAGGTGTACCCAAAGGCTTCCGCTGAGAGCACTTTTTGATGGCAGAAAGTGGCACCGTACGTGTTTTTTCGGGTCTAACTCGGGTTCAGCTTCTTGTTCCGGTTAGGGTTATGTTTAGGGTTGTTAGGAAAGAGTGAAGACGCAGAGTCCTGTTGAGTGTGGGGTTGCGTAAAGGCTCCCCCAGGGAGTTCAGGTGTACCCAAAGGCTTCCGCTGAGAGCACTTTTTGATGGCAGAAAGTGGCACCGTGCGTGTTTTTTCGGGTCTAACTCGGGTTCAGCTTCTTGTTCCGGTTAGGGTTATGTTTAGGGTTGTTAGGAAAGAGTGAAGACGCAGAGTCCTGTTGAGTGTGGGGTTGCGTAAAGGCTCCCCCAGGGAGTTCAGGTGTACCCAAAGGCTTCCGCTGAGAGCACTTTTTGATGGCAGAAAGTGGCACCGTACGTGTTTTTTCGGGTCTAACTCGGGTTCAGCTTCTTGTTCCGGTTAGGGTTATGTTTAGGGTTGTTAGGAAAGAGTGAAGACGCAGAGTCCTGTTGAGTGTGGGGTTGCGTAAAGGCTCCCCCAGGGAGTTCAGGTGTACCCAAAGGCTTCCGCTGAGAGCACTTTTTGATGGCAGAAAGTGGCACCGTACGTGTTTTTTCGGGTCTAACTCGGGTTCAGCTTCTTGTTCCGGTTAGGGTTATGTTTAGGGTTGTTAGGAAAGAGTGAAGACGCAGAGTCCTGTTGAGTGTGGGGTTGCGTAAAGGCTCCCCCAGGGAGTTCAGGTGTACCCAAAGGCTTCCGCTGAGAGCACTTTTTGATGGCAGAAAGTGGCACCGTACGTGTTTTTTCGGGTCTAACTCGGGTTCAGCTTCTTGTTCCGGTTAGGGTTATGTTTAGGGTTGTTAGGAAAGAGTGAAGACGCAGAGTCCTGTTGAGTGTGGGGTTGCGTAAAGGCTCCCCCAGGGAGTTCAGGTGTACCCAAAGGCTTCCGCTGAGAGCACTTTTTGATGGCAGAAAGTGGCACCGTACGTGTTTTTTCGGGTCTAACTCGGGTTCAGCTTCTTGTTCCGGTTAGGGTTATGTTTAGGGTTGTTAGGAAAGAGTGAAGACGCAGAGTCCTGTTGAGTGTGGGGTTGCGTAAAGGCTCCCCCAGGGAGTTCAGGTGTACCCAAAGGCTTCCGCTGAGAGCACTTTTTGATGGCAGAAAGTGGCACCGTACGTGTTTTTTCGGGTCTAACTCGGGTTCAGCTTCTTGTTCCGGTTAGGGTTATGTTTAGGGTTGTTAGGAAAGAGTGAAGACGCAGAGTCCTGTTGAGTGTGGGGTTGCGTAAAGGCTCCCCCAGGGAGTTCAGGTGTACCCAAAGGCTTCCGCTGAGAGCACTTTTTGATGGCAGAAAGTGGCACCGTACGTGTTTTTTCGGGTCTAACTCGGGTTCAGCTTCTTGTTCCGGTTAGGGTTATGTTTAGGGTTGTTAGGAAAGAGTGAAGACGCAGAGTCCTGTTGAGTGTGGGGTTGCGTAAAGGCTCCCCCAGGGAGTTCAGGTGTACCCAAAGGCTTCCGCTGAGAGCACTTTTTGATGGCAGAAAGTGGCACCGTACGTGTTTTTTCGGGTCTAACTCGGGTTCAGCTTCTTGTTGCGGTTAGGGTTATGTTTAGGGTTGTTAGGAAAGAGTGAAGACGCAGAGTCCTGTTGAGTGTGGGGTTGCGTAAAGGCTCCCCCAGGGAGTTCAGGTGTACCCAAAGGCTTCCGCTGAGAGCACTTTTTGATGGCAGAAAGTGGCACCGTACGTGTTTTTTCGGGTCTAACTCGGGTTCAGCTTCTTGTTCCGGTTAGGGTTATGTTTAGGGTTGTTAGGAAAGAGTGAAGACGCAGAGTCCTGTTGAGTGTGGGGTTGCGTAAAGGCTCCCCCAGGGAGTTCAGGTGTACCCAAAGGCTTCCGCTGAGAGCACTTTTTGATGGCAGAAAGTGGCACCGTACGTGTTTTTTCGGGTCTAACTCGGGTTCAGCTTCTTGTTGCGGTTAGGGTTATGTTTAGGGTTGTTAGGAAAGAGTGAAGACGCAGAGTCCTGTTGAGTGTGGGGTTGCGTAAAGGCTCCCCCAGGGAGTTCAGGTGTACCCAAAGGCTTCCGCTGAGAGCACTTTTTGATGGCAGAAAGTGGCACCGTACGTGTTTTTTCGGGTCTAACTCGGGTTCAGCTTCTTGTTCCGGTTAGGGTTATGTTTAGGGTTGTTAGGAAAGAGTGAAGACGCAGAGTCCTGTTGAGTGTGGGGTTGCGTAAAGGCTCCCCCAGGGAGTTCAGGTGTACCCAAAGGCTTCCGCTGAGAGCACTTTTTGATGGCAGAAAGTGGCACCGTACGTGTTTTTTCGGGTCTAACTCGGGTTCAGCTTCTTGTTCCGGTTAGGGTTATGTTTAGGGTTGTTAGGAAAGAGTGAAGACGCAGAGTCCTGTTGAGTGTGGGGTTGCGTAAAGGCTCCCCCAGGGAGTTCAGGTGTACCCAAAGGCTTCCGCTGAGAGCACTTTTTGATGGCAGAAAGTGGCACCGTACGTGTTTTTTCGGGTCTAACTCGGGTTCAGCTTCTTGTTCCGGTTAGGGTTATGTTTAGGGTTGTTAGGAAAGAGTGAAGACGCAGAGTCCTGTTGAGTGTGGGGTTGCGTAAAGGCTCCCCCAGGGAGTTCAGGTGTACCCAAAGGCTTCCGCTGAGAGCACTTTTTGATGGCAGAAAGTGGCACCGTACGTGTTTTTTCGGGTCTAACTCGGGTTCAGCTTCTTGTTCCGGTTAGGGTTATGTTTAGGGTTGTTAGGAAAGAGTGAAGACGCAGAGTCCTGTTGAGTGTGGGGTTGCGTAAAGGCTCCCCCAGGGAGTTCAGGTGTACCCAAAGGCTTCCGCTGAGAGCACTTTTTGATGGCAGAAAGTGGCACCGTACGTGTTTTTTCGGGTCTAACTCGGGTTCAGCTTCTTGTTCCGGTTAGGGTTATGTTTAGGGTTGTTAGGAAAGAGTGAAGACGCAGAGTCCTGTTGAGTGTGGGGTTGCGTAAAGGCTCCCCCAGGGAGTTCAGGTGTACCCAAAGGCTTCCGCTGAGAGCACTTTTTGATGGCAGAAAGTGGCACCGTGCGTGTTTTTTCGGGTCTAACTCGGGTTCAGCTTCTTGTTCCGGTTAGGGTTATGTTTAGGGTTGTTAGGAAAGAGTGAAGACGCAGAGTCCTGTTGAGTGTGGGGTTGCGTAAAGGCTCCCCCAGGGAGTTCAGGTGTACCCAAAGGCTTCCGCTGAGAGCACTTTTTGATGGCAGAAAGTGGCACCGTACGTGTTTTTTCGGGTCTAACTCGGGTTCAGCTTCTTGTTCCGGTTAGGGTTATGTTTAGGGTTGTTAGGAAAGAGTGAAGACGCAGAGTCCTGTTGAGTGTGGGGTTGCGTAAAGGCTCCCCCAGGGAGTTCAGGTGTACCCAAAGGCTTCCGCTGAGAGCACTTTTTGATGGCAGAAAGTGGCACCGTACGTGTTTTTTCGGGTCTAACTCGGGTTCAGCTTCTTGTTCCGGTTAGGGTTATGTTTAGGGTTGTTAGGAAAGAGTGAAGACGCAGAGTCCTGTTGAGTGTGGGGTTGCGTAAAGGCTCCCCCAGGGAGTTCAGGTGTACCCAAAGGCTTCCGCTGAGAGCACTTTTTGATGGCAGAAAGTGGCACCGTACGTGTTTTTTCGGGTCTAACTCGGGTTCAGCTTCTTGTTCCGGTTAGGGTTATGTTTAGGGTTGTTAGGAAAGAGTGAAGACGCAGAGTCCTGTTGAGTGTGGGGTTGCGTAAAGGCTCCCCCAGGGAGTTCAGGTGTACCCAAAGGCTTCCGCTGAGAGCACTTTTTGATGGCAGAAAGTGGCACCGTACGTGTTTTTTCGGGTCTAACTCGGGTTCAGCTTCTTGTTCCGGTTAGGGTTATGTTTAGGGTTGTTAGGAAAGAGTGAAGACGCAGAGTCCTGTTGAGTGTGGGGTTGCGTAAAGGCTCCCCCAGGGAGTTCAGGTGTACCCAAAGGCTTCCGCTGAGAGCACTTTTTGATGGCAGAAAGTGGCACCGTACGTGTTTTTTCGGGTCTAACTCGGGTTCAGCTTCTTGTTCCGGTTAGGGTTATGTTTAGGGTTGTTAGGAAAGAGTGAAGACGCAGAGTCCTGTTGAGTGTGGGGTTGCGTAAAGGCTCCCCCAGGGAGTTCAGGTGTACCCAAAGGCTTCCGCTGAGAGCACTTTTTGATGGCAGAAAGTGGCACCGTACGTGTTTTTTCGGGTCTAACTCGGGTTCAGCTTCTTGTTCCGGTTAGGGTTATGTTTAGGGTTGTTAGGAAAGAGTGAAGACGCAGAGTCCTGTTGAGTGTGGGGTTGCGTAAAGGCTCCCCCAGGGAGTTCAGGTGTACCCAAAGGCTTCCGCTGAGAGCACTTTTTGATGGCAGAAAGTGGCACCGTACGTGTTTTTTCGGGTCTAACTCGGGTTCAGCTTCTTGTTCCGGTTAGGGTTATGTTTAGGGTTGTTAGGAAAGAGTGAAGACGCAGAGTCCTGTTGAGTGTGGGGTTGCGTAAAGGCTCCCCCAGGGAGTTCAGGTGTACCCAAAGGCTTCCGCTGAGAGCACTTTTTGATGGCAGAAAGTGGCACCGTACGTGTTTTTTCGGGTCTAACTCGGGTTCAGCTTCTTGTTCCGGTTAGGGTTATGTTTAGGGTTGTTAGGAAAGAGTGAAGACGCAGAGTCCTGTTGAGTGTGGGGTTGCGTAAAGGCTCCCCCAGGGAGTTCAGGTGTACCCAAAGGCT
Source organism: Anser cygnoides (assembly GCF_040182565.1). Taxonomy (NCBI): domain Eukaryota; kingdom Metazoa; phylum Chordata; class Aves; order Anseriformes; family Anatidae; genus Anser; species Anser cygnoides. Next base: position 376,909 of record NC_089875.1, on the reverse strand, counting down.
TCCGCTGAGAGCACTTTTTGATGGCAGAAAGTGGCACCGTACGTGTTTTTTCGGGTCTAACTCGGGTTCAGCTTCTTGTTCCGGTTAGGGTTATGTTTAGGGTTGTTAGGAAAGAGTGAAGACGCAGAGTCCTGTTGAGTGTGGGGTTGCGTAAAGGCTCCCCCAGGGAGTTCAGGTGTACCCAAAGGCTTCCGCTGAGAGCACTTTTTGATGGCAGAAAGTGGCACCGTACGTGTTTTTTCGGGTCTAACTCGGGTTCAGCTTCTTGTTCCGGTTAGGGTTATGTTTAGGGTTGTTAGGAAAGAGTGAAGACGCAGAGTCCTGTTGAGTGTGGGGTTGCGTAAAGGCTCCCCCAGGGAGTTCAGGTGTACCCAAAGGCTTCCGCTGAGAGCACTTTTTGATGGCAGAAAGTGGCACCGTACGTGTTTTTTCGGGTCTAACTCGGGTTCAGCTTCTTGTTCCGGTTAGGGTTATGTTTAGGGTTGTTAGGAAAGAGTGAAGACGCAGAGTCCTGTTGAGTGTGGGGTTGCGTAAAGGCTCCCCCAGGGAGTTCAGGTGTACCCAAAGGCTTCCGCTGAGAGCACTTTTTGATGGCAGAAAGTGGCACCGTACGTGTTTTTTCGGGTCTAACTCGGGTTCAGCTTCTTGTTCCGGTTAGGGTTATGTTTAGGGTTGTTAGGAAAGAGTGAAGACGCAGAGTCCTGTTGAGTGTGGGGTTGCGTAAAGGCTCCCCCAGGGAGTTCAGGTGTACCCAAAGGCTTCCGCTGAGAGCACTTTTTGATGGCAGAAAGTGGCACCGTACGTGTTTTTTCGGGTCTAACTCGGGTTCAGCTTCTTGTTCCGGTTAGGGTTATGTTTAGGGTTGTTAGGAAAGAGTGAAGACGCAGAGTCCTGTTGAGTGTGGGGTTGCGTAAAGGCTCCCCCAGGGAGTTCAGGTGTACCCAAAGGCTTCCGCTGAGAGCACTTTTTGATGGCAGAAAGTGGCACCGTACGTGTTTTTTCGGGTCTAACTCGGGTTCAGCTTCTTGTTCCGGTTAGGGTTATGTTTAGGGTTGTTAGGAAAGAGTGAAGACGCAGAGTCCTGTTGAGTGTGGGGTTGCGTAAAGGCTCCCCCAGGGAGTTCAGGTGTACCCAAAGGCTTCCGCTGAGAGCACTTTTTGATGGCAGAAAGTGGCACCGTACGTGTTTTTTCGGGTCTAACTCGGGTTCAGCTTCTTGTTCCGGTTAGGGTTATGTTTAGGGTTGTTAGGAAAGAGTGAAGACGCAGAGTCCTGTTGAGTGTGGGGTTGCGTAAAGGCTCCCCCAGGGAGTTCAGGTGTACCCAAAGGCTTCCGCTGAGAGCACTTTTTGATGGCAGAAAGTGGCACCGTACGTGTTTTTTCGGGTCTAACTCGGGTTCAGCTTCTTGTTCCGGTTAGGGTTATGTTTAGGGTTGTTAGGAAAGAGTGAAGACGCAGAGTCCTGTTGAGTGTGGGGTTGCGTAAAGGCTCCCCCAGGGAGTTCAGGTGTACCCAAAGGCTTCCGCTGAGAGCACTTTTTGATGGCAGAAAGTGGCACCGTACGTGTTTTTTCGGGTCTAACTCGGGTTCAGCTTCTTGTTCCGGTTAGGGTTATGTTTAGGGTTGTTAGGAAAGAGTGAAGACGCAGAGTCCTGTTGAGTGTGGGGTTGCGTAAAGGCTCCCCCAGGGAGTTCAGGTGTACCCAAAGGCTTCCGCTGAGAGCACTTTTTGATGGCAGAAAGTGGCACCGTACGTGTTTTTTCGGGTCTAACTCGGGTTCAGCTTCTTGTTCCGGTTAGGGTTATGTTTAGGGTTGTTAGGAAAGAGTGAAGACGCAGAGTCCTGTTGAGTGTGGGGTTGCGTAAAGGCTCCCCCAGGGAGTTCAGGTGTACCCAAAGGCTTCCGCTGAGAGCACTTTTTGATGGCAGAAAGTGGCACCGTACGTGTTTTTTCGGGTCTAACTCGGGTTCAGCTTCTTGTTCCGGTTAGGGTTATGTTTAGGGTTGTTAGGAAAGAGTGAAGACGCAGAGTCCTGTTGAGTGTGGGGTTGCGTAAAGGCTCCCCCAGGGAGTTCAGGTGTACCCAAAGGCTTCCGCTGAGAGCACTTTTTGATGGCAGAAAGTGGCACCGTGCGTGTTTTTTCGGGTCTAACTCGGGTTCAGCTTCTTGTTCCGGTTAGGGTTATGTTTAGGGTTGTTAGGAAAGAGTGAAGACGCAGAGTCCTGTTGAGTGTGGGGTTGCGTAAAGGCTCCCCCAGGGAGTTCAGGTGTACCCAAAGGCTTCCGCTGAGAGCACTTTTTGATGGCAGAAAGTGGCACCGTACGTGTTTTTTCGGGTCTAACTCGGGTTCAGCTTCTTGTTCCGGTTAGGGTTATGTTTAGGGTTGTTAGGAAAGAGTGAAGACGCAGAGTCCTGTTGAGTGTGGGGTTGCGTAAAGGCTCCCCCAGGGAGTTCAGGTGTACCCAAAGGCTTCCGCTGAGAGCACTTTTTGATGGCAGAAAGTGGCACCGTACGTGTTTTTTCGGGTCTAACTCGGGTTCAGCTTCTTGTTCCGGTTAGGGTTATGTTTAGGGTTGTTAGGAAAGAGTGAAGACGCAGAGTCCTGTTGAGTGTGGGGTTGCGTAAAGGCTCCCCCAGGGAGTTCAGGTGTACCCAAAGGCTTCCGCTGAGAGCACTTTTTGATGGCAGAAAGTGGCACCGTACGTGTTTTTTCGGGTCTAACTCGGGTTCAGCTTCTTGTTCCGGTTAGGGTTATGTTTAGGGTTGTTAGGAAAGAGTGAAGACGCAGAGTCCTGTTGAGTGTGGGGTTGCGTAAAGGCTCCCCCAGGGAGTTCAGGTGTACCCAAAGGCTTCCGCTGAGAGCACTTTTTGATGGCAGAAAGTGGCACCGTACGTGTTTTTTCGGGTCTAACTCGGGTTCAGCTTCTTGTTCCGGTTAGGGTTATGTTTAGGGTTGTTAGGAAAGAGTGAAGACGCAGAGTCCTGTTGAGTGTGGGGTTGCGTAAAGGCTCCCCCAGGGAGTTCAGGTGTACCCAAAGGCTTCCGCTGAGAGCACTTTTTGATGGCAGAAAGTGGCACCGTACGTGTTTTTTCGGGTCTAACTCGGGTTCAGCTTCTTGTTCCGGTTAGGGTTATGTTTAGGGTTGTTAGGAAAGAGTGAAGACGCAGAGTCCTGTTGAGTGTGGGGTTGCGTAAAGGCTCCCCCAGGGAGTTCAGGTGTACCCAAAGGCTTCCGCTGAGAGCACTTTTTGATGGCAGAAAGTGGCACCGTACGTGTTTTTTCGGGTCTAACTCGGGTTCAGCTTCTTGTTCCGGTTAGGGTTATGTTTAGGGTTGTTAGGAAAGAGTGAAGACGCAGAGTCCTGTTGAGTGTGGGGTTGCGTAAAGGCTCCCCCAGGGAGTTCAGGTGTACCCAAAGGCTTCCGCTGAGAGCACTTTTTGATGGCAGAAAGTGGCACCGTACGTGTTTTTTCGGGTCTAACTCGGGTTCAGCTTCTTGTTCCGGTTAGGGTTATGTTTAGGGTTGTTAGGAAAGAGTGAAGACGCAGAGTCCTGTTGAGTGTGGGGTTGCGTAAAGGCTCCCCCAGGGAGTTCAGGTGTACCCAAAGGCTTCCGCTGAGAGCACTTTTTGATGGCAGAAAGTGGCACCGTACGTGTTTTTTCGGGTCTAACTCGGGTTCAGCTTCTTGTTCCGGTTAGGGTTATGTTTAGGGTTGTTAGGAAAGAGTGAAGACGCAGAGTCCTGTTGAGTGTGGGGTTGCGTAAAGGCTCCCCCAGGGAGTTCAGGTGTACCCAAAGGCTTCCGCTGAGAGCACTTTTTGATGGCAGAAAGTGGCACCGTACGTGTTTTTTCGGGTCTAACTCGGGTTCAGCTTCTTGTTCCGGTTAGGGTTATGTTTAGGGTTGTTAGGAAAGAGTGAAGACGCAGAGTCCTGTTGAGTGTGGGGTTGCGTAAAGGCTCCCCCAGGGAGTTCAGGTGTACCCAAAGGCTTCCGCTGAGAGCACTTTTTGATGGCAGAAAGTGGCACCGTACGTGTTTTTTCGGGTCTAACTCGGGTTCAGCTTCTTGTTCCGGTTAGGGTTATGTTTAGGGTTGTTAGGAAAGAGTGAAGACGCAGAGTCCTGTTGAGTGTGGGGTTGCGTAAAGGCTCCCCCAGGGAGTTCAGGTGTACCCAAAGGCTTCCGCTGAGAGCACTTTTTGATGGCAGAAAGTGGCACCGTACGTGTTTTTTCGGGTCTAACTCGGGTTCAGCTTCTTGTTCCGGTTAGGGTTATGTTTAGGGTTGTTAGGAAAGAGTGAAGACGCAGAGTCCTGTTGAGTGTGGGGTTGCGTAAAGGCTCCCCCAGGGAGTTCAGGTGTACCCAAAGGCTTCCGCTGAGAGCACTTTTTGATGGCAGAAAGTGGCACCGTACGTGTTTTTTCGGGTCTAACTCGGGTTCAGCTTCTTGTTCCGGTTAGGGTTATGTTTAGGGTTGTTAGGAAAGAGTGAAGACGCAGAGTCCTGTTGAGTGTGGGGTTGCGTAAAGGCTCCCCCAGGGAGTTCAGGTGTACCCAAAGGCTTCCGCTGAGAGCACTTTTTGATGGCAGAAAGTGGCACCGTACGTGTTTTTTCGGGTCTAACTCGGGTTCAGCTTCTTGTTCCGGTTAGGGTTATGTTTAGGGTTGTTAGGAAAGAGTGAAGACGCAGAGTCCTGTTGAGTGTGGGGTTGCGTAAAGGCTCCCCCAGGGAGTTCAGGTGTACCCAAAGGCTTCCGCTGAGAGCACTTTTTGATGGCAGAAAGTGGCACCGTACGTGTTTTTTCGGGTCTAACTCGGGTTCAGCTTCTTGTTCCGGTTAGGGTTATGTTTAGGGTTGTTAGGAAAGAGTGAAGACGCAGAGTCCTGTTGAGTGTGGGGTTGCGTAAAGGCTCCCCCAGGGAGTTCAGGTGTACCCAAAGGCTTCCGCTGAGAGCACTTTTTGATGGCAGAAAGTGGCACCGTACGTGTTTTTTCGGGTCTAACTCGGGTTCAGCTTCTTGTTCCGGTTAGGGTTATGTTTAGGGTTGTTAGGAAAGAGTGAAGACGCAGAGTCCTGTTGAGTGTGGGGTTGCGTAAAGGCTCCCCCAGGGAGTTCAGGTGTACCCAAAGGCTTCCGCTGAGAGCACTTTTTGATGGCAGAAAGTGGCACCGTACGTGTTTTTTCGGGTCTAACTCGGGTTCAGCTTCTTGTTCCGGTTAGGGTTATGTTTAGGGTTGTTAGGAAAGAGTGAAGACGCAGAGTCCTGTTGAGTGTGGGGTTGCGTAAAGGCTCCCCCAGGGAGTTCAGGTGTACCCAAAGGCTTCCGCTGAGAGCACTTTTTGATGGCAGAAAGTGGCACCGTACGTGTTTTTTCGGGTCTAACTCGGGTTCAGCTTCTTGTTCCGGTTAGGGTTATGTTTAGGGTTGTTAGGAAAGAGTGAAGACGCAGAGTCCTGTTGAGTGTGGGGTTGCGTAAAGGCTCCCCCAGGGAGTTCAGGTGTACCCAAAGGCTTCCGCTGAGAGCACTTTTTGATGGCAGAAAGTGGCACCGTACGTGTTTTTTCGGGTCTAACTCGGGTTCAGCTTCTTGTTCCGGTTAGGGTTATGTTTAGGGTTGTTAGGAAAGAGTGAAGACGCAGAGTCCTGTTGAGTGTGGGGTTGCGTAAAGGCTCCCCCAGGGAGTTCAGGTGTACCCAAAGGCTTCCGCTGAGAGCACTTTTTGATGGCAGAAAGTGGCACCGTACGTGTTTTTTCGGGTCTAACTCGGGTTCAGCTTCTTGTTCCGGTTAGGGTTATGTTTAGGGTTGTTAGGAAAGAGTGAAGACGCAGAGTCCTGTTGAGTGTGGGGTTGCGTAAAGGCTCCCCCAGGGAGTTCAGGTGTACCCAAAGGCTTCCGCTGAGAGCACTTTTTGATGGCAGAAAGTGGCACCGTACGTGTTTTTTCGGGTCTAACTCGGGTTCAGCTTCTTGTTCCGGTTAGGGTTATGTTTAGGGTTGTTAGGAAAGAGTGAAGACGCAGAGTCCTGTTGAGTGTGGGGTTGCGTAAAGGCTCCCCCAGGGAGTTCAGGTGTACCCAAAGGCTTCCGCTGAGAGCACTTTTTGATGGCAGAAAGTGGCACCGTACGTGTTTTTTCGGGTCTAACTCGGGTTCAGCTTCTTGTTCCGGTTAGGGTTATGTTTAGGGTTGTTAGGAAAGAGTGAAGACGCAGAGTCCTGTTGAGTGTGGGGTTGCGTAAAGGCTCCCCCAGGGAGTTCAGGTGTACCCAAAGGCTTCCGCTGAGAGCACTTTTTGATGGCAGAAAGTGGCACCGTACGTGTTTTTTCGGGTCTAACTCGGGTTCAGCTTCTTGTTCCGGTTAGGGTTATGTTTAGGGTTGTTAGGAAAGAGTGAAGACGCAGAGTCCTGTTGAGTGTGGGGTTGCGTAAAGGCTCCCCCAGGGAGTTCAGGTGTACCCAAAGGCTTCCGCTGAGAGCACTTTTTGATGGCAGAAAGTGGCACCGTACGTGTTTTTTCGGGTCTAACTCGGGTTCAGCTTCTTGTTCCGGTTAGGGTTATGTTTAGGGTTGTTAGGAAAGAGTGAAGACGCAGAGTCCTGTTGAGTGTGGGGTTGCGTAAAGGCTCCCCCAGGGAGTTCAGGTGTACCCAAAGGCTTCCGCTGAGAGCACTTTTTGATGGCAGAAAGTGGCACCGTACGTGTTTTTTCGGGTCTAACTCGGGTTCAGCTTCTTGTTCCGGTTAGGGTTATGTTTAGGGTTGTTAGGAAAGAGTGAAGACGCAGAGTCCTGTTGAGTGTGGGGTTGCGTAAAGGCTCCCCCAGGGAGTTCAGGTGTACCCAAAGGCTTCCGCTGAGAGCACTTTTTGATGGCAGAAAGTGGCACCGTACGTGTTTTTTCGGGTCTAACTCGGGTTCAGCTTCTTGTTCCGGTTAGGGTTATGTTTAGGGTTGTTAGGAAAGAGTGAAGACGCAGAGTCCTGTTGAGTGTGGGGTTGCGTAAAGGCTCCCCCAGGGAGTTCAGGTGTACCCAAAGGCTTCCGCTGAGAGCACTTTTTGATGGCAGAAAGTGGCACCGTACGTGTTTTTTCGGGTCTAACTCGGGTTCAGCTTCTTGTTCCGGTTAGGGTTATGTTTAGGGTTGTTAGGAAAGAGTGAAGACGCAGAGTCCTGTTGAGTGTGGGGTTGCGTAAAGGCTCCCCCAGGGAGTTCAGGTGTACCCAAAGGCTTCCGCTGAGAGCACTTTTTGATGGCAGAAAGTGGCACCGTACGTGTTTTTTCGGGTCTAACTCGGGTTCAGCTTCTTGTTCCGGTTAGGGTTATGTTTAGGGTTGTTAGGAAAGAGTGAAGACGCAGAGTCCTGTTGAGTGTGGGGTTGCGTAAAGGCTCCCCCAGGGAGTTCAGGTGTACCCAAAGGCTTCCGCTGAGAGCACTTTTTGATGGCAGAAAGTGGCACCGTACGTGTTTTTTCGGGTCTAACTCGGGTTCAGCTTCTTGTTCCGGTTAGGGTTATGTTTAGGGTTGTTAGGAAAGAGTGAAGACGCAGAGTCCTGTTGAGTGTGGGGTTGCGTAAAGGCTCCCCCAGGGAGTTCAGGTGTACCCAAAGGCTTCCGCTGAGAGCACTTTTTGATGGCAGAAAGTGGCACCGTACGTGTTTTTTCGGGTCTAACTCGGGTTCAGCTTCTTGTTCCGGTTAGGGTTATGTTTAGGGTTGTTAGGAAAGAGTGAAGACGCAGAGTCCTGTTGAGTGTGGGGTTGCGTAAAGGCTCCCCCAGGGAGTTCAGGTGTACCCAAAGGCTTCCGCTGAGAGCACTTTTTGATGGCAGAAAGTGGCACCGTACGTGTTTTTTCGGGTCTAACTCGGGTTCAGCTTCTTGTTCCGGTTAGGGTTATGTTTAGGGTTGTTAGGAAAGAGTGAAGACGCAGAGTCCTGTTGAGTGTGGGGTTGCGTAAAGGCTCCCCCAGGGAGTTCAGGTGTACCCAAAGGCTTCCGCTGAGAGCACTTTTTGATGGCAGAAAGTGGCACCGTACGTGTTTTTTCGGGTCTAACTCGGGTTCAGCTTCTTGTTCCGGTTAGGGTTATGTTTAGGGTTGTTAGGAAAGAGTGAAGACGCAGAGTCCTGTTGAGTGTGGGGTTGCGTAAAGGCTCCCCCAGGGAGTTCAGGTGTACCCAAAGGCTTCCGCTGAGAGCACTTTTTGATGGCAGAAAGTGGCACCGTACGTGTTTTTTCGGGTCTAACTCGGGTTCAGCTTCTTGTTCCGGTTAGGGTTATGTTTAGGGTTGTTAGGAAAGAGTGAAGACGCAGAGTCCTGTTGAGTGTGGGGTTGCGTAAAGGCTCCCCCAGGGAGTTCAGGTGTACCCAAAGGCTTCCGCTGAGAGCACTTTTTGATGGCAGAAAGTGGCACCGTACGTGTTTTTTCGGGTCTAACTCGGGTTCAGCTTCTTGTTCCGGTTAGGGTTATGTTTAGGGTTGTTAGGAAAGAGTGAAGACGCAGAGTCCTGTTGAGTGTGGGGTTGCGTAAAGGCTCCCCCAGGGAGTTCAGGTGTACCCAAAGGCTTCCGCTGAGAGCACTTTTTGATGGCAGAAAGTGGCACCGTACGTGTTTTTTCGGGTCTAACTCGGGTTCAGCTTCTTGTTCCGGTTAGGGTTATGTTTAGGGTTGTTAGGAAAGAGTGAAGACGCAGAGTCCTGTTGAGTGTGGGGTTGCGTAAAGGCTCCCCCAGGGAGTTCAGGTGTACCCAAAGGCTTCCGCTGAGAGCACTTTTTGATGGCAGAAAGTGGCACCGTACGTGTTTTTTCGGGTCTAACTCGGGTTCAGCTTCTTGTTCCGGTTAGGGTTATGTTTAGGGTTGTTAGGAAAGAGTGAAGACGCAGAGTCCTGTTGAGTGTGGGGTTGCGTAAAGGCTCCCCCAGGGAGTTCAGGTGTACCCAAAGGCTTCCGCTGAGAGCACTTTTTGATGGCAGAAAGTGGCACCGTACGTGTTTTTTCGGGTCTAACTCGGGTTCAGCTTCTTGTTCCGGTTAGGGTTATGTTTAGGGTTGTTAGGAAAGAGTGAAGACGCAGAGTCCTGTTGAGTGTGGGGTTGCGTAAAGGCTCCCCCAGGGAGTTCAGGTGTACCCAAAGGCTTCCGCTGAGAGCACTTTTTGATGGCAGAAAGTGGCACCGTACGTGTTTTTTCGGGTCTAACTCGGGTTCAGCTTCTTGTTCCGGTTAGGGTTATGTTTAGGGTTGTTAGGAAAGAGTGAAGACGCAGAGTCCTGTTGAGTGTGGGGTTGCGTAAAGGCTCCCCCAGGGAGTTCAGGTGTACCCAAAGGCTTCCGCTGAGAGCACTTTTTGATGGCAGAAAGTGGCACCGTACGTGTTTTTTCGGGTCTAACTCGGGTTCAGCTTCTTGTTCCGGTTAGGGTTATGTTTAGGGTTGTTAGGAAAGAGTGAAGACGCAGAGTCCTGTTGAGTGTGGGGTTGCGTAAAGGCTCCCCCAGGGAGTTCAGGTGTACCCAAAGGCTTCCGCTGAGAGCACTTTTTGATGGCAGAAAGTGGCACCGTACGTGTTTTTTCGGGTCTAACTCGGGTTCAGCTTCTTGTTCCGGTTAGGGTTATGTTTAGGGTTGTTAGGAAAGAGTGAAGACGCAGAGTCCTGTTGAGTGTGGGGTTGCGTAAAGGCTCCCCCAGGGAGTTCAGGTGTACCCAAAGGCTTCCGCTGAGAGCACTTTTTGATGGCAGAAAGTGGCACCGTACGTGTTTTTTCGGGTCTAACTCGGGTTCAGCTTCTTGTTCCGGTTAGGGTTATGTTTAGGGTTGTTAGGAAAGAGTGAAGACGCAGAGTCCTGTTGAGTGTGGGGTTGCGTAAAGGCTCCCCCAGGGAGTTCAGGTGTACCCAAAGGCTTCCGCTGAGAGCACTTTTTGATGGCAGAAAGTGGCACCGTACGTGTTTTTTCGGGTCTAACTCGGGTTCAGCTTCTTGTTCCGGTTAGGGTTATGTTTAGGGTTGTTAGGAAAGAGTGAAGACGCAGAGTCCTGTTGAGTGTGGGGTTGCGTAAAGGCTCCCCCAGGGAGTTCAGGTGTACCCAAAGGCTTCCGCTGAGAGCACTTTTTGATGGCAGAAAGTGGCACCGTACGTGTTTTTTCGGGTCTAACTCGGGTTCAGCTTCTTGTTCCGGTTAGGGTTATGTTTAGGGTTGTTAGGAAAGAGTGAAGACGCAGAGTCCTGTTGAGTGTGGGGTTGCGTAAAGGCTCCCCCAGGGAGTTCAGGTGTACCCAAAGGCTTCCGCTGAGAGCACTTTTTGATGGCAGAAAGTGGCACCGTACGTGTTTTTTCGGGTCTAACTCGGGTTCAGCTTCTTGTTCCGGTTAGGGTTATGTTTAGGGTTGTTAGGAAAGAGTGAAGACGCAGAGTCCTGTTGAGTGTGGGGTTGCGTAAAGGCTCCCCCAGGGAGTTCAGGTGTACCCAAAGGCTTCCGCTGAGAGCACTTTTTGATGGCAGAAAGTGGCACCGTACGTGTTTTTTCGGGTCTAACTCGGGTTCAGCTTCTTGTTCCGGTTAGGGTTATGTTTAGGGTTGTTAGGAAAGAGTGAAGACGCAGAGTCCTGTTGAGTGTGGGGTTGCGTAAAGGCTCCCCCAGGGAGTTCAGGTGTACCCAAAGGCTTCCGCTGAGAGCACTTTTTGATGGCAGAAAGTGGCACCGTACGTGTTTTTTCGGGTCTAACTCGGGTTCAGCTTCTTGTTCCGGTTAGGGTTATGTTTAGGGTTGTTAGGAAAGAGTGAAGACGCAGAGTCCTGTTGAGTGTGGGGTTGCGTAAAGGCTCCCCCAGGGAGTTCAGGTGTACCCAAAGGCTTCCGCTGAGAGCACTTTTTGATGGCAGAAAGTGGCACCGTACGTGTTTTTTCGGGTCTAACTCGGGTTCAGCTTCTTGTTCCGGTTAGGGTTATGTTTAGGGTTGTTAGGAAAGAGTGAAGACGCAGAGTCCTGTTGAGTGTGGGGTTGCGTAAAGGCTCCCCCAGGGAGTTCAGGTGTACCCAAAGGCTTCCGCTGAGAGCACTTTTTGATGGCAGAAAGTGGCACCGTACGTGTTTTTTCGGGTCTAACTCGGGTTCAGCTTCTTGTTCCGGTTAGGGTTATGTTTAGGGTTGTTAGGAAAGAGTGAAGACGCAGAGTCCTGTTGAGTGTGGGGTTGCGTAAAGGCTCCCCCAGGGAGTTCAGGTGTACCCAAAGGCTTCCGCTGAGAGCACTTTTTGATGGCAGAAAGTGGCACCGTACGTGTTTTTTCGGGTCTAACTCGGGTTCAGCTTCTTGTTCCGGTTAGGGTTATGTTTAGGGTTGTTAGGAAAGAGTGAAGACGCAGAGTCCTGTTGAGTGTGGGGTTGCGTAAAGGCTCCCCCAGGGAGTTCAGGTGTACCCAAAGGCTTCCGCTGAGAGCACTTTTTGATGGCAGAAAGTGGCACCGTACGTGTTTTTTCGGGTCTAACTCGGGTTCAGCTTCTTGTTCCGGTTAGGGTTATGTTTAGGGTTGTTAGGAAAGAGTGAAGACGCAGAGTCCTGTTGAGTGTGGGGTTGCGTAAAGGCTCCCCCAGGGAGTTCAGGTGTACCCAAAGGCTTCCGCTGAGAGCACTTTTTGATGGCAGAAAGTGGCACCGTACGTGTTTTTTCGGGTCTAACTCGGGTTCAGCTTCTTGTTCCGGTTAGGGTTATGTTTAGGGTTGTTAGGAAAGAGTGAAGACGCAGAGTCCTGTTGAGTGTGGGGTTGCGTAAAGGCTCCCCCAGGGAGTTCAGGTGTACCCAAAGGCTTCCGCTGAGAGCACTTTTTGATGGCAGAAAGTGGCACCGTACGTGTTTTTTCGGGTCTAACTCGGGTTCAGCTTCTTGTTCCGGTTAGGGTTATGTTTAGGGTTGTTAGGAAAGAGTGAAGACGCAGAGTCCTGTTGAGTGTGGGGTTGCGTAAAGGCTCCCCCAGGGAGTTCAGGTGTACCCAAAGGCTTCCGCTGAGAGCACTTTTTGATGGCAGAAAGTGGCACCGTACGTGTTTTTTCGGGTCTAACTCGGGTTCAGCTTCTTGTTCCGGTTAGGGTTATGTTTAGGGTTGTTAGGAAAGAGTGAAGACGCAGAGTCCTGTTGAGTGTGGGGTTGCGTAAAGGCTCCCCCAGGGAGTTCAGGTGTACCCAAAGGCTTCCGCTGAGAGCACTTTTTGATGGCAGAAAGTGGCACCGTACGTGTTTTTTCGGGTCTAACTCGGGTTCAGCTTCTTGTTCCGGTTAGGGTTATGTTTAGGGTTGTTAGGAAAGAGTGAAGACGCAGAGTCCTGTTGAGTGTGGGGTTGCGTAAAGGCTCCCCCAGGGAGTTCAGGTGTACCCAAAGGCTTCCGCTGAGAGCACTTTTTGATGGCAGAAAGTGGCACCGTACGTGTTTTTTCGGGTCTAACTCGGGTTCAGCTTCTTGTTCCGGTTAGGGTTATGTTTAGGGTTGTTAGGAAAGAGTGAAGACGCAGAGTCCTGTTGAGTGTGGGGTTGCGTAAAGGCTCCCCCAGGGAGTTCAGGTGTACCCAAAGGCTTCCGCTGAGAGCACTTTTTGATGGCAGAAAGTGGCACCGTACGTGTTTTTTCGGGTCTAACTCGGGTTCAGCTTCTTGTTCCGGTTAGGGTTATGTTTAGGGTTGTTAGGAAAGAGTGAAGACGCAGAGTCCTGTTGAGTGTGGGGTTGCGTAAAGGCTCCCCCAGGGAGTTCAGGTGTACCCAAAGGCTTCCGCTGAGAGCACTTTTTGATGGCAGAAAGTGGCACCGTACGTGTTTTTTCGGGTCTAACTCGGGTTCAGCTTCTTGTTCCGGTTAGGGTTATGTTTAGGGTTGTTAGGAAAGAGTGAAGACGCAGAGTCCTGTTGAGTGTGGGGTTGCGTAAAGGCTCCCCCAGGGAGTTCAGGTGTACCCAAAGGCTTCCGCTGAGAGCACTTTTTGATGGCAGAAAGTGGCACCGTACGTGTTTTTTCGGGTCTAACTCGGGTTCAGCTTCTTGTTCCGGTTAGGGTTATGTTTAGGGTTGTTAGGAAAGAGTGAAGACGCAGAGTCCTGTTGAGTGTGGGGTTGCGTAAAGGCTCCCCCAGGGAGTTCAGGTGTACCCAAAGGCTTCCGCTGAGAGCACTTTTTGATGGCAGAAAGTGGCACCGTACGTGTTTTTTCGGGTCTAACTCGGGTTCAGCTTCTTGTTCCGGTTAGGGTTATGTTTAGGGTTGTTAGGAAAGAGTGAAGACGCAGAGTCCTGTTGAGTGTGGGGTTGCGTAAAGGCTCCCCCAGGGAGTTCAGGTGTACCCAAAGGCTTCCGCTGAGAGCACTTTTTGATGGCAGAAAGTGGCACCGTACGTGTTTTTTCGGGTCTAACTCGGGTTCAGCTTCTTGTTCCGGTTAGGGTTATGTTTAGGGTTGTTAGGAAAGAGTGAAGACGCAGAGTCCTGTTGAGTGTGGGGTTGCGTAAAGGCTCCCCCAGGGAGTTCAGGTGTACCCAAAGGCTTCCGCTGAGAGCACTTTTTGATGGCAGAAAGTGGCACCGTACGTGTTTTTTCGGGTCTAACTCGGGTTCAGCTTCTTGTTCCGGTTAGGGTTATGTTTAGGGTTGTTAGGAAAGAGTGAAGACGCAGAGTCCTGTTGAGTGTGGGGTTGCGTAAAGGCTCCCCCAGGGAGTTCAGGTGTACCCAAAGGCTTCCGCTGAGAGCACTTTTTGATGGCAGAAAGTGGCACCGTACGTGTTTTTTCGGGTCTAACTCGGGTTCAGCTTCTTGTTCCGGTTAGGGTTATGTTTAGGGTTGTTAGGAAAGAGTGAAGACGCAGAGTCCTGTTGAGTGTGGGGTTGCGTAAAGGCTCCCCCAGGGAGTTCAGGTGTACCCAAAGGCTTCCGCTGAGAGCACTTTTTGATGGCAGAAAGTGGCACCGTACGTGTTTTTTCGGGTCTAACTCGGGTTCAGCTTCTTGTTCCGGTTAGGGTTATGTTTAGGGTTGTTAGGAAAGAGTGAAGACGCAGAGTCCTGTTGAGTGTGGGGTTGCGTAAAGGCTCCCCCAGGGAGTTCAGGTGTACCCAAAGGCTTCCGCTGAGAGCACTTTTTGATGGCAGAAAGTGGCACCGTACGTGTTTTTTCGGGTCTAACTCGGGTTCAGCTTCTTGTTCCGGTTAGGGTTATGTTTAGGGTTGTTAGGAAAGAGTGAAGACGCAGAGTCCTGTTGAGTGTGGGGTTGCGTAAAGGCTCCCCCAGGGAGTTCAGGTGTACCCAAAGGCTTCCGCTGAGAGCACTTTTTGATGGCAGAAAGTGGCACCGTACGTGTTTTTTCGGGTCTAACTCGGGTTCAGCTTCTTGTTCCGGTTAGGGTTATGTTTAGGGTTGTTAGGAAAGAGTGAAGACGCAGAGTCCTGTTGAGTGTGGGGTTGCGTAAAGGCTCCCCCAGGGAGTTCAGGTGTACCCAAAGGCTTCCGCTGAGAGCACTTTTTGATGGCAGAAAGTGGCACCGTACGTGTTTTTTCGGGTCTAACTCGGGTTCAGCTTCTTGTTCCGGTTAGGGTTATGTTTAGGGTTGTTAGGAAAGAGTGAAGACGCAGAGTCCTGTTGAGTGTGGGGTTGCGTAAAGGCTCCCCCAGGGAGTTCAGGTGTACCCAAAGGCTTCCGCTGAGAGCACTTTTTGATGGCAGAAAGTGGCACCGTACGTGTTTTTTCGGGTCTAACTCGGGTTCAGCTTCTTGTTCCGGTTAGGGTTATGTTTAGGGTTGTTAGGAAAGAGTGAAGACGCAGAGTCCTGTTGAGTGTGGGGTTGCGTAAAGGCTCCCCCAGGGAGTTCAGGTGTACCCAAAGGCTTCCGCTGAGAGCACTTTTTGATGGCAGAAAGTGGCACCGTACGTGTTTTTTCGGGTCTAACTCGGGTTCAGCTTCTTGTTCCGGTTAGGGTTATGTTTAGGGTTGTTAGGAAAGAGTGAAGACGCAGAGTCCTGTTGAGTGTGGGGTTGCGTAAAGGCTCCCCCAGGGAGTTCAGGTGTACCCAAAGGCTTCCGCTGAGAGCACTTTTTGATGGCAGAAAGTGGCACCGTACGTGTTTTTTCGGGTCTAACTCGGGTTCAGCTTCTTGTTCCGGTTAGGGTTATGTTTAGGGTTGTTAGGAAAGAGTGAAGACGCAGAGTCCTGTTGAGTGTGGGGTTGCGTAAAGGCTCCCCCAGGGAGTTCAGGTGTACCCAAAGGCTTCCGCTGAGAGCACTTTTTGATGGCAGAAAGTGGCACCGTACGTGTTTTTTCGGGTCTAACTCGGGTTCAGCTTCTTGTTCCGGTTAGGGTTATGTTTAGGGTTGTTAGGAAAGAGTGAAGACGCAGAGTCCTGTTGAGTGTGGGGTTGCGTAAAGGCTCCCCCAGGGAGTTCAGGTGTACCCAAAGGCTTCCGCTGAGAGCACTTTTTGATGGCAGAAAGTGGCACCGTACGTGTTTTTTCGGGTCTAACTCGGGTTCAGCTTCTTGTTCCGGTTAGGGTTATGTTTAGGGTTGTTAGGAAAGAGTGAAGACGCAGAGTCCTGTTGAGTGTGGGGTTGCGTAAAGGCTCCCCCAGGGAGTTCAGGTGTACCCAAAGGCTTCCGCTGAGAGCACTTTTTGATGGCAGAAAGTGGCACCGTACGTGTTTTTTCGGGTCTAACTCGGGTTCAGCTTCTTGTTCCGGTTAGGGTTATGTTTAGGGTTGTTAGGAAAGAGTGAAGACGCAGAGTCCTGTTGAGTGTGGGGTTGCGTAAAGGCTCCCCCAGGGAGTTCAGGTGTACCCAAAGGCTTCCGCTGAGAGCACTTTTTGATGGCAGAAAGTGGCACCGTACGTGTTTTTTCGGGTCTAACTCGGGTTCAGCTTCTTGTTCCGGTTAGGGTTATGTTTAGGGTTGTTAGGAAAGAGTGAAGACGCAGAGTCCTGTTGAGTGTGGGGTTGCGTAAAGGCTCCCCCAGGGAGTTCAGGTGTACCCAAAGGCTTCCGCTGAGAGCACTTTTTGATGGCAGAAAGTGGCACCGTACGTGTTTTTTCGGGTCTAACTCGGGTTCAGCTTCTTGTTCCGGTTAGGGTTATGTTTAGGGTTGTTAGGAAAGAGTGAAGACGCAGAGTCCTGTTGAGTGTGGGGTTGCGTAAAGGCTCCCCCAGGGAGTTCAGGTGTACCCAAAGGCTTCCGCTGAGAGCACTTTTTGATGGCAGAAAGTGGCACCGTACGTGTTTTTTCGGGTCTAACTCGGGTTCAGCTTCTTGTTCCGGTTAGGGTTATGTTTAGGGTTGTTAGGAAAGAGTGAAGACGCAGAGTCCTGTTGAGTGTGGGGTTGCGTAAAGGCTCCCCCAGGGAGTTCAGGTGTACCCAAAGGCTTCCGCTGAGAGCACTTTTTGATGGCAGAAAGTGGCACCGTACGTGTTTTTTCGGGTCTAACTCGGGTTCAGCTTCTTGTTCCGGTTAGGGTTATGTTTAGGGTTGTTAGGAAAGAGTGAAGACGCAGAGTCCTGTTGAGTGTGGGGTTGCGTAAAGGCTCCCCCAGGGAGTTCAGGTGTACCCAAAGGCTTCCGCTGAGAGCACTTTTTGATGGCAGAAAGTGGCACCGTACGTGTTTTTTCGGGTCTAACTCGGGTTCAGCTTCTTGTTCCGGTTAGGGTTATGTTTAGGGTTGTTAGGAAAGAGTGAAGACGCAGAGTCCTGTTGAGTGTGGGGTTGCGTAAAGGCTCCCCCAGGGAGTTCAGGTGTACCCAAAGGCTTCCGCTGAGAGCACTTTTTGATGGCAGAAAGTGGCACCGTACGTGTTTTTTCGGGTCTAACTCGGGTTCAGCTTCTTGTTCCGGTTAGGGTTATGTTTAGGGTTGTTAGGAAAGAGTGAAGACGCAGAGTCCTGTTGAGTGTGGGGTTGCGTAAAGGCTCCCCCAGGGAGTTCAGGTGTACCCAAAGGCTTCCGCTGAGAGCACTTTTTGATGGCAGAAAGTGGCACCGTACGTGTTTTTTCGGGTCTAACTCGGGTTCAGCTTCTTGTTCCGGTTAGGGTTATGTTTAGGGTTGTTAGGAAAGAGTGAAGACGCAGAGTCCTGTTGAGTGTGGGGTTGCGTAAAGGCTCCCCCAGGGAGTTCAGGTGTACCCAAAGGCTTCCGCTGAGAGCACTTTTTGATGGCAGAAAGTGGCACCGTACGTGTTTTTTCGGGTCTAACTCGGGTTCAGCTTCTTGTTCCGGTTAGGGTTATGTTTAGGGTTGTTAGGAAAGAGTGAAGACGCAGAGTCCTGTTGAGTGTGGGGTTGCGTAAAGGCTCCCCCAGGGAGTTCAGGTGTACCCAAAGGCTTCCGCTGAGAGCACTTTTTGATGGCAGAAAGTGGCACCGTACGTGTTTTTTCGGGTCTAACTCGGGTTCAGCTTCTTGTTCCGGTTAGGGTTATGTTTAGGGTTGTTAGGAAAGAGTGAAGACGCAGAGTCCTGTTGAGTGTGGGGTTGCGTAAAGGCTCCCCCAGGGAGTTCAGGTGTACCCAAAGGCTTCCGCTGAGAGCACTTTTTGATGGCAGAAAGTGGCACCGTACGTGTTTTTTCGG